>NW_028261392.1:32977596-33317596 GCF_051295495.1 Thamnophis sirtalis
CTGCATTGTCGGATGCCAAAATTTAGGACTCTAGTGGAAAATGAGAAGGCAGACAATGCCATCTATTTATAGTGCATATTTGCCTGAATCCCCTCTTTTGTACTCAACAACCATGGTCTTTCATGCAGAACCACTGTAGATGGACAGCTGTGTTTCTAAACATCTGTGATGAACAGAACTCAGATATTTTTTTTAAAGAAAAGAGAGAGAGAGAGGCATCAACATATTCATAAGTTGGTAAGGGAACAATGAAAGCATATATTGTAGGTCTGAAAGAAAAAGGCAATGTCAGCTTGCAAAAGGAGAGAGAGAAATAAAGGGGAAAAAAGAAAATCCTCTATGAAATCCTTTTTTGCAGAAGTCAGCATAAGCTGACGCATGAGTAAGTACTGCTATAAACTCTTGGAAAAGACAAAAATGAAACCCTTGACCAACCAGACTTTTGCAACCAATATTATAACCAAAGTACATGTAAGTTCTAAAGATGCAGTGAACCAGGAAGTGCACCTTTGTACCATTATTATATTCATCCAGAATGAATGAATGGAGAAGAAAATAACACAGGATACATTTTCTGACCTTCACCAGGAAGTTAGTTGTATTAATCAAATCTATGGAGGCATACACAGAAATACACAAACACATACTCATTAAATGGACACACATATGTAAATGTGTTCATGCATATGTGTGTATGCATTCACACACACGCACACACACACACACACACACACACACACCAGTAATTCGGTTTAGTGGTTTTCTGTGGGCGGCAGGGTTGTAATTATTTATTTTCATGAATGGTAGACACAAGATTGATTAGTTAAATATCTAATTCAGGGACTTAAATAAGAATTTGTTCAGAAATAAGTCATAACTACTATTTTCTTACTTCTGATCAACAAAATACAGACTCAGAGAAAAGCTAAGGTTCATTGTTTTGAGTCATGGTAATTGCCTCTTTTTTATTTCCTCCTCCTAACAAGGGTTATTGTTTTGAGATTGTCTCTATGCTATAGCTCTTCAATTTAGGACCTTTGATTAATGAACTTGTTCAGTCCAGGGGTGGGTTGCTTCTGGCATTACTGCTGGTTTGGCGTACGCAAAAATCAAGATGGTGGCCCCATAGGAGAACTGGTTCGGGGATGTGGCAGGCCTGGCTCGCTGGCAGTTCCAGTGACCCAGTCTGCTAAACCACTACCAGTTTAGTTGAACCGGTAGGACCTCACCTCTAGTTCAAGCTCATTCTTTTTCTAAAAAAAAATAATAATAATCAATTTTAGAGTAAATTGTAGCATTCAACTTTGTAGAAATGTGAATGCAAAAGTCACAAATTCTTTTATTTCTTTTCTTTGACAATCTACATGTTGTAAGGAAATGCTGGGAATTTCTAGGAATTAAAATCCATTTATCCTAAAGTTGCCAAGGCTGCAATGCACTATTATAGTATGTTTCTTTATAGCTCTACTTAGAAATACATTATCTTGAGTTGAATTGAGTTTATCCTAAGCTAAGTATGTATAACAGGTGTAAATTGTCATCAGATTGTCACACTGTCTCTAAAAGACATCCATGAGAAATCAAGGTTTTGAGTGGTTTTATCAGCAACATATTGTAAAATCATCACAACATCGTCTTACCTTGCCAAGATCTCAGGTGGTGGCAAATTTTATCTAGCCCAAGAGTTGATTTGACCAAAACAAAAGATGCAGAAAAGTGTTTTGCATCCTGAAATCCCATTGCAACTGCTCCAAAGAAATTATGAATTATAACATACATCTAAATGAGGCCTAAGTTTATTAACCAATACTTGCCATGAGGGCCATGAAATCCTAGACCTTGCTGGACCTAGCTTCCTGTCTATGGAACTCAAATCACCTAGGGCAGGGGTGTCTAATTCAAGGCCACATGCTTAGATCTGGCCTGTGGAAATGCCCTGAAAACAGTGAAAGACCAGCCCACGGTGCCTCTGCCAGCAAAAATGAAGCTTGGGAGGACTGCACACAGCCCTCCTGAGCTTCATTTTCTCTGGCAGAGGGTTGCAGGAGGCCGTCACAGCTGAAAACGGAGCTCGGGATACTGTTTTTCCTGGCATAGCACTTGGGCTGCCACAGGCTCCCTTGACACAAGTGATGTCAAACTGGCCACACCCACCCTGGCCATGTCTACCCTGGCCACACCCACCCTGGCCCCTGAATAGCAATAGCAATAGCAGTAGACTTACCGCTATTACTTATATACCGCTTCATAGGCCTTTCAGGCCTCTCTAAGCGGTTTACAGAGAGTCAGCATATTGCCCCCAACAATCTGGGTCCTCATTTTACCCACCTCGGAAGGATGGAAGGCTGAATCAACCCTGAGCCGGTGAGATTTGAACCGCTGAACTGCTGATCTAGCAGTAGCCTGCAGTGCTGCATTTAACCACTGCGCCACATTGGCTCTGATGTGGCCAATGAAATCCAGTTTGACACCCCTGACCTAGGGGAATCATTTGTAGAATTTTAGCTTGGCAACTATTTCCAACAATAAAGTCAGGGCTCCCAGAATGGCAGTAGTGTAGGCAATATATGATTAGAAGTCCAATTTTTCTTTACCTAACACATAAGTTTTCATACCCCACTGCTTACAGAGCAGGCCATCAGTCACAGCTAAATTGTCTGTGAAGATCGTTGGCACTTCCTCTTCCCTCCCCAGCCCTGTTGTGGCCAATGCAGGAGAAATGGGATGACAGATATCAAGATGGCAAAATACAGTTGACAAACAAGGGCACTGTTAACTTACATTAAACTTGTAGATGGACAATAGACCTTGCTACCGATGGAGCTAGTGTTTACCAGCTTGAGACTGAGGTCACTAGCAATCTGGTCTTCTGGATTTGGGAATGAACAAATGAAGCCAGAAGACCAGATTGGCTACATATTTTTAGTCTCTCTTCCCCTGTAATGTCTTACTCTATATATTTTGCCATTTCTCCTTTTTCCATCATCTTAAAACTGCTTCCCCCTCTTCATCACCGAGTCATTCCAAGCCATATAGCTGTTTAAAGCCATTGTTTTTGATCACACAGTGAAGAAACAAACACCACTGCTCACTCCTAACACCATTTAGCCTACCTACTTTCACATACATTAACCTTCACCCCAAGCACACCCATTATCCTTAGCAAATTTACTTCTCTCAAATTTAGTGTAATAATTTTTCATGGCCTTTTTAAACTCATTTTTATCTCCTGACTGCACATATACTTTTGTATGTTTTTGTCTATTTAAATGTGAAGATATGTGTTGTGTATTTTGTGCATGCATTAATCCCATCCAAACCAGTCCAATCTCTTACACTGTATTTGCACTCTTTTGTACTACATGCTGGTCAGCAATTTTGGCTTTCTCTTGATGGAAGTAAATAATAGAGGCAAAGGGTTCTGATCTAAGCTACTGATTAGGTAAACTAAACTAACTCAGCAGTTGAGAGCCCAGATCCATTGGATATTTTTAAAAATATGATAGAAAAATAATCTTTTCATTCAATGTTTGTTGGCCTGTGTAACAGTCAGAACTGCCACTCTATCTATTTCTTTCAAATAAGTAACTTTATTCATTCATTTATGAGATTTCCAACTAGAATTGTACAATTATCATGGTTGGCCAAGAACAAAAGATGAGCTTTTGTCCTTGGCCAACCATTTTAGAGAACTAGTGTTTGTACGCAACTCAATGTCAGTTTGAGCAGTGGCATCCAGGTTACAGATTTCCTTCCAGTTGTCCAACTGAAAATAGATGAGACCAAAAAGGGTAAGTGGAACTGTTAAGATTCCCCAAATCTATTTGGTTTCATTTCTGTTATTGTGAACCTGTGAACAGTTTACAAAGAGGGTCAATGCTGCTTTCTTGGCCATTAATACAAATATAAATATATTTCTTAGGGCAGAATGAAATAAAACAAAAGCTCAATAGGTGAACAGGCTATTGCATTTCTCCCTTCCATTAGCTCTCTGTCGAAATTAACAGTAATTCACTGAAATCACTGGGATAAATTACTCATGACTAATCATGATCACTAATTCAGATTAATTAGTTTCCTGTCTCTCTAAGAGCCAGAAAAAATCAGTAAACTTTGAACATTCTTTCTACTCCTATCCTCAGAAATGTCTGGGTTTCCCCTCACCCCCCAAAATTAAAACTCTGACATTGAAGGGTCAAAAGACATGACGTAGTTGAACTACTGCCAGGAATGGTTCTACTGTATATTCGGGAGAAATAACTTTCTTAGGCCAAAGCCTAAACCAAAATGTGAATGGCCGTCAGAAGGATGAGTGGCTGAAAGGACATGTACAATTTCTTTTTGAAAGATTTAAAGAGGAGTGTGGTACAAAAATAAATCCCATAATGAAATATTAATATTAGTGTGTTAAAATACATTTATCATTTAATTTTTGCAGATACACAGACATGCATCTTGCATAATCCTATTCGTCTAACATCATAATTGATTTCAGATTTAACATAATTTGGAGTTATTGAACTAAACAAACAAGCAAACAAGGATATGTATCCTTTCCCACACATAGAATTAAAGATTCTAATCTCATATAGATATAGATATAGATATAGATAGGTGAGACAGGAAGTATAGTATGTGAATTTATGGCTGGTGGACAACAACATCTAGAACAATTTATGGGTTGTGCATGTCCCTTTTTGGGCTATACACATCCCAAGGCTTAAACTGAAGACCAGTGTTATAGATTCATCAGACCTAAAGCCCTTTCAGATTTATGTCTGTTTTCCTAATTGCTATTAATGAAGCCCAGCATACAAAGTCTTTTTATTCTATTGGAATGGAAAAGAGATTTTTTTAAATAAAACTAAAAAAGAAAAAAAAACCAGAAAGTGGGAAATAAACAATACAGTTCCTTTTGCACTTCTAGCATATACTCTGGAATTTTATAAAGTATATTAAAGAGTTGAGTGTCAGAGCTGTCCAAAATAGCAGATAGGAATACTTTGTCCAACTCAAGTTATTTATTAATGATTACTTTGCCAGTCACATTAATTATTTATTAGTTCAGCTTGCCATATATACAATAGTACGGCTAGGAACTTTAGAGGCTATTGTAATGTAATGGGTATAAGACCCACTAATTGACAGTGGGAATCCTACATTCAGTGTTAGGCTTAATCATGGAATTTTGCTGGTTCTTTGGAAGTAGCAGCCACTCTGTGTCAAAACACCCAAATGAGAATTTTAAACCATGCTGGAAGGTGTTAGAATAACCAACCAATAATAGCGTAATCCAGCCACTGACAATTGAGCTGTCACTTCTATTTTCCATTTTGTGATGTTATTATTGGGGGTGTGTGTGTGTGTAATTAATTAAATAACCAACCACTTGGTTTTTCATAAGAAAGATAGATAAATAAACAAACAAGAAAACTAGGAAAGCAATCAGCGATACTTTGAAATGGTGATCAAATTTATTTAGTTGGCATTAGCTTTATTTCAAATAAATTTCAAATTCAAATAAATTCAAATAAATATATTTCATAAGAGACCTTTCATAAAAGCTGTGTCTCCATTCACAACTGTCACTGTTTGAAGGAGAATAAAGCAAAGTGGGGTGGTGGGGAGAAGTTGTCAAAGAGCAAATTGGGGTGTCAACTCTCTTTAGCTGCAACCCCACCTTTGACATATTTCAATCCCTACCAATATAGCCTTTAATTGACTACCCTTGCAGCCCTGGGTTACAAAAAAATATTGCCCACTCTGACTTAAGGGCATAACATCACCTTTTGACTTGTTCCAAGTGTCTCAAAGCCATTTTCCACTCTTACCTCAGAGTCACATGGTCCCCAGTATGTCAATCCTTCTGGCCTGAACCAAGGATGCTTGCCAATCTTTTATCCTATTTTTTTCCCTGTGGTTGTTGAAGACCACACTGTCCGGCCAAATAACCTGACAACCATGTCAAAGATTATACCCATTCCAGCTGTCAGTTATAGTTCTCCCTCAGCTCCTCCTTCATGCTTAGTCCTGGCCTATGTGTTAAGATCAGGGCAAAGAGAGAAAGCTGGCAAAAGGAAGCACAAGGCCTCCAGATAATCAGGAAGCCCCCAGGAAGTGTAGGTAGGCTTTTATGCAGCGAAAAGAAAGAAACAAGAGGTGGCAGACATGTAGACCTCAGCAGGATTCTTACCCTGACACGGACTAAAGCATGACACCTTAGCACATGTTCAGATACTGATTAATTAGCTGTCACTTTTATTTGTTGACTAGTGAATTATTTATATTCCTAAAATGGTTTAATAATTTAGAGCTGATATCTTAACAAATGACAGCGGAAAGTGACAAGGAGAAGGTGGTACAAAACAACTCTCAACTTAAGTTGAGATCGGTGCTATTGTGCTCTGGGCATTTGAGAAGACAATTTTTGCTGACTGTTTGCAGAGAAAAAGGAGGGGAAGTACGTTGATTTTGTATTACGTGTTAAAAAGAAAGAACTGCCTATCTCAGTAATCAAAGGAAAAAAGTTCCTTTAAATCAAAAAGAACATGAAATTACTCTGAAGAAATCTACATTTCCATATGAAATGGAAATCATTGTCTTTCTTTT
The DNA here is from genome assembly GCF_051295495.1 of Thamnophis sirtalis. NCBI lineage: Eukaryota > Metazoa > Chordata > Lepidosauria > Squamata > Natricidae > Thamnophis > Thamnophis sirtalis. The sequence goes on from NW_028261392.1 coordinate 32,984,206, forward strand.
TAAAAAGACTAAATAAAACCTAATTGCAGTGTTTGTTTTAATTTTTTTTTGTCTCAAAGCGTTTCTTTCCGTCTTTTGTTGCCACAAAGGCTTTGGATACATATTGATTTTGACCCGCGTGTCACGTTTTTACAGATTCTCCCTTTTAAAAAAAGGAAAAGGAAAAATAACAACTCCATCCACATATGATGTGGTTATTCTGGATGGTTTCAGGACAGAAGCAAAGGGAAAAATATTACCGTTCTCTGTCTCTTGCAATCTAAATGCAGAAAGGAAGATGTATAATTTGATCCTTAACTAAATCAAGATTCTCACCAAGGGAAATGCTGGAGGAAGTGAAATAATTGAATATAAAATCTCTGAAAAGTCTCTCACATGCAAGTTTTTGTCCCCGAAGTCCCAAAGTGGGTGCATAAGTAAACAATAACTTTATTTACAATTCAAAAATAATGAAAGAAGGAAAAAAAATGCACTTCCAGGGTATCGCACCTCTCAGTTTTTTTCCCAATACCTCAAGGATACAATGCAAGTTTGATAAAGCACAAATGAAATATAGAAGCTCTTTCATTTATTCTAGCATACAAACTATACCTATTATAGTTGGTACAACTCCCCTGCTGCCAATCTTCCATACTAAAAAATGTGAGGTTTGGTTTGCCTTACCCCCCACTCTCCCCCAAAAAAGTCTGCCTCAGTCTAAATAAACAAGGAAGCAAGCAAGCAACCCAACAACTTTCAAGACATGAATTTCTAAAATCAAGAATTCTGTCATGTGATCAGATAAAACCAGTGAATTTCCTATTGCTCTAAGTGCCTTCAGATAATGGCAAAAAATACCCAAACAATCCCTATTACATTTTGTGAAGCTATGCACTTTCTGACCTTGCTTTTATTTATTTCTTGTAAAATAAATGACATGTAAGGCTGATTGTGAACTGCTCTGTAATGATGAAATCATTGACCTTGCTTTTGAGTCAGTTGCACCATAATCTGATTGCTTGATGTTACTGACATGGTGTTTTTTTGTTTTGCTTTTCAGTATTACTTAGGCTAAATGAGTTGGAACTATAAAATAATTCTATGATATGAAAAAAATTTGTATCACTTTAAGAGTTCATAATGCCAGTGCTGTGTCCCAGAAGTGGGAATAGCCAGAAAAAAACATGTAACATGGAAATGGTCATCCCTCCAATATTTGATATAATTTGATTTAAACTCAAATTTAATAAAATCAATGCAAAAATTGATTGTTCTCCAAGAATTTATTTCTTTGTTTTGTCAAGTTAATTTTAAAAACTTATTTGATAGTGGGTTTTGAAGCAGTTTTGGAGTTTACATTCATTATTTTACATCCATAGGACACTTCTGCCTTAAATAGTATAAACTATTTGGCTAAATGGATAAAATGAAGCAGCAGTTTCCTATTTGCCCCCCCCCAAAAAGAGAGAGAGAGAGACAAATATTATTAATTCCCTACCTACTGGAAATGAGAAGCACAATGGATTACTTTCCTCAAATCTGTTGTTTAGGTCCTTTCCAAAAAAAGAAAAAAATAGAAGTCTGTTTTAAGTATTTGAATTTGTATAAGTTTTTCTTGAAGTCTATGTATTGCTTTGTTTTCTAAACAAATGGTATATCAAATAACATTTTAGAAGTTGAAGATCTTCCAAATCATGGTTTGGAACTAAATGACAGCTCTACTTCCCTTTCTGATCCTAAAGAAAGAGTTTTGTGGATTAACTTTCTAACCAGTCATATGGATTGGCCTTGAAGGTAATTCTATGCATTTTTCAGCTCTCCATTTGATTTTCCTTAAGTAACAGATACTTTCTGGAAGATGATTTTATATACACATCCTGAATGATTGAAACTTATAAAATAGCAATATATCAAGAATAAGGTAGAATAGAAATAAGATATAACTTTGGTGAGGGATTTTCTAGTTGTAAAATAAAAATTAATTACATGAGAAAAATATGTTTCAAAAATCAGAAGTAAATCTCTATCTTTAAAAAGTGTTACATGTCTATTTACTAATCTGGAATGGAACTTTATTTTTACATTTAATGGCAAATAACAATATTTAATGGCAAATAAAATCAAGGAAGCAACCAATAACTTTTTTCAGTGGATTCCAACATAATATTCAGAGCAAAATCTCAATAGAACATACAATGAAAAACTCTGTTATTCAATTAGATATGTTGTAAGATATGAGCGGTATTTCACTGGACATTATTTAATACAATATTTAACTTAATTTGTTTGAACTTGTTTTTTTCCATTTTCACCCCAATCTTTTTCCTGTCTTTTAGTTAGGTACAAGTCATGTAAACGTTTAGTGACAGGATCACTCAGTTAAGCAACTTTGTGGTAATTATTATTAATTTCATTGTTAGAAGAGATGTGGCTCTTTATTAATTTTTTTAAACAAGTCCACATATATGAATGTATGGAATCAATATTGATGGGAAACCTAAATAGAACTCTAGAAATTAGAAAATCCCAATAGCCTGAGATATGTCATTGTTATTTTCATGGTCATATTAGAGTGGGTTTTGTTGATTTGATTGTACATTATAACATCAATTTGGAAAAATATTTTTATTTTTTTGGAGAAAGAGGGAACAAAGATTTTTATTGAACAAGAACAGAACAACAACAAAAATAACAACAGAGTTAAATACTAACTTTTGCAATATAGCTTAATCTTGTATTCCATTGTATTTTGTGCTGAAGATATTTCTCTAAAATTAAACCAGCATAATCATAAAAAAAAAGAAATTATGGACTTGGATGTATACCTGCCATGGAACTTGGGCCATGGACACAGCTTTTAAGAAAGAGTCAGAGGTTTATTCCATGTTGAAAGTTAGCCTTAATTTACCTAGGTATGAATGAATGAAGGTATTATAGTACATAATTAGGAATTGGAAAACATCATATCTTTCAATGTATTTGCTTACAACATCCTTGCCCGATAATTATTAATACATTTAAAATTAATTAGTATCCTTAAAAACACATTGCATTATATCACCATAGATTGTCTAACATACAAATCAATATTAAATTCAAAAGGTGCTTCTCATGATAAAGCTAATAAAGAGGTATAAAGTATAAGCAAAGGTGTATTATAGACACACCTACAGTTAAACTGCCCCCCTCCCCCAAGAATATACAGAAAGTAAAGCAAATATCCACAGATAAAGTTTAGAGTTGGCATACTAATTTTACAAGTGAGCTTGTAAGTGAAAGAACATTCTCTTTCATAAAAAATATATATGGTGATAGGCTGAGGATTGTCTCTGTGACTCGTTTTGCAGGATGATACAAGTTCCTCTGTTTTTCCCAAGGTGCATAGTAGGTGTGTAGTTACAGTATATCTGAGTTGTGGGAAACAGTCTCAAAAATAGGGAAAGCAGAGCTTCTTGGGTTGTTGGGTTTATTCCCATCTGTGGTGCTGAACAGAGACATTCTCTATTATTAAATTATTTAATAATCACTAATTTCATCATTATTAAATAATTGCACACATTAATGTAACACATGCATGTTTGCATATGTGTATATACATATACACACACATTAAAAATGGTCCTTCATGATTTTCATATTTTTTCAACTTTATTGACATGTGTCAATCATTCCATAAATCGTTCCATCAACAGTATTTTATTCACAATTAAAGAATACTTTTCTGAAATGAGCTACTTTGTGCTTTAGAGAAAACATGAGAGCTCAAAGTGAATTATTTTTGTATATAGATAAAGTCAGAAATGTTTCAGAAAATGTTATTTAAAGTCAGTATTTAATATGAATTGATCTAATGACATAATATAAAAGAGCAGTTGCATTTAAAAGAATTGGTAATAAAAAAAACTTGAAATGACCGTGTGTGTGTGTGTGTGTGTGTGTGTGTGTGTGTGTCAGTTTCTTTGTAACTTATTGTATGAAATTTATTTACATTTCAACAAAATATATATTTTGTATACATTTTAAACTGGAAAACTGAATTGCAATATGTGTTTATATAGTAAATGATTAACTGAGCTTGAATTGCACACATTTGTTTCATATGTGCAAAATAAGGGAGTACTCAAAAATGAGCTAAACTATTTTTTCCCTATCCATACTTTTGGCTGTAGATTTTACATTTGCCCAATAAAGTATGAATAAAAGAAAAACTCCTGATGTAACTTCAGTAACACAAGTGTCTTATTTATTTTATGTTTTTGAAGCATGCTCATTAAAGTCCAAAGAGTTCAGAACTAGTCTGAAATTAGCTTTATTTTGAATCCTATATTAAACAATTTTATAGTTCAATACAGAAATAAGCACTGAATGAAGACTTTGGAGTTTACATTTAAAGCTAATTGTATATATTCAGCCATTTTAAAATAATTTCAATTGGACTATGGACAATAATAAAATATTACTTTTTAAATGTCTTTAAGAATAATTCTATAATTCTATCATGTTCACTTTTTTAAAAAAATCATAAAGGAAAATTTGGTTCTTTGTTTATTAAAATATGATTCTTATTTTAAAGAATTCCAAAAATGAAAAGCTAATCTCAATTTCCATCTTTTGGCTTTAAAAGGTTTTTGACATATTTTTATTTGTTTGTTTGTTTGTTTGCTTTAAAATGTTGTAGAAGAACAATAGTACTCCTTTAAAATTTATAGCCCACCCCATGTGGAAGGCTCGCTGTGGGTAACAGTAGATTAAAAACAATTACTGCATCCCATTAAAATTCAAGTTAAGATCCAATTAAACAGTTAAGAACATCATAAATATTAAACTGCAGCCCTCTGGCAGCTTAACCAGAGCCTCCCCAAACCAGCCCAAAATATTATTCAAAAGTATGTAATTTAGGCTAAGGAACATAACAAAAATGTTTCCATTCCAGCAGTATTCATGATCAAATACATTTTGTTATTAATATGAGGCATTATGCATGCCAGAGTCAAAGGGGAAGTTATGATACTATCAAACATGAAGAGATGTCATGTTGTTAGTCAATACACAATCTCTGGCTTTCACTTTCATAAAAATAAATGCTATAGGAAACAATCCATGTGTGTTTTCCCACAACTTTTCCAATCCATGAATCCCCATGTGCTAACGCTCATGCTTAGCATTTTTCTAACGTGTTAGTTTCATGTGAAGGTAGCTGGCAGTTTTGCCAGAGATACTATAGGTCTCTAAGCCCATATGAAAAGAAGGTGATAGTCACTGTGCCAAAAATTTTTTACATTAAAAACAAACATTTTGAACGCAAATCAGAGATGGGAAAAGAATCAATCTATCCCTGTTAACTGAATTAATAGGTCAAAGCTAGAGAACAGCATATGTTCTGTTAGTCTACCCATGATCTCAGTAGCAGTCTTTGCAAGTTCAAGCTGTTTCTGAAGTAGCTTGAAGCTCTTAAAGGATGAATGTTATTCTGCTTTATGTTCCTGACCCCATAAAGCATGGAGATATTTTGCCACATATGTATACTTAATATAGTTAAGTATTCTTATCTTAAATTCAAATTAATACTTCAAATCTTGTTTAATAATTGGCAGGAAAACAACAAATCTTTATAAATGGACCTTAGACAAAAAACAAAAAAAAAACACCATACAGAAACACATAGACGTACAATTTGTATTGGTACAAAGTAGGCATAAAAAGTCCCATTCATTCAAAATTAACTGAAGACCGGTTAAATGTTTGTTCTTGTCATACCTCTGCCAGACCCTTTTGCCATTACACAAATGAGCAAATATATCATCATACATTTGTTAAGACTTTGGTAGTATACATATACTGTAAACCACAACAACAGGAATAAATGCTATCATGAAAATAAAAAGCTGTCCTCCTAATATCACACAGTTCCACATCATTGAGTTAAAATGAGAAGTCTTGGGCCACCTAAATGGTGCTCATGTGGCTCTTTCTCAAATTAATTCTAATACATTTCTAATACAATACAGGTGGATTGATGTTGGGCTGGCAAGGAATAGCAGTATGAGAAGATAAAATAAGGATCCTCTAATATGATCTCCATCTTAACTGGGCAAATGCTGCTGTCATAATCCAAGGATGTTAGACATAAAATCCAGATTGACAACAAGGGGAGGGTTGACAGATATTATTCAAGAGGTATTGTAGATTATGAAGCAATACAATATGGTGGAACTCTGTAGCGTTACTAATACAATATGGCACAGTGCAGGAGCTGGTACTTCTGGTGTTAACCAGGCAAAACACTTTCTTGCATATAAAAATGTAGACCTACAGTATATTTGTTCATTATCATTTTTGCATTTGCATTAACAGAATTTAGATCTGCTACAAAGAAATACTGCTACAATCACAAGACAAGTGATTAAAAAAATGACACTTGCTATTTGTATCAGCTCCTAAGTACTTTAGAGAACCACATGAGCTGTGGCAGATTCTTTCTTTGCCTCATAACAATGTACATGACCGTTGCAACTTGTTTCTGGGGTGTGATGAGGGAAACTCACATCAGCAGTTGGATTCAATTTACACATGGTAGAATACATCTGGTAACACTTTTGCAATGACAGACAGGGAGTGCAACCAAACACAACACACTCACACACTTACATGTGCACACTCATCAGGTTCCCATGCCAGAAACAAAATGTCTGAATCAAGAAATCAGCTGTTCAAAGAAGAACAAAAGTGATGTTTCTCAGAAGACAAGAAAATTGCTCAGGCAAACATGCAGAAATATTAAGCAACATGGAATGCAATGTTGTTGGTTACTTAGAACATTGCACAGAGCAAACAAGGAAAACAGACCCATACTTTATTTATTACTTAAATAAACAGTTTCTACAGCTTGTATTTTTGTGCTCAATGTTCTGACAATATAAATCCAGTTCCCCATCACTCCCTAATATCTATATTGTTTAGGGCTTTATATACTGTATGATTAGTTGGCAATGGTACTGTTCAATCTGTACTAATCTGTATGCATTTATATTGTCTGAGCTGTTCCCTAATTGGTTTCCATCCAAGTAATCCCACAGAGAATAAGGTTACATGCTGAAAAGGGCTGAGGTGAGAGAGTGGCTAAAAGGGGAATGCAAACTCTTTTTCCTGGTCTTATTAAGAATGCACTGCACACATCTGCATTTTCTAAAAAAAGAAAGAAAGAAAAGAAAAGGAAAGAAAGAAAAACAACAACAACTGCCTCTTTCTGAGTAAGTAGGAATTGTAGACAAGGAGAGAAAAAGAAGATGATTTGAGACAGATCCACCCATTTTGGGGGCAGCTCGGCCTTAATTCTATATATACAGTTTCTTCACTGACTGGAGGATACGTGGAAAATTATATGTTTCACAGAGAGTATGGGATTTATTTACAAATGTGTGAAAGCAAATGGGAATGAAAAGGAGAGAATCTCCTCCCCCCCCATCTCTGCCTCCCATATCTTTCAGCAATAATGCTAAATTTTGTTTTCTAAGCCTATTTTTCAGGAACATTGGAATGGAAAGGTTCCTTACAACCAGTATAGTCATTACAATTACACATTAGAAAAAAGAGGTAATCTAATAGGCCTACTTAGACAGAGTTAACATCTTTATTTATTTATTTATTTATTTCCTGGGATCATTAGATTCCTTAAGTGATATCTATTATTGTCCAACACAAAAGATGGACAGGTTGGTGCTGCTTCTTATAAATCAATACAGACTCTCTCATTGATGCCAGAGCTCGCCGGGCTACTTCTGCTGAAATAAAACATGAAGTCAACATTTTGTTAAAGTGGCATCAGCACTACCAAACTATGGGTTACTAGATATATAATTCCCATTAAATATGGACCGTGAAGTTGAGAAAAGAGATGCAGATATGCAGAAGCACTTGTGGGTTAAAGAGATGTCAGATTCCTTCTCTTTCATCACCAGATAATCATGAGAAAGCTTGTAAATATATTTGTGCATTTCTCTGTCTCTCTGTGCATATTTTGAATGGAAACTTCAGTTATATCAAAAGGACTCACGAGCAAAGTGTTTGGGAATAATGTATTAGACACAGAATACTAAAGAGATCTCTGTGTGTCTCCATTTTAAAACTATAAATGTAAAACCAACCTTATTGCTGGAAATATCGGCATGAAGTTTGAATTAATACAGAAAAGTTTATTTTAAAATTGTAAGAATGCCTTTTTTGATTAATGCAGATGGACTGATTTTTTTTAAAGATCACATCAGACAGTATGGTGAAAATTGCATTAAAATTAATTATTCCACAGGATATGACTCTGATATATATTTAAAAGTGTAATAAGCTCAGCACTACTGATTATGGAATTTTATGGTGGTGAATTTTGAAAGCAAATCATATCGGAGCTCTATTTTGGCAAGTAGAAGTAGAATGGATATACCCAGAATGCATTTCCAGTTATTTAAACATGGAGCTTTAAAAGAGATTTATGAATTAAATATGGAGAATCAGGTTTTAGTTTATTTTTAGAGGTTTGTGATATGGTGGCACTTTTATGTTAAAAAAAAAAGTGATGTGTGCAAATTAGGCTCACTGATTTGAACAGGCTTTATTTCCTGCATTCTCAGAATAACAGTTTATGTTGGATGGCTTCCTCTGTTTTATTATGCTGGATTTTATTTTAAAAAATCTGATAAATATTCACTAGGTTTTTTTCTTTAAAAAATTCTTATTTCTTTTCAGCATTTTGTTTAAAATGGTTTTTTTTTGCAATAAAACTCTTTATTTTTTTAAATAAATGCTGTTTGGTTTAATTTTATTTAATTTTATTTCATAGAATCCCCATAAATTATTAGACATAAAATAAAATATACATAAAATTTATATATATTTCAAGATCAAACTAAATAAGTGTGCTAGAAAAATGACAACTTAAAATACTGTTCATCCCTTTATTATTTCTCTACTAACTTCACTCCCAATAAACTAGTTTGTAGAAATGTACTGTCAGATAAATTGACCAAGTGTTTGGCCCATTTATTTTATTTTGCTATCTCTTTTTGTGATCAGAAACACTCTGATTCTGTGAATTATACATGCATGTCTAACCTGGAAATCTAATTGATCAATGTAATATAAACCTTTGTAAACTTTCAAAATACCTTTATTTTATATGCAATATAGATTTTATATAAAATAAAAACATTTATAATTATGGAATTAATTCAGTATGCAAAACAAATGCATCCATCCTAATAATAATTAGTGATAGATATGAAAATGTAAAACATATCTGCATTTTCATAGTATACACGAAAGCATATCTGAGGAAAAAAACCCAACCTGTTTCCATGCATTTTAAAGAGGATGTCGTACATAAATGACACATTATCCTTAAAGTACAATATGTAGAATTATAGTCTTAAATATTTCACGAAATGTGCAAAATATATAGCTTGATTATTAGCCTTCCCTATCACTGAAACAATAACCTTAAAATTATTGATATTTATATGTATTTCCTGATATTTTACATAGACATATTCTCCATTTATGTTTAAAGTGATTAACTTTATGTTTATATTGTTATCAAAATGCAGAAAGAATAGGGAATATAATAAAAAATAATAATTTTACAACCTTAAATATTGATAGACATCCCTACTATCTTGCTTTCAGGCAACATGTTAGATCTTACAACACAGTATTATACTATTTAAACATGTTACCTATATCCCACAAATGTGTATTATGTAGATAAAGTTTCTGTGAGTTTGCTCTATTGATTTCAGTGGGATTTGCAACTGTATATGAAATTATGAATTTTATTGAAAATCTAAAGCGTGTTGATAGTTTTTATTTGCACTATTGCTAAGTCTACATTTTGTCACTCTCTTACATAGCTTAAAGAGCTAACATTTTTTAGCACAGTGAAAATTATCTTTGTATTCAAATTGCCTTTGTATTCAACTGAAAGTTTGTATACATGATTCAGAAGTGTACATACAATTTATAATTTCCAAAAACAACTCATTCACTTTGCTTGTGCCACTTTTTCTCTAAAATATAAGCCTTAATACTACAAACTAGTCAAGAAGACAGCATGGATTTAACCAGTTAGCACCTACTTTTTGTAGATGCCTCTGTTCCATTTGGATGGAATTTCCCATGGACTGTCCTGATATCCTAAGGTACTTAGTAAAACTTAAAGAAAAATATGCTGTTTTGCAACAAAGCCCTAAGGCAAGCTTTGTTTAACTTACTGGTAACCACAGTTACTTCGTTTATCTTGCATAAGAGAGAACTTCTTATTTAATTTACCAATCTATTATAGGCAGGGACCCTCCTCCCCCAAGAGCACAAGGTCACTATTATACGTAAGGAAAATTAAGTTGATCTTCTTGGTTGCCTTACAGTTCTTTTAGTTCAACTACTCCAATAAATGAACATGTACAACAAGCCGAAGGGCTTTTTATTACAAATTTAATTCATTTCTCTAGACAACTGTGAAATTTGCCATTGACATTAGTCATTACCCCAAGGCGAACTAAAAGATGATCTCAGTTAATAAATGATCCTTAACAAGGAACACTCCCTATCTTCTTTGATATTGGCACAGCCACATTTTATTAATGTAGGGATCGCTTCCTGCCAGAACACTAGCATTCACAACTATTTGGTGTACTTGTTTCCTCTTCCGGCTCCTAGTATTAATAATTATGCAATGGAGTAATTAACAGCACAAAGCGATGGTACCTTGAGCTTCCAGCTAGATTTTTTAACATGTTAACCTTCTGGGAAATAATGAACAGAAGCAAAGAGTCTAGCCAAATAAATGCAGGTTGATTTCACAGTGTGTAAAAGGCTAATTATCTGTGAAAAGTCTGACCTCGAGTAACAGACGCACACAAATGTGCAGGAATTTTATTTTAAATAAAACTCAGAGACTTTCAGTGCCTGAAGTACTACACTTACTTAGAAAGCAGTCCCAACTGTGTCTTCAAACTTTGTCAGAGAAACATAGAGATATTTATCCACTCCATCCAAGTATGATTGATAGATAGATAGATAGATAGATAGATAGATGAGAGATGAGAGATGATAAATAGATAGATGATAGATAGATAGATAGATAGATAGATAGATAGATAGATAGATAGATAGATAGATAGATAGATAGGATAAAATTTACACCAGTTACATGCAAATATTGTACTCCTATATAATAAATTGTAACTGGTTATTTGTAACTTATTTGGAAAATAAGCTTTCTTCCTTCATTCCCTAGTATATAAACCTTGCATATGACAGAAGTGGGTTAAGTGCATATTGTTTACTGAAGACAGGATGCCATAAACCACCAGAAATATCATTGCGTTTAAAAACAGATCCTATGTGTAATTCATTCTGATATAAGAATATTTATCCTCTACCAATAATAAGAAAACCACATTTTTTTGTTGCAGAAAAAAAGGCATTTGCAAAAAGCAAACACATTACTGAGTGTGTAAAAATGCAATATTCCCATTTTCTAGTCAGACTTCCAATTTATTGAAGTAACAGAGCAGAAAATGCACTGACAGCTGTTACATTTTATTGCGAATTAGTATATACGTTTTATATCCACTGAGCAAATGCATGATACATTGTATTCCAGTAATTGCCACTGGCTTTCAAAATGGAAACTGAATGATCTTAGTGCAATTACACTCAGGAGAGTAAATGTAACAAGCCTCCGTTCTACATTAGAGTTCTTTAACAATACGAGGAATATACAGTATATATTTATATGTACACACGCACACACACACGAACCAAACCAACACACAGATAAAAGGTCAAAACACAGATAAATTATTTGGAATAAAAATGAATCACACTGTTTTAGTACAGCTCTTATAGGTTAGGAGATTAATAAAGTCTATATGAAAGACCTGGAGGTTTTCACCAGCCTGAAGTTATTACTTTCACCCAGCTTCAAAACTCTTTCTCTCTCCCCCTCCACACATTTTGAGTAGGGGAGGGGGGGAGCAGAAGAGGATACAGTTGAACAGTTGGAAAGAGTTTTCTTTTCACATCAAAATGCAAACAGTAACTCCTGTTAAGCAAATACTTTTCAATTTAATGTTTACATGTACAAGCAATATAATGTCTGGCAGTGTGCATTAATATCATATATGTATGTATGTATGTGTATAAGGGTACGTGTGTGTCTATAAGTAATCATTTCCCTATGGAAAACCTTAGCTGCAAGTATTGTGTTAGGATTTATTCCAAAGAGCTGATGTTAAGAGAAAGAACTAACTGAATGCATTAAGGAAAAGACAGCTCAGTTCCCCCACTCCCAAGCCCGTACTAACCTTAATAGTACATCTTAAACCATTTCTTTTGGAAACCAGTATTCTGACAGCTTCTTCACCTTCATTCTTTATGGTGAGACATTCAGGAAGGTCAGCCGTATCATTCCCTCTAGTGGCTACTCGCTCTATTTGCAGCAACATGGAAAGTGACGGCCCTCCAGCAGACCACCTCAGGGGCATTTGTGTAATTTCTAAGCTTACAAGAGAAAGAGTGTGTGTGTGTTGGGGGGGGGGAGTCTGAACAGAGAATAGACCAGGCAGTCTATCGCAGCAGCAAATAAAAATTATCAGTCATTTAAAACAATATGTTAGTGAGGGCTACAACTTAATCAACACCAACCTGCTGACATAGATTTGCAATTTAAACAGGTTATTAGTGATCGAATTAGCGACATGTCACAACTTGAATCTGATTTATTAGAAGAACCGATGAATGTGAGGGGATCATAAACAACATAGGAGGCATTTTCAAAGCTTAGTGACTATAATGCCACACAAGTTTGAAAAAAGTATAAAGTAAAGAGCAGACATTACCACAAAAGCATTTTTGTTCTTTTTTTACATAGTGACATTGCTGGAATAATAAGCATTTATTATTATTATGGTTTTCCCCAGATGATTGGGAAGAAATTGATAGGTGTATTAAAAATATCAAGTGACTGATTGCATGACCATAATAATAATAAATACCTCCCAGTGAGGCACTACACCTTAATGTGCTTGTGGAGGTTGTGTGCTCTGAGAAAGATGACAGCTCTGCCAGAGGTTCAACTATATTGGACAGGTCTCATCAGAGGACTCAGACAAAGAGTGTCCCTACCATAAAAAATATGGTGAGAAATAATTTTCAGAAATCCATACCTTGTTGATCATTGCCAGGTTAACAAGGGCCACACTATTTTGGGAATTCCTGGACCTTTGGTGACAAATGGGTTACATAGCTCAGGGCTGTTGTCTAATAAACCAGGGCCAGCAGCTGCAGAACTACTGGAAGAAAAGTTGTTTCCCCATCACAGATATATGAAGGCTGAAAAGAAAGAAATAATGAACTGCTATGAAGAACAAGCTCCCACATGAAGAGGATATGCACCTCTTCTGGAAAGAACAACATCCAAAATCAGAAATAAAAAACAGAGGCTACCTGATCAACACCGATTTATAATATGAATTCCAAAATGCAATTGCAAAAACTGCAAAGTTACCCAAGGCAAAAAATTCAAAGCCTTGCCAGAAGTAGCTCAGGCTGCAGAGAAATACCATGGTGAGTTGATAATAGAGGAAGCAGCATAGCTATTGAACCATTTTCATTCCCAAACCAGGCACTCTCTCTTCTGCCTTCTTCTTAAAATGAATAAAACTATCTAACTAAAGAAATGGAGGATTTGAAACAAAGGATAACTGAGCATCTACTGTAGAACAGCACAAAAATAACAGAATAAGTTTCTTTCATTGAAGCTTGTTCCAAAGAAATAGCTAGCCCAAGCATTAAAAGGTGCCAGAACTGTAATACTAAATACAATCACCAGCTCATTGTAAGAAACTAATGTACAGCACAGCTGCGATTATAATTGAATACCTGGGATGCAAACTAACCAAGAAAAAGAAGCCAAAAATAGTGCATCACCAAAGTGGAAAATCAGACTGGAAAATAAGATCAGCATGCTGAGATCAGATGCAAGCAAATTAGAACACATGAAAGAAAAGAAGCTCAAGAATAAGAATACCCCAAAGTACCTGATCATGAAATATCAATTAGAAAAAAAGGAAGATTAAGGAAGCACTGGAAAGCAGCAAATAACAACATCTATAGTCAAGAATATCAGCAGATATGAAGCTCAAATTGCACACTATAGGCAGAATTTCCAATTTTAGTTGAATCAGAAACCACCAATGGAGATAATGCAGTGAACCAGAGGTGGTATTCAGCAGGTTCTGACCAGTTCTGCAGAACTGTTAGTGGAAATTTTGAGTAGTTCAGAGAACTGGTAAATGCTACCTCTGACTGGCTCCGCCCCCATCTATTCTCTGCCTCCCGAGTCCCAGCTGATCGGGAGGGAATGGGGATTTTGCAGTATCCTTCCCCTGCCATGCCCAACAAGCCATGCCCACTAAGCTGTGCCATGCCCACCAAGCCACACCCACTGAACCGGCAATAAAAAAATTTGAATCCTACTACTGCAGTGAATCATCAACAACTGACAAAGAAAAGAAACAGTGAAGTTTTGAGGGTTAGCTATGGGATGATCCAAAGAAATATAATAAGAAGCAACTTGGATAAAAGAGATGGATAAGAATAATAATAAAAAAAGAAGCTGAAATGTAAGCACTTGTAATAAGAACAGAAATAGTGGAGAAAAGTTAAAGAAGATCAAGAACTGGACAGCAGCATTAAAGATGAACTGCATGGTAGACATCTGACTGGTCTATGCCCACTCATTGCCAAATAGTTTAACAACATACTGGAGTGAAGTGAAATTGAAAATTAGTTAATGTCTGGCAAACCCTACTTGATAGTGAAAGTTCTAGCAAAAGGGGCAGTACTAGGCAAATGCAGACCAATTACCTGCTTATCAACAACTTTCAAATTGCTAACTGTTGTGGTTCCTGATAGTCAGTAGCATCTAGTTGAAAATAGCAATAGCAGTTAGACTTATATACCACTTCATAGGGCTTTCAGCCCTCTCTAAGAGGTTTACAGAGTCAGCATATCGCCTCCACAGTCTGGGTCCTCATTTCACCCACCTCGGAAGGATGGAAGGCTGAGTCAGCCTTGAGCCGGTGAGATTAGAACTGCTGAACTGCAGATAACAGTCAGCTGAAGTGGCCTGCAGTACTGCACCCTAACCACTGCGCCACCTCGGCTCACCTAAACAGAAAGGAAGCTGCCCAAAGTGCAGAAGAACAAAAGATTAATTCCTAATAAAATCAATTAAAAATAAATCAAGAATCTGGATGAAAAGGATTGCGAGAAATACTTGGCCATCCTTGAACCTCACAATGACAAGCACACTGAAGTCAGGAAGAATATTACTAGTAAACATCATGAAAGTGAATAAGATCTTAAAGTGGAAGAAACGCATTCAAAGCAATTAACATCTGGCCAATTCCAGTCATTAGATACAAAGCTCGAATAGTGGACTGGTCTCAGGCAAAAATTAAAGTCCTGGATACAAAGACCAGAAAAATAATGACAACGAATCATACATATAAATTATACAACTTGGGGGTGGAGATGGGGGATATGTTTGAGTGGAGGCTAGGCAGGAGAAATGACAAATAGAAGTTGAAACCAAGTGAATGAGAGGAAGAGTGGGAAGCAGAGGAGAGAAGAAAGATAGGAAGAGAGGGATAGGAGAGAGGGCAAGGGGGGGAAGAGGAGGAGAATAATGAGGAGTGGAAAGGGGAGAGAGGAGAAGGAGAAAGGAAGGGGAAGTAGAGTAGAAAAGGATGATGGAGGGAAGAAAGGAGATAGAGAGGGGGAGGAGAGAGGCAAAAGAAAGTGTTGGATAAGGCATAAATATGGTTTATGGAAAGCAGAAGAGCCAATAATTGGTTTTTCTTTTTCTTTTTTATTTTTTTTCCGGGAGTTGATGGCAAGATGAACTGATGTAATTATTAATTAACACAACATGATATTGGCTATGTAATAGTATACATGTGATTATATGTTATGAAAATGGAAAATAAAAACTTTAATGGGAAAAAAAAGAAGTTGAAACAGAAGACCTGCTCTCTTTTTAGGGAGCTCAGGACAAAAAAAGTGTTTGAGACTCCCTGCTGGCATATCAATAAAGGAATTGAGTGAACCATCTCCCTGAGGAAATATATATTGGTGCAGGAGAAAATTTTTGCAATGTCCCAGAAGAATGGCTGAATTCATGTATCTAGCCTGTACTGAATGAACTGTGATGATGAAGAGAGAGCAATTTAGCACAAATCCATTTAATATTAATACTGGTATACTCTATAACCAAGAAGAGGAAGACTATGATAGGCAAGTCAACTTAGTCAAAAAAATCTATATTAGAGATATTTTGAAATCTTATTACTGTCTTTGTTTGCTCAGTCTTATTAGGGAAGACAGAAGATGTAGCTTTAGAGTATGACGTGAAACTTGGATTTGGATAAGAAGACATACCTAGCCTGAGGGCGAGTCACGGCAGGAGGTGTTATCCAAATGCTTAATGAGAGCTCCAAGCTAGCCAAGGCCAGCTGAAAATTATTGAATTGTATCCCCAAATGTGTAACGTATTGTTGCAGCCCATTATGCTACTCAAGTCAATCCAAGAAATCATCTTGGATTGAACTCTGTGGCTTTTACTTTTGAGGCCAAAATCAGGTTTAAAGAGGAGGCAACCAACCAATCCTCAAAACAGCAGAAGTCCGTATCTTTAAGGAACTTCAATTATATAAATGAAGAATCCCATGCAATTGTCAGAAAAGTTTTCCATGTGTCTGAATTATTTTAATAAATTCCTATGAGGTTTTAAAAATGAGAAAGAGGCAGCACCACAAGCAGCAGAATCATAACAATTGGAAATTGGCACAAGAGGATATTTTGAGAATTTATTTTCTTCACGAAGTATCTTTCTACAATTAAGGATTTTATGAACAGGGTTACTAAATAGGTTACCACCAAACTCTTCAAATTAAGAACTAGGACCACGATCTGGCATTACTTTTCCAGGTAACATATAATGAGTTATACAATCAATACTGCCAGGGTATATAGAAAAAAACCTTCATGCTAGCAAAATCCCTATTCAATACTACTGGCCCAACACGGCCTCTACAATATTTTTCTAAGTCAGCTTTAGTGGCCTAGGAGGGAATGTCTAACAATATACCCTTTTGCAGAATAAATTGTTGCCATGACTTCGGTAAACTAAAGATTCTAATCCACATGTTTCTTTTTTTAAAAAAAAAATTCTTTCTAGAGCAGTTTTTACAGAAAGTTTATCACAGACAGGACTCACTTAGTTAAATATTGTGTGTGTTAGTGTGTTAGTGCTTTATTTCTAAAGTAGTTTTTATAACCTAAATTGCTAGTTTTAAGTATTTAGGTGTTTAATATTTAGCTATTTATACTGTCACACCAAATCATTTTATTTACTTCTATTGGCTTCTAGAAAATCTTAAGATTTTTAATTTGAGCCTTGTAGTTTCTGGTAAAAATTGCATTAAATGCTAACCAGCGACTGTAATAAAGGTAGTCAAATATTCATGATGCCATCTCTTTCATCTCCTACAGTCTTTAGGATATACATTCACAATTTGGAGCCAGCCTGGGCTTTCCTTTTGCATTCCATCCTGAGGATATTTTAAAAACCATTCTTGAAGTTTTCCCAATTGCTTGTTTTTGAAGTGCTGTTTGGGGGTGGGTAGAGAATGAGGAGATTGGAGTTCAAATTTGGGCAGCTTTTTTGCTACTATATCTGGGAAAGACTCCTAACACTACAAAGCAAAAGATGAAAATATTAGAAAGAAGTGTTGGGGAACTTAGGGTTGTTAATTATATTTCTAAAAACTGACATCACTGTTGCTGAGTCATCTTGACATTTTATTACTCTAGACCTTCATAAAAGGGCCCAAGAATTCCAAACCATTTTCAAATGCTACTGAGATCGTATTTTTATATTCTGACAGTACAGTATTCATTCCAATGTACATTGCTTATTTTCAAGTAGATATTGTGACAATGTCTTTCTGCTTAGAGTGTCTCTCTTCAAGCACCTTATTTGCCTGATCTGACTCCAATGTGTGACTTCACACATTCCCCAGAGTACTCATTTCAAGTGTCATAACATCCACAAGAAGAAAGTTTCAAAAGTAGAAGAGTTTGATTCTCCTGGATAAACCTAACTCCTCTTTTATTTCATTGATCTTTTGAATTGTTTAGTTTACATGTACTTCTCTGATTCCAGGTGAGGTGTCAACTCTTCTGGCTCTATTTTGTTTTGATCTCTGCATTTCTTAAACTTCACAATACTACTATTGAAAGATGTCTCTGTTCAAACTCATAAATCCTATACCATGATTAGATATTCTTTTTTATATTATTTATAATAAACATGTCTTAGTATTCTGCTAAAGTTGTTAACACATTTTCCTTTTCATTCAGTTTGATGAGAAATAAAGTCCTTTCTTTGAAAGGAGGTAATATTTTAAATGAAACTTTTATGGGTGTTTTTAGATGTTGCCTAAGTTCTGAAACAGCTGAAAAGTATGTGTGAATTTTCTTTCCATATATAATCATCTCTGTAATGATTTGCAACCCCTGACTTATCCGAAGGTTCTGAAAAAAAGTATTGTTAGGGAGACTATCACATGATAGAGAAATATACAATAGAAAAACAACAACAGCGGCATCTCTGCAATTTCACAACAGTGAAACTGAAACATACTATTTGTTTTTTTAAAAATCCCAAACACATCCCAAAGCATCCTCTAGGTCAAATAGAAAAACAAAAACCTTAGGTTTTAGGTGCTCCATCACTGGAGGTTTTCAAGAAGAATTTAGACAACCATCTGTCCAAAATTGTATAAAATCTGATCAAGGAAGTGTTGGGCTAGAAGATCTCCAAGGTCCCTTCCAACTCTGTTAGTCTATGAGACTGTAGTTCTATGTTTTTAATTACAGTAACTGCAAAACATTTTGAAAATTAGAAGACAAATCAGAACTTTCATGTTTGGTTTATGTTATCTTTCACTTATTGTACCTTCCTGCATAACTTCATATAATCATATTTATTAGCTTCATTTATGCATCCCATTTCCCAAAGATCCTTGTAGCTTATCTATGGATCTTCCTATATTTTCTCTCCATAATAGCAACTCCAATGAGTTAGAGAGATGAGACAAGATTGAGTGGTCCAGAGTCACCCACTAAGTTTTTCTTGTCTGAGAACAAGCTTCAATCAGTATCTCCTCAGTCTCTGAACATTTTAAGCAGTGATCCAATCTTCTCATGTTGGACTTTATAAATGTCCTTAGTTTTAATCCCTGGATTGATTGCATAGTATTGGTTAACAGTCTGACAATGTTCTTGCACAGGAATCCTTTTTCACTTGACATATAGACCAAAGACTGACCAAGAAAAAAAAAAGGCTCAAAATGCTATCTCAGCAAATAGTGCTTTCTCTTTATACCTGGTCTGAAACTATCCTAAAAACTTTCATGGTGGTTTCTGTTCAAGATTTGAGAATGAAAACAAACAGGGTATATTGCGGTTGGCTAGTGGTAGCAGTGGTCTGAAATTATCCATATCACTTTGCATGATCTTGCAAAGAGAAAGAAAATGCAAAGGAAAAATTGTATCAAAAACCTAAAAAAACAACCGGTCCCCCCCAAAAACAACTGGAAGAGTAACTCCTTAAATATATTAGGTGAACATAGTGACTTTTAGTAAATCAATATTTCAGGGACAATTAAGATTGTAAGACAATATTCCCTGTGGTTTGTACACACTAGCTAGTTTGAGCATTACCTGACAAACTAGCTTGGTCAGTGGGAAAGTCAGAGAAAATTCTGGTGTGATATAACATCTCTAGGCAGACAGAAGTGACTAATAGCAGCACAAGACAAGGAAAAATATGCAACATTCAGTGAGGTTGTTATAGCTTCAGTGCTGAAAATTAGAAAGACATATATTTTGTAATTGGCATTGCTGACAAAGAAGTGGCACTAAAGTTACAGATGGAGTCAGAACTGATGCTGGAACAAGCCAGCCTGAATAGCTTGTCACTTGGAGCTCATTAAGAAGTAAAATGCAGATCAGGGAACAGCTGAGCAGCTGGGTCAGGTTGTTCATTGGCTAATTTAGCCTAAACAAGAAAGAGGAAAAGAATGAAACATGTTCCAGGAGAGTAAAAAGAAAGCAAATCTCTGGCAGAAGGGGAGATGTCACCCACTTGATGCAGTGACAAAAAATTTGGAAGAAAGCTGACAAGTTGAAGAAGGAAAGTGCAATGAATTGGATAGGATTTTTGGGGGGCTACCTTAAAATTGCCATTCAACGGAGAGTTCTTTGTTGGGTCATTGTTACATTATATTTTAAAATTAAAGCTTGTTACATTATATTTTAAAATTAAAGCTTGTCCTTGTGCTTAGAATATGTTTGTTGTTGGGTTCACTGTATAAGGAATATTTTAGTTAAGTGCCAGTAGGTGTTGGATAAGGGTATTCAAATAAGGTCTGGCTTATGTGTGACAACAATGCATAATGCTCTTTTATTAGTTTAAAATGAAAGGTGTATAATTGGAATCATGTGAGCCTTAAAGCTTTAGGTAAGTTGTGCAGCTGCTCCAAAATTTGCCATCCAACTGTTAATTTTAGGGTGATCAAAATGATTATTGGTAGAGGAGTAACCATATGAACTATATTTACAGTTGTCAATTAAATTGTGCTGATTATCAATTTGTTTCAGGTCCAACATCCATGGGCTTGTGTTCAGCGCACTTTGGAGTCAGCTCCCATTCAGATAGGCTACTCACTAAGGTCTGGTGAAGAAGGTCATCTCTATGTCTAAATAGCAACCAAGACTCATTGGCACACAAAAGAAAGAGACAACTAAAAATGTACCCATTAGGATACCATATGAACATTGACTCTAGAAATATCTATTTATGGAATTTCCATTTAGGAAGACTAATTCTGTTAGTCTGTTGAACATGCTTCATATAATATTTTCCAAAGATTTTTGGTTTTCTCTTGTTCTTTTCAGTTATTTAAATGTTGTAGTGATTTTAACTGTATTTAAATGACACTATTTACAAGTATAAATGCATTGGAATGGTGAGAACTGAAGTTGTGGGATATAAACTGGAATTATGAAACACAGAGGCATGCACGTAAATAAAAAGAGTTGTGGATCCTTGACTTAATTTGGCATTCTGATCTTGAAATAAATAGGTAGTTCTTGGAAACTTAAGAAGAAGGTAGGAAGATGAGAGACAACACTTTTTGTTTGAAGTCCAGAATTCAGATTTGCTATGCTTTTCATTATCACTAAGGAATGTATGGCTCTCATTGACAAACTACCTTATCATTGGACACTGTAGCTATGTCTATGAGAGTCCTTGTCTATAGCTTTTAGTACCACAACTGGTCTAGAAAGAGAGAGAACTGGCTTGGCAATAGTTCCTGGGGAAAAAAAATCTTGGAATACTAGATGATTACAAATTCAGTGTTGCTTTTTTTTAAGTATAATTTTCAAATCCCAGGAAATAATATCTCACTATATTCTATGTTCTATTTTAGATTGCCATCTAAAATATTTGGTTTTCTGCACAGCTACTGTATGAAAGATAGAACAGATTTGTAGAAATGCACTAAGGATGATCAGGAGATTAAAATTAAGTTCTATCATGACACAACTTGAAATATTTGGTTTTAAAAAGAGAAGAATGAAGATAGCAATTTTCAAGGATATAAAAGGTTATTATATGGAAGATCATGCCAAGTTCTCTATATCCATGTCAGAGGCATGACACAGAATATCAGATTTGAATTACCATGTTTGCTAATAGGAAGACCTGTACAGTCATTAAATACTACCCAGACAAGTATATTCACTGTATATATGAAAGCAAAAGCTAGACATAGCCTAATGGCTTCTTTGAATATTATGTTTCAATGGTAACCAAACCAAAATTAATCATAGTCATCTATCAATGACAATAAGATCATTTGACTTTCTTGTACCTTACATATCAGAATCCGGCTGACAGTGGAAAACCAAACAAAGGATATGACTTGCTTAATGAAGCCAGATTCTAGTTGGGCATATCTGCAGTTTCTAAGCTAAACATGAATCAGCTCTGTTTAAGCAGCCATAGTGTGAATGTGGACATGATTCAGAAAATGAAACCACTTTCAAAATTCCCCTGGTCAATTCAGGAAAAGAGTCTTTTAGATGGCAACATGTACAGAACACTATTGGAATCGTCATACTATGGGGTGACCACACAACTTGAGCATCAAAATCAAAATTAGAAGACGTCTGAATGGGAATTCAAATTAGTGAGATAGATTTCCTACAAGTGCTTCCTTTCTACCTTTCTGCTTTCCAACTGCTTGCTATACAGATGATTGACCTGATAAACTCAGCTTGCTGAGACGTGGTTTCTTCTCTCTTTAGCCAAGTTCCATAATTTGTCAAGCCAGCTTCATGCTTCAAATGACAACTTAATCTAAGATTAAAAATGCCACAGTATTTTCAATAATAGCTAAACCCTGCTGCCTTGAGTAAAGGCTTTCGCTGAAGTGTTCCAGGAGGAGGTCTTAAAAAAAAAAAACCCACCTCCTGTTCAATTTTTTCTCCACAGGCTTCAAACAACTAAAATAGTTCTTTGGCTTCATAACCATTTTGAACTGAATAAATAGACTAATATTTCTAGAAAGGTGAAATGATATTTAGATTTGACAGAAACAGGATTTAAAAGCGGAGAGCTTTCTCCTATGTGGGAGCTGCTATAATGTTCTATTATCCCTGCAGGAATGGAGAGAAATTCTTGTAAATATTACTTATTTAACAGAACATTCTTCAACAACCTATCAAACTACTTAGCAATATCATAGGAACAAATCATGGGAGACTGGTGAGTTAAAATTATTAACGCTGTCTTAATTTTACCCAATCAGAGCATTCCCTTTCAACAGCAAAGTTTCTGGATTATAGATCTCTTAAATAATTCAATGCAAATGAGATACAGCAACTACCCTCTATACTTTATTGCAGTATGTGGGGATCCCCCTCCCCACCCCCAGATTGCTGATGTTAAACATCTTTGGGTGGGGGAGTGTAGAAAAGGTTAGATTTTAGCAGAAAATATCTGAGCATCGTATGTCATTACATTTAATGATAGCATCCAAGCCATAATATGAGCCTATGTTAATTTTCAGGAAAGGGAAAAGAATTATTTTAGTGATTCGTGTCCACAACTTAAAGATTCTGCTCATTCAAGTATGGGTTGTTTTGTGCCTGAGGGAAAGAAAAAAGAAAATTAGTAGCAATCCTTATAAATTATAGATATAAATTTATATTGCATTGACTTTTAGGGGAAAAAGGATGAATGCCTCTCAGTGAAAGGTGTAGGAAAGAAAATATCTAGAAGAATCCAGTGCAATATCATACTAGCAATATTAGGCAATTTTGATATCCTCTATCTTTCTGTGTTTCTCTATATGCATACAATACTGTACATTTGCTGTATATTGCAAGTTTTCTTCAAATACTCATAGTAGCACACATAATTTGCACCACTTCCATTTTATTCTTACAATTATGTTACTTGAAGCAGGGGTTTCAAACTGGCGACCCATGAGCTGGATGCATCATGTGCAGGCTACACCCACCCCAGCTCCACAAAGGCAAAAATGTTGTGATACGTCACATGATGTCACACAATGTGACAGAGTTTGAAACCCATGCCTTAGAGAGTTGATGTTGTGGCCTGCCAGCTCCTCCAGCAGCCAAATCAGAGGAGGAGTAGGCATGGACGTCAGGGTTCACAACCTGGGAGCTTTGAGGGGAAGAAGGGAGCAAAGCCTGGGCCATCTGTCAGCCCTCAGATGGAGAGTCAATAGCCCTCAGGTCTAGAGGTGGTTGATGAAGAAGAGGAGGAACAGCTGGGTCCAGTGCCTGATACGCAGTAGAGAAGAGGAGAGCAGTGGAAAGTCATGGGCTGATCATAGAGAAGGAAGAGCCACTCCTACTAGTGAGGCCCCACCGTAGCTCTGGGGATAAAAGGCAGGGGGATGAATAGGAGTGGCAGACAACTATTAATCTTCCATCCAGATGGACTAGTTATCCTGTGAGAGAAACTTTTGGCCAGAGCTACTGGCATTTCTAATAAAGGAATCTTTTGAGTTCGAGTC
Organism: Thamnophis sirtalis; assembly: GCF_051295495.1. Taxonomy (NCBI): domain Eukaryota; kingdom Metazoa; phylum Chordata; class Lepidosauria; order Squamata; family Natricidae; genus Thamnophis; species Thamnophis sirtalis. Next base: position 33,008,418 of record NW_028261392.1, read on the forward strand.
AGAGGGTTTGTCATGTTTGGGGATCTGGGTCTGAACAGCTGATTAACTTGCTCAAACTCTTGCTCAAAATTTTATGAGTAAGTGGAGATTTGAACATTCAAATATTTAGACAACATGATGTAGTATTAATGTGCCAATAAACATGTAGCATTGGAGAGAGAAATTGTACACCCCAATTAAATTTGGGAGAAAGGAGGAGGACATATGCTGCCACAGGTTGTGATAGAACTTCTGCCTGATCAATGTGTCTTCAGCTAATAAAGGGAAATGGGTAGATAAAGGGGTAATTTAACAAGTACAGATACATGACCTATAATGCAGTGGCGGGTTGCCAATTTTTTACTAACGCTTCTCTGTGTGCTTGCAACACTTCTGCGCATGTGCAGAAGTGTCTGAGTAAGTTGATGGAGCCTCCTGCTGCCACTACTACCAGTTCGGCCAATCTGGGAGCAAGCCACCTCTGCTACAATGTTACTGGAACACTACCAATCCAACCAATCAGATGAATGGCTCATGCATAAGAAGAAGAAGCTAATTATCCAATATATGATGGCTGACAATGCTATTTCCATCTCCTTTTTTCCCCTAAAATGAAAAAAAATCAAAGAACTAGGAAAGAAAGCAGTCTTAGGTCTTTAAAAAAAAATCTGTAGCATATGATTTGGCACGTTTCATCAAATCTGTACCCTTTCATCCCTAATCTCCCTTAATCTTCAGTCTATTTACCTTACCCATACCATAGTCCCTGATAGTCTCTGCCTTCACTCTGTCTATAGTTCTTCAGCATTTTCAGTTCTCCTTTCATTTCTCTAAATTGCATTCATTTTTCCCCTTTGTATACCTAAAAGTGTTAAAACATACTTGCCAAAACATCTTAGGGAGATGTGGCCAATCAATAAAATAAACTCAATTCAGCCTAAACTGTTGAGGATCTTGGGATGCTGCTGTACACACTTGCTATTAGTCTCTTGACATATTATGCAGAGTGTTTTCGTTTATCCTACAAAGTATATATGCAATTGAGATAACTGCACACATATATTCCTCAGACTTTTAAAGCAGAAGCAATACAATGTCACTTTGCAAAAAAACTAAAAATAATCACAAACCATAACAGTATGCCTGCGTGACCCTACTAGCAGATGATATAATAACTGAACTCTTCAGTCCTTATTAAACTTTTTAAATATTTCATTTTAAGGTGAAGTAGGAGACTTTATGTATTGCTTCAGCAAACAACTTTTCTCTAAGTCATTTGCTTACAACTAGAGTTCTGCTGGGATATCCTTTCATTGTCCACCTGTCTAGGGTTCCAAAGAATCCAGGAGAACATTTCAAAAACATCATTCTGGTGAAACCACTGAATCTCTCTTATGTAAGCATTAAATGATTAGTATCTTTTGTACGTTCTAGCAACTGCTATTTTTACCCTAGTCTGCTGAAAAACAAAGGGAAGCAAATTCATGGTTTTGAATTTTCTTCATTGGAGGCTATGGTTGAAGGGTTTTTTTTTTTTAAAAAAAAATCAAATCATAGTTTTATCATATTGAACAAATCTTTTGAATTTCAAGTTTTAAACTGCCACTTTTATATCAGACTATTGAATGAGTTGCTTAAGTATATACCATATTTTTCAGAGTATAAGATGGATCTTCTTCTCTCAAAAAAGAGGCTGAAAAACTGGGTGCGTCTTATAAACTGAATAATTTTTTGCCTCCCGAAACCCTGCCCGCTTCACCAAAATGGCTGTGCATAGCTTTTAGAAAGCTTCCAGAGAGCTCTGGAGGGCTGGGGAGGGCAGAAATGAGCAAAAAATGGGCTGTTTTTTTGCTCAATTTTGCCCTCCCCTCAGCCCCAGGAGTACTCTATAAGCCTCCAGAAGGCTATCCATACCCCCCCCTTTTTTTGACAAAAACAGACCGTTTTTGGGAGGTTTGCAGAGTGCAAAAACTTTTTTTTAATTTGCCTTTTCAAAACCTTGGTGTGTCTTATACTACGAAAAATACAGTATATCAGTGGTGGGTTCCTACTAGTTCAGCTGAACCGGTAGTGGTTTGGCAGCTTGGGTTGCTGGAACCGGCAGCAACCCAGGCCTGCCATGCCCCTGAACTGGTTCTCTGGGTGGCACCAAAGGCACCACCATCTTGTTTTTTGCTTCTGTGCATGCGCAGAGCAATTTTTATTACACTACGCATGCGTGCCGCACGCCCATGATCGAACCAGCAGTAGTGATTGCTGGAACCCACTCCTGATATATATGACATATAATGTAAATATAGTATAATATCCATTGTTGTAGAAATATATGAAGTATCTTAATATGTGCTTTCATGTCCAAAGGAATTTGGCTGGCTACTGCTGGAAACAAAATACTGGGGTAGACCAACCTTGCCTGATTCATGAGCTGACTGTTTCAGTGGCTGTTCATAAAACAAATAGCTTTATATCACCTGTGGAAAATTGGCTTCCCTCCCTGTTACTGCCTTGTTAGAGCCTAAATAAAAATAACAACTGTAATAAACAAGAATGCGGTTATCTTAAAAAAAAAAAAAGGAAGGAAGGAAGGAAGGAAATCAATTATCCACGATGATACACTTAGTCCTGTATATAACAAATATCAGTGGAATAATTACACAGCGCTACACTAAATAAAGTCAGCTGATAGTTCTCTGAACTGCAAATAATTACTGTGAGAATCAGAATACTAAATACTGCATGCAAAACAATATATTCGAAAAGTAAGGCCTGCTGCAAAATGTCACAGCCAAGACTGTTTCTGGAACAAGACGGACAAATTTATTTCAAGATACTTCATACTTCATATCCCCAGAAAGCGGCACACATCACATTCAGTATTTTATACTTACTAATGAGAAAGATGTTTGTTTGTTTGTTTTTTAGCTTTGACATTTATATTTTTTCTGAACTAATTTATCTAACTCTAAAAGCCTTGGTATTCTTTTTTTCAAAGTCTGCAACTGTCTTTTTTTGTTTCTCAACAGCATCTTGTTTTGGCCCCATCTTCCTTGTCCTAATTCAAGATTCCTACGTTAGTATGAATATATGTATTTTATTTATGATAATCTTTTCAATGGGAAACTGTTAAATATTGTTTCTTTTACTTCGAATCCATGACATTGAGAATAGTACGTTTTCTGTTTTCAAATGACTCTTTTTTTAAAAAAAAAATCCCCCCAGACATGTTTTGGCTATATCTGTGCTGGCCAAATCTATAAGTTTTGGTTTCATGTTAGACAAGCTCACTTGCTTATGATTAACACTTCATTGTGAATGTCAGGGAGCATCAGATATGTGAACTCCTATTATATTGAAGGAAACATGGTTGTTGATGGAATGGCACTATTATCAAGTTAAAATGTTCCTAAATATATGTATAGTTTTCCCAATTATATCAGCACTCTTACACTGATTTTACAAGGGGGGGGCATTTAAGGAATGCAAATTACATGCATTCCCTCAGTTTTCCTTGATCCAGAATCATCTTGATATTGTATGCTGAACTACAAATTTCATGCTGGTTAGAAACATTTGTGATATAACAAAAGAAAAAAGGAAACATTGCCTTTAAAAATAAAAATGAATTAATGCGTTTGTCACAGCAAAGGCTTCAGATAAAAGTGATACCTTAGAAAACTAGTTTGAATCTCTTTCATTCTACTTCTGACTTTTCTGAGCAACCAGTGCAAAGGCAAAGAACCAAACACAGAAAAAAGAATTCAAACAATAGAGGTAAAATCTATAACTTTTGGTTGCTTTGGAAAAGAACAGAGTTGAGGTAGATCAGGGGTGTCAAACTTGCGGCCCATGGGCCAGATGCGTCATGTGCTGGCCCTGCCCCCACCTAGTTTAGCAAAGGGGGGGAAAAGTCCTGATCACATGACATCACTGTGAAGACGTGAGTTTGACACCCCTGATCAGTGGTGGGCTGCAGCCGGTACGCTGTGGTATGGGCGTACTGGAGCCAGCCCGGAGCACCAGATACCGTTCTGGTATGGTGCTCCGGAGGGCCCACTCGCCCCCTTACTGGTGTTTAAAGGCTTCTGCACAGGCGCATGGCATGTATAGAGCCTGTGCTGGAGCATCACAGAGCATTGTGGAGGCGTTAAGACACACGCGCGCACTGTACATGTCATGAGGACGCCACCAGCCCTGTTCCAACCGTACCGGTTGGAACGGGATTTGCAACCCATCACTACCCCTGATGTACATCTTTCGCACAGCTACCTTACATACTTGAAATCTAAACAGTCTGGGTAATAATTCCTGATTTATTCTTACTCATTCTAGCAGTGGTTTTCAACCTTGACAGCTTTAAGACTTGTGGACTTCAATTCCCAGAATTCCCCAGCCAATATGGATTATAGAACTGCAGGCAATGTCATCTATTATGTCTAAATGGTATATTGGACTACAATAATATTACACTAATGTAAAACATTCTCTGCTTAGATTGTCCACTGGTAATGTTCTAAAGCTCAAAACAAACCTCCTGACTTTAATAAACAAAACAGTATTTTGCTTCACAGTGTTTCAATATTTAGACATCCTGTAACTAATTAGAATTAAAAATACATCCAGAGTGAACTTAACTAATATAAGAGCTCAAATACCATCCTTGCTGATATTCTCTGGAGCTACCTGGGACAGGTAGAGGGATGAGCACAAGAGCGAGTCAACTAAACACATACCAGTGACTTTACTGCAGTTTGCAAATTATTGTTAGAATTCATGACTTGTAATATCAGGTTGGCCCTACACAAAGAATAAGCTTAACTTATTTCTTTTTCAAACAGAATGCCAGATGAACAGGGTGCAAATAGTAATGCTATGATGTGAAGTGTCAATTGTTGAAATTCTGAAGTATGATGTGGTTGTTGATCTTTACAAATGTCATTCTGTGTTGCTTTGATTGTTGAGCTTTGAAGAAAAGTTCCATAAAATAAAGCCTCAATCCAGTAGCCATAAAAGTGTGTTTGGTTGTTATACATTTTATAAACTGGGTTAAAGTAAAACTATTGTTGTTGCTTCTTCAGTGGATCAGTTCTATGCCTATTTATACAAAATAGAATATGGTTGTTATTTAAATGATTTCCTACATGACTTTTCCTATTTTAAAAATAATATTATTGTCTGATTGGCTCATAAGTATAAGTATAATCTTTATTGTCATTGTACTTAAATACAACGAAATTGGTTTTAACCTCACTGGTGCAAAATTATAACAAACAAAAAAAGAAAGAAAAAGAAAATGCATGGAGTGATTGTGGTTGTATTTAAAAGTCTCACAGCCCAAGGATAGAAACTATTTTTAAACCTGTCTGTTCGGCTGGCTGTACTTTGATGCCTTCTGCCTGATGGTAGAAGTGCAAAGAGACACTGACCAGGGTGTGAATCATCTCTGAGTATCTTCCTTACTCTGCTGAAGTAGCGAGATCTGGCGATGTCATCCAGTGGTGTCAGAGGGCAACAAATGGTTTCTTATGCCGAATTGATCACTCTCTGTAGTCCCTTCCTGTCTGCAGCTGTTAAACCAGCACACCATACTGTAATACAATATGTGAGGACACTTTCTATGGTGGACCAATAAGAGGGAGCTTGTGATTTTTATTCATGATCTAGCATTATTTGTGAGTTTAGAGAAAACATGAAGGAGTAAGGGACTTGTTTGGAATTCTCCATGTTCCTAATAGAGAAATGTCTAAAGCATTTTGAATTTTATTCCATGGAATGGAATGTTCAAACAGAACTGGCTTATTTCAAGTTCATTTCCCCCCATTTCATGCACAATCCTTCTAAAACAATGCCACATATAATCATATTTAATATATCATACTGCTAACAGCTAACATGAGCAGGGCAAAAAAGAAGGAACCAGTTCCTAGTAAACTAAATTACACCATAAGCAATGAAACAGGTTATTGTGTAGTAAAATTAATATTTTTGAGTGATATATTTAGCTGCATTTAAAGTGCTACATTTAATATGAATGCCTAAATTAAAATGTGCTTATTGGAGCCTCCATATGATTTACCTAGCATTACTAATTTTTTGTTCCCCTAATCCAAAGCCATACAAGAGGAGCCAAGGAAAGTTTCACTGAACTATAAATTGAATCTACCCAGTTCTGCACAGCACTACTTAAGACTCATATGCGATCACTGACTTTGAACAAGCTACAGTCACAGCAGCCATGGCATTTGCACTAGTTTAGAACAAAGCTTGTTTCTTTCATCTGAGCCAAAGCTATTGGCAAAGGATACAAAGAGTTGGATTGGCAACTCGCATGGATTAAATCCAGAATTCAATTTGAAGCTCCATTACCTACAAGCGTTAGCCTTCGTACCAACCGAGAAAATGCCGACTGCTTTTGATAATAAAAAAGACTGAATCCCAGGAAAGACACATACAATTGTACAGTAATTCAAGTACAGCCCTGTTTCTGCTGGACTCTCAAGTTTCCAGGAATGAATTGACATGTTGACATGGTCTCCTACTTCCTTCCTGAAAACTCTGATCAATCATCTCTCTGTTTTCCAAAGGACTGGTATCCAAAATATAAAACTGACACTAGTGTTTATGAGAACTGTTTGGCCAGCTCACCATTGGGTGTGAAGGGATGCAACACCAAGCAAAGCAAAACAAATCCCAGGCATATAAACTTTGTGATATATGGGGAGAAGCTCTTCTTTTCAGTGTTAAAAAAAAATGAAATGAAAATCTTTCCTCTAAGTAATTTTTGGAAAAATATCAAAATTTTGTAAAGCATATTAGCATATGCTGAATATAAGCATATGCTATGTTACATTTGCCCAGCAATAAGAGTTTCCTGTAAAAATAATCTCTGCCTGATTTTCTAGTGATCTGTAGTTAACACTTAAACATTAAGCAGATTTTTTTAAATTAGCTGCTTGTACATTAGCTATGAGGAAGGTAAGAAAAATACTTTCAGAGAAAGTATTGACATTAGACAAACTCATTATTCTGCTTACCTAAACAAGCAATAAAATGAAAGTCTAATTCTGTTAAAGTGGCATCACCTCGCCAGAATGAAGACCAGAAATACAAATGTGGGTAAGTGTCACAAATATATAAGCAATAGACCTGTGAAAATCTCTGCAGAGATGCTTCACTAAAAATGTGTTGAGTTTTGAACAATGTTCTGCAAGACAATATTGTCCTCTAGGTCTTTACTGCTTTCCTGAAGGCCAGCAAGATTTGGGACATCCATATCTTTGAGAGAAGGTTGTTTCATAAGCTGGATGCTATGACAGAGAAAATACAGTATGGTATGCTTCTCAGGTGACACTTTCATTATCGGGACTGGAGCAAACCCACCCTGTCAGGTCTAGTAGGAAAAGAAGAAGTCTTCAAGGATATGCAGTCCCACAGATAATCTTGCCCCATGCCATAAATGGCTTTAATAATTCAATTATTTATAGGAACTTATTTGGAGTCAGTACAGTTCATGAAATGCTGATGTTTGTGAGCATACCACGATGCATTTGCTACTGTGTGATGATGTATTCCTGGTCAGTTGAAGCTTCTGAATGCTCTTCTAGAGCAGCTCCATATTGGAAGCATCCAATCAGAAGGGTACTAAGACATCATGATTGTGAGCATAGAAGTGGAAATGAGTGCAACTGCCATATGAGATGTATTTATGCAAAAGCTTTCCTGAGCTCAACTGCCAGCCAATCTTTGAATTTAAAAGGCTTTGCCCTGCCCTGAAATTCATCATAATCACAAGATAAAGGTAAAGGTTCCCGTTACACAAATGCGCTAGTTGTTCTTGACTCAAGGGGGTGATGCTCATCTCTGTTTCAAAGCTGAAGAACCAGCACTATTCAAAGATATCTCCATGGTCATGTGGCCGGCATGACTAAATGGTGAAGGTGCACAGAACACTGTTACCTTCCCATCAAAGGTATTTCTTATTTTTTCTACTTGCATTTCTACATGCTTTCAAACTGCTAGAAGTTTGGCAGAAGCTGGGAGAAGTAACAGGAGCTAACTCCCTTACACAGCGCTAGGTATTCGAATCGTCAAACTGCCAACCTTTCTGATCAACAAGCTCAGCATCTTAGCCACTGAGCCACCGCATCCCTTTCACTACTAATGGCATCCCCTAAACATATACTTTTTTGGAAAAGCAATTATTTCTTTTATTCATTCAATGGGATATAATAACACTGTAAAATTGGGCTCATGAGATTCCAAAATTGGGCTAACTTATATTATTGAATATGCGTGGATACACATGTGGACCTTTCTGATCGACAACCTCAGCATCTTAGTCACTGAACCACCGCTTCCTAATCATAAACTTACATCTAAATGGGATGTGATCCCACAGTTCAACATCTTTCCTCAAAGACAGGGAGGAGAAACACAATCTCCACTGAAAATAAGAGAAGCATCTTTCATAAGTTTAGTTTTTGCATTATTCTCCTTTGATTTTTCCAGATAGTTGTTAGGCAACAGCTTTGCATAGGTTCCTCTCAACAATAAATATAGCAATAGCAGTTAGACTTATATACCGCTTCATAGGGCTTTCAGCCCTCTCTAAGCGGTTTACAGAGTCAGCATATTGCCCCCACAGTCAGGGTCCTCATTTCACCCACCTCGGAAGGATGGAAGGCTGAGTCAACCTTGAGCCGGTGAGATTTGAACCGCCAAACTGCAGATAGCAGTCAGCTGAAGTGGCCTGCAGTACTGCACTCTAACCACTGCACCACCTCGGCTCTCTCAATATGATGACTCTCTCACTAAAAAGTTCATGGACCCTGGTCATGTGTGCCCAAAGTCAGGACTTTTATAAGGTATGCATTATAGTTACTCATATCAATGTTTTGTAAATACATTTTTTTTAAAAAAAAATCACACATTGCTTCACACACACACACACTGGTTTCATGACCTATTCTTTTAAATGAATTGTCCAAACATCTTACACAAAGTTCGATCATCAGTCTATATTTAAGGAATTAGTTTGTTTAGGCAGGAATAGTAGTTCTCAGCCTAAAGAGAAGCATTATGTAAACTGCCCAAGGCAGTATGTATTATTTCAGAAGAATGAAATAAAGTTTGAACTAAAGCCCTTGGGAATGAATGAGTATATTTGTGTAGAAAGATTTCCAGAAATGACTTGGCTAGGTTAGAGTTATTGCATAGTGTCAGGCATCAACAGGTATGTGTAAAGCTTCATTCATATCTGCAAATGTAATTCTAATCTAGTTAAGTCATTTCTGGAAATCTTCTGACAAACCTCTGCCAGAAAGCTGAATTAGGATTAAGTATATGAAGACCTTGGCTTTAAAAGACTGACATATATGACCTCAATGTTAGAAAGCATTTCCAAGTTACAATTGGAGAAATTGGGAACAAACATCAAATATTTATTCAAAGGAGGACTTTAACACACTAACATATTTCGAGTCATTAACAGAAATTTTAAGCAAGCAATGTGTTTACAAAAGATCATCTGGTAGATAGGACAATGTGTTTTAATATCACAATAATTACTTCCAGATTTCAGTTACTTTCTGTATTCCTTTGCTGGGTAAAAAGCAAAGATTTTTGTTTTCATTGATGGTTTTCATTGTTTTCATTCATTCATTCATTCATTCATTCATTCATTCATTCATTCATTCATTCATTGGTTTGTTCACCTAGATCCGTGATAGCAAACCTATGGCATGTGTGCCACAGGTAGCACACAGAGCCATATGTGTCAAGGAGTTGACCTGGTCAGCTCCAGCACGCCTGCGTGCACTGGCCAGCTGATTTTCAGCCTTCTAGAGGGCAGGGTGAGACCATTTTTGCTCTCCCCAGGCTTCAGGAAAGTATCCAGAGCCTGTGGATGATGAAAAATGGCCCCAATGGGCCTACCAAAGTTCAGAAATGAACTTCCGGTAGGCCTGTTGGACTGTTTTTTGCCCTCCCCAAGCTTCAGGGGGCTTTCCTGGAGCCTAGGAAGGGCGAAAAATAATCCAACAGGTCTACCAGAAGTCTGGAGGCTTCAATGAGGCCTGCGCACATGCACAGGAGGGAAAAGTATGGGGGTTGTACATGCATGCACTGGGGGGAGGTCATTGCATTATGGTTGTGGGCACGTACATGCATGCTATCGTGCACCCTTTTAGCATCTGAGCAGAAAAACATTCACCGTCACTGATCTAGATGGAATAACATCCAACCTGAATCAATGGTTCTTCTGATCCAAGAAATTTATCTGTTGGTTTAAAAAAAAAAGATTAGTTCTCCTTAGGGAAACTACTCTCATCAATTACTAGCCATAACTTAGTATGCTGCAATGTATAGACAAAATTAGTGGTTTTCCCATCTAACCAGATCTTAAATAGTTTCACTGGTCATCAATCAAGTGAATTGTTGCCTTTAAAAAGCAAATAGACTTATGGCTAGTGAAACTATTTAAGAATCACTAAGAAATGACCCCACTCTTGGTTGTTATCAAATGTTTCCTTTGTTTTCTTTCTGAGGAGATCCCTATGAGTTAAGAGGTGGGATTTATTAAAGCAAATTGTCCCTTTTTCTATGACACTTAGCTAACAGTTGGTTAATAGAATCTTCACAGTTCACCAACAAATGCACACATGACAAATGCATGCTGACAAAACTGCGGCAAGAAAACCACGCAAACCAAATCGCACCCACAACAGCGCGCCGACAACAGCGCACCGACAAAAACACGCCATCAACAAACAATGTGAAAACAATGTAATAACCCTAACCCTAACCCTAACCCTAACCGTAACCCTAACCCTTACCTTAATCGTAATCACGCTTTTGTCAGCGCGATTTCGACATCACGGTTTTCTCACCGCAGTTTTGTCGGTGCGCTTTTGTCGGGCGCACATTTGTCGGGTCACGATTTTCACAAATGCAGCTCCTTATAGATGGTTTTCTTATAAGCACATCAACAAAACATTCTTAATTCTCTAATAAGACCACATGTTTATTTCAGAGCTTGAAATGACTGCAGGTACATTAGGAACTTTCAGAGGCCTTCTGAAACATGAATTGCAATATCCACTATCCTAGTTAGTACAGCAAATAGCCAAGGTCTGATGGGAGTTGTACTTGGTGACATCCAACAACAGGTTTGGAAAATGTATTTTAGAATAAAGAGGAAATTAGAGAAGTAGTAAAGTTGAATCTACCCAACTTCTTATAAAGGTGTGTGTGTGTGTGTGTAAGAGAGAGGGGGGGAGGAGGATCTAGTTTTTTAAAAGACCAATAGAAAATAAAATGACCTCATCTATCATTTTTGGATAAATGAGCTGATCAGAACTTTGTGGTCTATCAATTGTAATCTTATCAAATGTGAATAAAATTTTCTGATCCTAAAGCACCAAAGCTCTTTTGAGAGCATACAGTTATACTTACAAAACGTGTACTGCAATATATGCAATGCAACATTTTGTACTTATTTCTTTTAAAAGCAAACAATCGTCTCACAAATCAAAATGGAATTATAGGAATGTAGACTTGATTGTATGTATGTATGAAGATGGAGCTTATCCTGCCTGCTTTCTAATTTGCTTCTTCCAATATGCAAAAGTAAAACTATTTGGACAGTGATGACATCTGGGTGAGAGAGATTTGACAGAGAGCCAAATGACTGAAAGTATTATAATCCATAGAGAGTTAAACATGTTGAAAGGGTGTATTTGGGTAACATGGAGTAGACTGTAGCCTCTGTAACCCAACTTCCTTCTTGAAGCTTCTGTGCAGATTTCATCCCTGATAACTTCTCCTGTGCTCCAGGTTGGAACCTAGAACCTATTTGGCCCTGACTCTGCCATCCTATTTACATTGTTAACTCTGTGCTCTAGCGCTGCTGGATCAGTTTAAGGCCTACGTTTTTCACATATGAATAAATAATGTTAAAACTAATAAGATCTCTGTGAGAAAATGATGATTGTCTTTAATCACTAACCTTAAGCAGCAGCAACCCATATTATCAAACACCTTCATTTCTTATAAAACTATCTATCACACACAATATAGACCTGATGAAAAGGAAGGTGGAAGTAATCAGGACAGAATGCCAATTACCTCATTACTTGTCATAGCACATTGTAACTGGAAATTGCTTCTTTCAGGTTCTGTTTGCTCAGGCAATTACAATAAACTCTCTGCTTGACATGTTGTTTGCACAGATGTAGAGCATTAATAAACATGAGGGCTAATCTGAATTATTGAACCAGCCGCAATAATTCCAACAAAGGATTTATAATAAGTCCAAGAAAGCTGAGGTATCACTGGAATTCCCTGTAAGCAACACTGACATACTTTATCACATGTAAAATCCTCAAATTTAATGTACAGTACTGGAATATGTCCCATAGGTATTTTATATTTCCTAGTATTCTAAGCCCTCAGCAACTTCTATTATGAAGGAGACTTCAGACTGTTATGGGGAATAGCAATATCGCAGACATGCAGGAAAATTACTTTATTTGCCATATGCTTTGCCCTCCTTTCAGAACCCTTATTACCCTGATTTTTACTAAAAAGGAAAATGCACTGTGTTGAAACATGAGTAGTACCACATTAAAAGCTCCAAAGTGGGTCTAATGTTCATTTCTACTAAGACAACGTGACACCACTTTGGCAATGGAAAAGTGCCTTAAAGTGGGTACAAATTGCATTTATTCTCACCTCAAGGCCCTTTTACATTGCCAGAACAAGTTAATGTAGCTTCCCTGTTAATGAGAATTAGACCCAGGAACTATGTAGGAATAGGGCCTGTTTATTCATTCTTCATCAACTTGGTCCACAGAAAAGTTAGTACTTAAAATACATAAGAAGAGCACAGTGGGAATAATTGGAACCTGAGTGAAAATGCTCTTACCGAAAACTAGAAAAAAATTCTTAGGTTTTTTTTAAAACTCTGAGATACTTATGATGTTGAGAATTCTGCAAGTTCCTTTTCCCCATTCAGACACAAATAATTTTTTTTAGAAAAAAAATCATCATTTTATGCTAAATAAAGGATTTATAAATGAAATTAGCATCATTTCTATCCTGAAATATTTCTTAATCATTCATATTGATTAATTTTAAAGACACACACACACATTCAAAATGTATATCAATTTACCAATGTAAATACCAATGTACACATACAACACATACAATTTTCTTGTGGTCCTGCTGCCTTTCAGGACTCTCAAATTGTACAGAATTCTTAATTAAGGTGCATCTATGGGCCAAGGGCACCATGGATCTACAAAGTAATGAGTGAACTGCTATATTTACTCAGTAATTATTTGAAACAGACTGGAGATAACATAACATGGTAAAGTAGATGTCTGAAATGGAGCAGAAAAACATATCAACAGTCACTTTGATCATGAATGAGGATTGCTGGGCTGATATCCATTTTGTTTTCCAAAAATGGAGGGCTCCTTGTTGGTCCATTCTCACTATGGAGCAACCAAACAATGTAGATAAGTATATGATACAGTGTACAGTAAATTAATACTTTACATTAAAATCTGTACAACTCAGTGAACTTAGGAAAGTCCTTACATTATTAAATTTCTAAGGGAAATTGAGATTGAGCATGTTTTGCAAAGTTTTCTAGCGATTTCAGTTTTTTCCTGTTATTAAAAGGAGAATATTCTTCTCTAGCTACCCTAGCTATAGATGAATAGGACACCATTTATGAGCTCATCAAGCCATATGCAAAGGACAGTGCAGAAATGTGCATGAATTTGATTCTAATTTTCCAACAGGACAAAATAGCCCTCGTTCTAAAAGCCAGGAAGAGAGCAGAACATTTAACTGGGAGTCTCCTGAGATTTGGACATACAATTAGCTAGATAATTGGCATAGGAAAAGGGTTAATGAAATAAGTCTGCCTGGCATTATGTGAGGGTTATACTTAGATCTTTCTGGCTACTGTGGTCAAGAGCTCTTTGCCTCAATTCTCTCAGGGTTTCGCTAGATCCACATAAACCATGACATTCTAAAGCCAAATCTTTATGTTGTCTTCTGTGCCAAGGTTCCAGGCCAAAGATCCAAAAGAAAAAAAAATGGCTGCAGGCCTCACATTCTGTTCTTCAGATCAGACAGAAGGTCATGTTCCAGGTTCCTTTAATTAGAGAATGTCACCTTGTGCCTGCACTTTGGAATGCCATACTACCCAAAGTTAAACCCAAAGATGCTTTTCTCCCAAAAAGACAATTGGACTTCCTTGGTTTTTTTCCCTTTGAAAATGTTTTGTTTCTCATCCAAGAAGCTTCTTCAGTTTTCACTGAAGTTCTAACAGGAAGAACTGAAGAAACTTTTTCGATGAAAAATAAAACATTTTCAAATAAAAAAAACTAAGTAAGTCCACCTTTGGTTTTCAACTATGGATAATTGACAGTCTCCATAGACCAGGGGTGTCAAACTCACGTCATCACGTTGGCCTCACGTGACATATCAGGACTTTTTCCCACTTCGCCAAATCAGGTATGGGCATGGCCAGGGTGGGATGCATCCGGCCTGTGGACTGGGAATTTGACAGCCTTTAAACACTCAAAATTACACTGATACAATCCTGCAGGCCTTTTGGACAGTTCTGTTTTTCTGGGCATGATATTGGGAAGGCTCATAATGTACTTAACTACTAAACTCGTAGGCTTAACTTCCTGTTTGAAGGTGGATTTTTCATGTTATTCTATTCCAAAATATGGTATTAATGCTATGTGACAGAGCGGTATAAATAAACAAAACAACAAAAATGCTCTGATCATAAATTAACCTGCATGATAAGTTAAACTCTATTTCTAGTATGCATTTGAAGAATTCAAGCAAAAAATCATATAATAGTGAGCAGCTTTAAAAACCTTATAATAAAGACTGTATAAATTGTGGAAACTTAAGAATCATAAGAAATGACAACACACAAAGTACAAAAATACTTAAAAATATAATTTGACAGATATAAAGTTAGTATTAAGTGGAAATCATTTTACATATAAATATCCTGATATAGCTAATGATGGCTGAGGATTAAATTAATTTTATCTTCCTTCAAACAAAAAAAAATCTAAACTAAATCAAGTTTGCATTTTAGAGAATGAAAGAAGCTTTTTTAACTCGAAAACTAACCCTTAATTCTCTCTTTCCTGCCCATTTTGGCATATATATATATTTAAAAAATAACTTCTCTGTCACAAATATATCACCTTAGGAAGAGGGAGATAAAATCAGATATGGATCCATAGGACAGGTTCATTGACCTCTGCACTTTGGTGTCTTGATCCAAACTGTCTACATCCAGCCCAGTGGAAAAATAAAATTAATTATTGGTTCACACATTCCCCCCCCCCTCTCTCTCTCTTTCTCTCTCTCCCTCCCTCCCTCCCTCTCTCTCTCTCTCTCTCTCTCCCCCCCCCCCCCCTGTATAGTCTGGCTTTATGACACATAAATAGTTGGTTCAAATTGTATATGATTTCTTCTTTTGTTTCTTTGGTGCCTTTTACTATTACTTTTCCTTTCTCTTGCATTCAGTTATCTCTAATTTTCAGAGATTGCCTAAACAAGTCCCTGCAGTTTTATTGGCACAGTTTTCCAGAAGTGGTTTTTCATTGTTTTCTTCTTAGGGCTGAAGAATAGTGACTGGCCCAGCTAGCTTTATGCCTAAGGTGGGACTAGAACTCACGGTCTCCTGATTTCTAGACCGATGTCTTAACCAAGGGGTTAAGGCATCAAACTCGCATCGTCAGGCATCGTTACATGATGTATCATGACTTTTTCCCCCTTTGCTAAACCGGGCATGGGCATGGCCAGCGCGTGATGCATCCAGCCCATGGGCTGCCCATTTTCCTTAACCACTACATCAAATTGACTCTCTCACTACTACTTATCAATTCACAAATATAGGCAGAATGCGGAGACACAACGATGATTGGGGAAAAAAGGACAATTGTGATTTGCTAACCTAATATGAAGGGTACAGGTATGTATCATATCAAAAGTACTGGGCATATTGGCACCAATGCCATGTGGAAAAACAGGTGGAAAAACAGAATATGAAAGACAGATTTAGACTGTTGTGGAGTATATTTGTTCTGACCTAGGCTTCCTGAGACAGTAAAAAGCACACACTTAGTCCAAAAACCACTCTTTTTATTTCAATGGCTGTGAATTATGTTCATTCACAGCCCGTAACATTAGTTACATATAGTTTGTAAAGAGTCTGACAGAAGTCTGCAAAGTCTTTCGGGATAAGGCTCATAAGCACCCACCTTTACCTCCCTTGAAATGCTGCCAAAGACTTAATTGGCAGTTAGCTTTGCAAGTCCACACGGACCACAGAGTCAAAAAGGAGCATCAGAAATTTAAACCCACCAGAACAAACAGAGTTGCTTCCTGCAAAGGCTCACGTGCCTTTGCTCCTCCTTTATGTCTTATGAGAGGGGCCAATCATCCCCAAGCCTTACTCCTGAGTTGTCTCTTTTGTCTTAACTGTTCTTGCCTTCTGGCAGCTTTGCACATGCGCACACTGGGAACAGGCTCTTCCTCTGCCTCACTGATGTCCAACTCTGGAGGCTCTGGAGACTCCGGAGGCTCTGGAGGAAGCACATAACTCCCAGATGGCCCTGGCCTCCTTTCTGCCTCTGATGCAGAGCTCTCATCCGAACCTTCCCCAGACTACAGGACTGGCCCATGTTCCTCTCCAACCTCCTCACTGTCCGACTCTGCTGCCAGCTCCATAGGCCACTGGTGAACCACAACAATATCGAAATCTGGTACCACCGATGGTAACTGTTCCATATTCAGGCCAACTAAGTAAGCTTGTGAAGTATAATTAAGAAGTTAGAGCTAATTTCAAATGTTCACATTTGTAAGGCATTTGTAAGGCACTGGCCAGGTCTATGTAAAATGAACAGACTACACTTATAACAAAAAGGTATCTGATGCCTGGCACATAACGTAATAGAAATGTTATAACATCTTGTAAATTGATTGCAGGTATAAATCAACAGGATTCAAGGGGTCTCTAATTCAGAAAAATGAGGGCAAATCTTATATAGAAGATTTAGAAGACTTTTAGAAGACTTCTCTCACAGCACCAACTTATCATGGAATCAATCACTTGATCAAAGTGAATTTGTTTCAGATTGCCTCGATGGCCAGAATAACTTTGCCAGTTAAACCAAATATGCATTTCATGGTCTCAATATAAAATCAAGAATAGACCCCCAACAACAATTCTTTTATTCTTGATTTTATATTTTTGTGCTTATTTTTATTTATTTATTTATTTATTTATTTATTTATTTATTTATTTATTTATTTATTTATTTATTTATTTATTTATTCATTCATTCATTCATTCATTCATTCATTCATTCATTCATTCATTCATTCTTTTAAGAAGAATAAGAGCCGAGGTGGCACAGTGGTTAGAGTGCAGTACTGCAGACCACTTCAGCTGACTGCTATCTGCAGTTCGGCGGTTCAAATCTCACCGGCTCAAGGTTGACTCAGCCTTCCATCCTTCCGAGGTGGGTGAAATGAGGACGCAGATTGTGGGGGCAATATGCTAACTCTGTAAACCGCTTAGAGAGGGCTGAAAGCCCTATGAAGCGGTATTTAAGTCTAACTGCTATTGCTAACTGCTATTGCTATTTTCCTTCTCCTTTATTTTTCTAGAAAAATACACAATAATATGTTTGGGTTGGAGTTCTCTCTTTTATTTTTTGTAATTCTATAAGGGACAATTTCATATCACCAAAGGAATAAGACAGACAGAAGTATTGCAGAAAGGTATCTACAATTCATGTTATTTGGGAAATTACTTATAGATGTACCTCTCTCTCATGCAAGAAGACTCAAATTAGAGTTGAATTGACTATAGAAGTTAAATACTGATGCTATTGATTTAATTTTTATGAAAATCAGGGCAGGAATATAACAGATGTTGGGAATCCATCATTTCTAACATCTTTGCTAGCCCTAATTGGAATCAAGGAACATTTGCTGCAAATTTCTTATTCACTCATGAACTATGCTACTTACACTTTAAAATGGTAAGAGTGGTTACAGAACATTAGAAGTTATTAGGTTAATATTCAGACAGACAGTAACTGGAGCTGACTAGGCATTTTCTCCAATAAAATGGTATTAATAATTGAAGAGTGAATAATTTGATTTTTTTAAAAGAATAACTGTGATGAAATGGAAGCGTGAAATATTTGAAAGTTTTCTCCCCAGGTAGTTATACATCTGGCAACTCAAACCACCTCCTTTGACCTCGTTATTTTTACTCTAAAATTCAAAAGTTGTGAATATATGAAAGTGCTGCATATGGACTCATTTTTCTGACCTCTCAGTGTTGTCTCCTTTAACTTTGAACAACTTATATTCTTGAGCAAAGGCCCTTCCCTGACTTGTACCAGAAAAACAGTTCTAAATGTGTTTAAAGAAAAGTGTTTGAAGGCAGGACAAGAAGCAATTGATGGAAATTAATCAAGGAGAGAAGCAACCTAGGACTAAATAGAAATTTCCTGACAGAACAATTAATCAGTGGAATGATTTTACCCCAAAAGTTCTGGGTGCTCCAACACTGGAGGTTTTTAAGAAGAAATTGGACAACCAATTTGTCTGAAATGGTATAGTTTCCTGTTTGAGCAGGGGGTTGGACTATAAGACCTTCAAGCTCCCTTCCAACTCTATTATTCTGTTAAATCTTTGGACTGAATTATGCAGCAGGTTATATAGAAAACACATCTTCTGATATGGAGCTATGGTCTTTATTAATACAGGAGTAAAAACCAAAATCAAAACCTCCAGTGCTATGTTGAAAAGTATATGATGAGACTTACTGTCTGTCGGAGGATAACATTTAGAAAATAGAACAGAATGGGGTGCAAAATGATGCAACAGAAGAAACTACAATAAGAAAAACATCCAATAAAGAAGCAGATACAACTGGGACCTGCAGAGAAAAATAATGTTTCCCAAGGCATACTGATGGAAAAGGAAGTCAAGCTCCAAATATTACTAACTATTCTATACTAAGCTTTCACCCTGTGGGTCAGGTGACCCAAAGCAGTGTACACAGTTCACCCCATCTTTCCCAGGGCACACTAATACATAAACACGTGCAATGCAGCATAAAGAAAGAAAACATAAAGATGCTACATCTTGTGGAAAAAAGACTCTAGCACTGATTATGTTACTTAATTAAATGAAACATCTGCAAGCAAACACCCAACCTCAGAAATCCCAAAGACTCCACAGTTCAATCTTGAGTTACATGTATTATCTTGTATTTGCCTTTGGTAACTCACCCCTAAACTCCAATTGTTGGAACTGTGTTTATTTGTTGTCTTGTTGTTTTAAGCCAATGTGTTTTTTAGGGACTCCTTTGTGTCATATGTTTCTCAGTTTTGGCTTATGATACTTTTGGTGCAAGTTCTACCTTTCATGATCGAAAGTGATTTTAATTCACTTAATTTAAAATCAATTAACTTTTAGCAAGCAGATGCACTGGGAATTTAGATTAGGGCTGTAGGGCTGTCAATACATATTTAATCCTTGATTTTCCTTTGATAGATCAAATAGCAGCTTTCTTTTAAAAAGGGTGATTTGCTCTTTGCAAAAATATTAATAGTCTCACCCAGTCTATTCCTAGACATTATTTTATGAGTTACTGTTTAAGGCTTTATAAATTAAGTGATGATTTTTAAAAAAGAATTATATTCAGTTCTAATTATTGTAACATGGCTTAGTGTTCATGAGAAAGCATCCCTAAAAAAGGTAACATAAACGGACTTATTGAGCAATGGTCTAGAGCAGGGTGTCAAACTTGCAGCCCATGGGCCAGGTGCATCATGTGCTGGCCACGGCCACCCCCCGGTTTAGCAAAGTGGGAAAAATTGTGATATGTCACGTGATGACAACATGTCATCGTGAGTTTGATACCCCTGGTCTAGATTCAAACAGGACTATGATGCAGAGAGTCAAAGAAACTTTCCATAAATCCATTGAACGTGTAGAATTTTGTAGGGCACTAAGTACAGTAGTTGTTTAATGAAACTCTAGCTTCTATGTCAGAAAACCCACCTGGAGTTCTAATCAGCAACAAGAGTCAAGAATAATACAAACAGCGGCAGGTGAGCAAACAGCTGATGATGACATTCCTTGAGCAAAAATAAACTTACATTTTTTGCTGCTGCTCCTTATGAATTATATTCCAAGATATCCTACAACTAGTTATTCATTAAAAAAAACATAAATATCTTAATTACATTTTTTTCTCTCCATGTGATATCATCTTGGAGAAATAGTAATGCTTCAATCACAAGGGAGCCATAATTGAAATGTAAATCAAAGGGCAAATAATCTTCATTCTTTCTCTCTCTGAAATGTTAATTCTTTTAGTAGATAGTCCTTCATCTATTTTCTGATAATTGAAAGGTACAAGTCATAGAATAAAGGAATTGTGAAAAGAAATAGCACACACTTAAAATGAAGTAACTTTGGAGCAAAGAACTTAGCAGCCATTCCATTTTTTAGCAATAGATTCTATTGTATGTAATACTCTATGTGTTTCTGTGTGTATTCTTTAGCTATTTTTTCTGACATTCACTGGACCATAAAAAGGAAACATGGACACCAAAAGTAGAAAGAGGTCACTCAACCATAAATCTCTTGATAACAATCTTTTTAGATTGGCTAAATGACTGTATTCCATAATCATGTCATCCTATATCTCTTGTTGTAGGACAGTCTTCAGATGTAGTCCCTCTAAAGACAAATGTGCTTCATTTAACAGCTCTGTACTTCATCTTAGAGATAATATTATCTCCTATAAGATAAAAGGAGAAAATGCAACTAATAGTGATCCATTGTTCCCTAATGTACAAAGTTCTTATTAAGTTTTATGTGAACTATTCTAAGGCTCTTTGTCTCTGAAGTAGCTTACATTTACCTAACCAAAATTGTTATAAATGAAATGGTTCCAGTTTTCTTGCCCAAGTATTTATGTTGAATTTCCCTAGTTATTTTAGCATAATGGAGCATGTACTATCTTTTTATTCCTTTTAAAATCTCTATTAAATTGGACTTAAATTAGTTTCAGACAAATAGTAGCCCAACACTACTTAAGCAAAGTGTGGCACATTTTGGAAAATGGATCACAAATACTTTTCTAAGCTCGGCCGCCCATTTGGAAATGCTGTTTAATACAAAATATTTTCTATCCCATAGATCCATTCATACATCCTGAAAATAGAACTGGACCCATGTTCTAAGAAAGATATCCTAAAACACAAAGGTATCCATGAGCATGTAATCATTTTCATCTTTTTTCTGCTGCCATTTTTGACCTAACTTGAAGGCTTGTACAAGAAAGAAGAGCTCTTCAACTATTCTTCCTTTGCAGACATAACATCAAACCAATTTCTTGCTATGTTTTAGTTGTAGCATTGTGACAGACATTACATAAGGAAAAGTCTGATTTTTATACTGGGCTAAACAAGAACAAAGGCTGTAGCACTGAAGAAGATATCAACAATTAAGGCATGCCTGATATACTGATTTGTAGGGAAGGTTCTGGAAAAAATATTATCCAGAATACCAAATGGGATGTGCTTTTTGTAGCATGGTAAGGGAATATCGTTCCAACAGACCATACTGAATTAGACCTATTCATACATATATTTAGATACCTCCAGGCCATAAAACCATACTAAATTTCTACCCATTAATTTCTGATGAGGACTACAGTTGCTTGCAATGTATTCCTGTATAGTGAACATACTGATTTGGAATTAATAATGGGACTTCGCAGCATTTCCAATTCAGGGGGAAAATATTTTGCTGAGTGTATGGACATGCATATAGCACCTTTTTGGAATTGAGTGGTATATAAGAAATAATCTGTACATACTTATCTTTTTAGTATTAACTGTATCTTTTCCTGAATCAGCTGAAAAGACAACGTTGCTTTAAGAGGTTCTCATTGGTAGTATAGAAAGTCCCCACATATTGAGAACTTTTCCTCTTTTTAACTCGAAATATTTCAGTATTATTATTTGTGACCAATTTAAAAATATCTTAATGAATGTTTATTTGATCAAGAAGTAGCTTTTGTTAGAAGAGATATGACTTTCCCTTTGCAACTCCTTTCTCCAGCCTCAAAGGCAGCCTCAAAGAATGCTCTAATTCTTGGAATAAATTTGTTGGAAAAACTAAGCTGCCAAAACACCTTTCCCTCGTTTTTTGTTTGTTTCCATAAATAGATGCTCTATTACAGGTGTATATAATATTTTTCCAGTCTAAAAATTGTAAATTCTGAGATCATAGAAATGAGGATGGAATTCTGTATCTGCTTTTCCTTCATTTAGAAGATAGTAAAATGACTATGCGGCTTCCACTTATAACAGGCTTTTATTTCCTCTCAATAATTGAATTTTGGTGATGTGACCTTAGAGAATTCCATGGTCTGAAATTAAAAGTTTCTGTCTGGCTCCTGATAATAATGGTCTGATCTACCATATCAAAGAATTTGTTGTAGGTTAAAAAAAGAATTTTTTTTAGGAAAGAACTACCTGGAAAAAATCAGAGGAAATCATATGAACTGCTCATGTCCCTAGATACATTTCTTCTGCAAGTTCCTCAGTTTCAACAAAATTGCAAAGATGGAAAAAGAAAAAAAAAGGCTTTCTAAAGATATTGAAAAACTTTACTGGTTATTGTAAGCAGACATTTGACATACCACTTAACATATTAAGACTTTTAATTCAGGTATCTGAAATAATATATATTATATAGTTTTTAGAACAACAACTTTAAGATGGAGGGACTTCAATTCTTAGAAATCCTCCTGGCAGCCATGCCATGCATGGCAGCCAAAAAGGTAGAGGTGGCAGTGGGCTGGAAAGATAGGTCGGTGAGAAGAAATGGTGCCCCTGTTGGTGCTAAGGGCAGGTGGACTGTCAAAGGAAATAATTTTGGTCAATGAGGCACCCCATTAACCATAGCTTTATGCATGGTACATAAGTATCATTCATTCAGTACTGCCATAACTTCAAATTGTTGCTGAATAAATGGTCATTAAGCAAGGAGCGTCTCTATATACAAATGAAGTTGATGACACAAAAACTGATTTTATTTATGTATTTACAGGTTTCAAGTCAAATAAATAAATAAAAAATATAATAACCCTATAGTCTCCCGTGACCTTAAAGAAAAAGTTTATCTGATTATTGACTTGGAAACATGATAGATAAATTCCAGGAAAATCTGGAGGATACTTCTACATACTTTTGATTGATGTACACATGTAAACAAAATTCTGACTGTATGTAATTTTATTCTTGACTGCAATAAATCTAGCAGAACTGAATCAGAGTTTGAATAAGCCAGTTTCTGAATAAGGCTTTAGCATCTGTAGCCAAGATTTACAATATGCCTATGCCCAGAAGAAGCCTGTCACCCATGTTGTAATAGAATAACATTCCATGTCTACTGAGAATTCATACTCTTCCTTGTCCTTAGTTGTTTATAAGTTGCAGAAAAAGATTGATAAAGAGTGAGCTCTAGTTGGTTCTATCAGCAAATAACCTTATTTTCCGCTTTGCTTCCTCAATGAATATGACCCACCATAGATCTCTGTAGGTTTAGAGAAACATAAATAAAGTTTCAAAGTAGACACAAGACAAAAGTATGTGTCTTCAGAGTGATGGAATTCATGGCTAGTCTTGTTTAAAAATATGCATACACTTTTACAGATATTCTGTCCACCGATATATTCTCCATTTCATGTTGCTCTTCACATATGCTTCACTGATGGTCAGTCAGGAAGATTTGTGCAAATAGGGAATAGTTTCCCCGGAAGATCAATATTCCTATGGTCAAAGTGATAGCTAGGTAAAGTGAGAAGTGTGTATGTGTGTTTCTACATATATATAGAAAGAAATATCAAAGGAGACTGGTATTTTCACACACCTAAGCAGATGCAGAAGGAGTGTGTTGAAGCAGACTTTAGCAGTCAATAGGAGCTCAATACACCCTTTCTCTTTATTGTGTCATTGTCACCTTCATTACCACAACACTGCAGATTGCTGTATTTGACAAAAAAGGTTAAAAAAAACACATCACTAATAGAGAACTGCAGTGGACTGTGAGTAAGATGAAGGTAACTTCATGTCCCTTAAAAATAGAGTGGCATTTTTATTTTTGTTTGCATTCAGCCTCTATTATTTTTACAAAAACTCAAGGAGGCAAGCATATCCAAAGACATCTTTCTCCTCTTATTTTCCCCACAACAACAACCCTAAGGTGAGTTGGGTTGAAATATAGTGACTGACTCAAAGTCACCCTGCTGGCTTCTATGGCTATGGCAGGACTAGAACTCATGTTCTCCAGCTTTCTAGCCTGCTGGTTTAATCACTACACTAAACTGGCTCTTCATCTTCATGCTGCAGTTAAAAGGGCATGTGAATAAGTGCTATAGAGTTCTTTTATATATTAGAATTAAAATAGAATAGAGATGGAAAGGACTTGGAGATCTTCTAGCCCAGCCCCCTGCTCAAGCAGGAGACCCTATACCATTTCAGACAAGAGACTGTCCAGTCCCTTCTTAAAAACTTCCAGTGCTGGAGCGCCCATGATTTCTGAAGACATTACACTGGTTAATTGTTTTCACTGTTAGGAAGTTCTCCTTAATTCCAGATTGTTTCTTTAGATAACAAGTGATTTGGGTAGCCAGATTAGTCATGACTACTAGCCCCCATTTTTTCGTCAAATCGACAAATGTTTGTGAATATTCTTTCAGTGTCCCTTTTCCAGGAATTCTCACCCATTCTGACCTACTTTTTCTGATACTATTTTTTTGCCATGGAATCCTATTTATTAGTGAATTAAGTTTGTTTTTAAAAAAATCATTTTATTGAAATTTAGTTTCCCAAACTTCCCTAAAATAGTCCAATATTACAATCACTTGTTTCCAACCCTACTGCTACTTCAACTTTATCTAGTAAATTCTCCCTACTAACATCAAGTCAAGTATGGTCCACCACCTAGTGCCTTCTTTCACTCCTAAACAAGAAAAACCATTAGACAAAGCATGGAAAGACCATGTTTAGCAAAGACTATCTCTCTACAGAGGGCTATTCACAATTCGCAATTTAATGAGTTTATATGCCGCCCAATCCCGAAGGACTCCATGCGGCTTACAAATACGAAATGAAATAAAATAACACATAGGGGGGAAGAACAAAAACAGTTTTAAAAAACACAACATACCTTTGGCTTATCTGGGGGTTTGGACCTGATTTAAAATCAGCAACCCCAGGCCTGTCGGAACAGCCAGGTTTTGGTGGCTTTTTGGGAGGCCAAGAGAGTGGGGAGGGTCCGGATCTCTGCTGGTAACTCGTTCCACAGAGCTGGAGCAGCTACAGAAAAGGCTCTTCCCCGAGTGGTCGCCAGCTGGCATTGTCCAGTCGACAGCACCCGGAGGAGGCCTAGCCTGTGGGTTCTAATCGGACGTTGGGAGGTGTGTAGCAGGAGATGGTCTCTCAGATATCCAGGTCCAATGCCATGTAGGGCTTTAAAAGTAATCACCAGCACTTTGTAGCGTGTCCGGAGACCAATAGGGAGCCAGTGCAGCTTGCGGAATATGGGTGTAACATGGGTGTACCGAGGTACACCCAATATCGCTCGCGTGGCTGCATTCTGGACCAACTGTAGTCTCTGAATATTCTTCAAGGGCAGCCCCATGTAGAGTGCATTGCAGTAATCGAGCCTTGAGGTGACAAGGGCATGAGTGACCATTTGAAGTGCCTCCTGGTCCAGATAGGGCCACAACTGGTGCACCAGGCAAACCTGGGCAAAAGCCCCCCTGGTCACAGCTGACAAATAGTGTTCTAAAGTCAGCTGCGGATCCAGGAGGACACCCAGGTTGCGGGCCCTCTCTGAGGGGTGCACACTTTTACCCCCCAGGCTAATCGATGGAAAATCTGGACTGTCCTTGGGAGGAAACATCAATAGCCACTCGGTCTTGTCTGGATTGAGTGCCAGCTTGTTTACTCCCATCCAGACCCTAACAGCCTCCAGGCACTGGCACATCACTTCCACTGCTTCGCTGAGTTGGCACGGGGAGGACAGATACAATTGAGTATCATCCGCATATTGGTGGTACTTAATCTCGTGCTGGCGAATGATCTCGCCCAGCGGCTTCATGTAGATGTTAAATAGGAGGGGGGAGAGGACCGAGCCCTGTGGCACCCCATATTTGAGGGGCCTAGGGATCAACCTCTGTCCTCCGACCAACACCGACTGCGACCTGTCAGAGAGGTAAGAGGAGAACCACCGTAAGACGGTGCCTCCCACTCCCACCTCCCCCAGTCGTTGCAGAAGGATACCATGGTCGATGGTATCAGCCGCTGAGAGGTCAAGAAACACCAGGATAGAGGAGTATCCTCTATCCCTGGCCCACCAGAGATCATCGGTCAGCACAACCAAAGCAGTTTTGGTGGAGTAACCAGGCCTGAAACCCGACTGGAAGGGCTGAATCAAGTCCACATTGCTATTAGTTCATATCTGTTTGAAACATCTACTCTCTTCATTTTTTTCTTGCATGATAAAAACCAATAATGAAATTCCATTTGAGTCAAGACTTTTCATTTATTTTATCTGATATGCTCTCTTTGCTTTTGTAAGTTTCTCTCTGTAGGTTTCTGAATAGGCGTTGAAACTTCTAAACATGCAATGAAACTCTTCATTTCTGTGTGTGTGTGAAAAAAATATTGTTTGATTGCAATATTTCCATTGTTAGAATGAGACTATCAGGTCCACTTGCTTTCTTGCATGAAGAATTTGTTGCATGATGTTTGTTTCCCAAACTCTGAGAATTAAGTATACTGTAGAGGGAAAAGACTATGAACTTTATGAGCCAATGGTCTTCCTGATGTTTCACAGAGTGGTTTAATAGACTCAATTACAGCGATACTTTCTCTTTCTTCAGTGCACAAGTATTTATCTCTAATTCCTATTTCAGGGTTTTTGTCCCAGTCCCTACAGGATTCAGTTTAAAACTCCCAAGATTATCATGCTTTGGCCGAGTCATTCTTCCTGCTTTTTGTGAAGTGCAACCCAGATCCTTTATTCAAAAAAATCCAGACAATTGTCCCAAAACTAGATTTTTCATATCAATAGTACACAATCATTTACACACTATTCTCTCTAGTTCTCGTCAAAAAACTGGAAGAATGGATTATTATAGACCTGAGTCTGCTGTGTCTTGAGGTTCCTTTCTAAAATATCAAAGACCATCCTACCTATTCCTGGAAATAATATTTGCCCCACAGTATAGGAATAGAAAAGAATAAATTCTGCCATAGCCTTAATTTTAGTAAACTGGAAACTTTCTTTCTTTCTTTAATTTATTTATTTTATTTGTCAACAAGTA
Source organism: Thamnophis sirtalis (assembly GCF_051295495.1). NCBI lineage: Eukaryota > Metazoa > Chordata > Lepidosauria > Squamata > Natricidae > Thamnophis > Thamnophis sirtalis. The sequence continues at coordinate 33,035,881 of NW_028261392.1, forward strand.
CAAGGAAATAAGTATGAGAACACATGAAAAAATGGCACAAATAAATGGATATAAATAAGCAAAACATAGCCATAAACACATAAAAAGAGTATATATAAATGGGACTGTAGGACAGGGACAGTAGGCAAGCTGGTGCATTTATTCACGCCCCCTTAGGGACCTCTTAAGAAATGCATAAGGTCCACTGTAGACAGCTTAAGGTAAAAGGTATGGGGGTTAGAGGAACTAACAACAGGATCAGGTAGGGTGTTCCACCCATTGAAATTGTTTTTCCTGCAATCAAGATTGATACAATACCATAGCAGAGTTGGAAGAGACCTTGAAGGTCTTCTAGTCCAACCCCTTGCCTAGGCAGGAAGCCCTATACCATTTCAGACAAATGGCTATCCAACATCTTCTTAAAGACTCCCAGTGTTGGGGCATTCACAACTTCTGAAGGCAAGCTGTTCCACTGATTAATTGTTCTAACTGTCAGGAAATTTCTCCTCAGTTCTACGTTGCTTCTCTCTTTGATTAGTTTCCATCCATTGCTTCTTGTTCTACCCTCAGGTGCCTTGGAGAATAGTTTGATTCCCTTTTCTTGGTGGCAACCCCTGAGATAGCAGATCACTGCTATCATGTCTCCCCTAGTCCTTCTTTGAATCTATTGATAGCCCTTGTGTTATTGCAGTTGAAGTAAAAGTAGTCATTAACAGGTAGGACGTTATGGCAGATTATCTTGTGCACTAAGCTCAGGTTGGAATGTAGATGGCATAGTTCAAGGTTATCCAGGCCTAAAATTTCAAGCCTGGTATTATACAGAATTTTATTACGAGCAGAGGAGTTGAGTTCTCTTCTTGCAAAATACCTCTGGACCCTCTCTAATGTTTTAATGCCTGAAATGCAGTGTGGGTTCCAGGCAGGTGAACAGTATTCAAGTATAGGTCTGGCAAAGGTTTTGTATGCCCTAGTTAGCAGCATAACATTATCAGAGAGAAAGTTGCATAAAAAAACTCTTGACAACTGTGAATGCCTTTTTGGCAATGTTATTACAGTGAGTTCTGGTGCTTAGGTCTTTCAAAAAGAGTATTCCTAGGTCTTTGAACCAGTGGGTCAAGGTGACACACATTTGTATCTGTTTGTTGTAGTAATCCATTGCCAAATACAGACATTTTCTTTTTTTTTTCCTGTTTGCAGAGAACATCTGCATCGCCTCTGGTCTCCATAGATGCAGTCTCCCATATCCTCCCAGCAATGAATCTTGGTCTTTCATTCCCTTGTTGAAGCCTCAAAGGCTGTATCCTATGCAAAGGCCACAAAGCTGTTCTTACTTTTGGCTTATCATATGTCTTATCCACTTATTTGTTTCTCCGCTTGATGGAGAGTTGCTTCCTCAGTCAACTCCTGCTGTTTGATTTTTAAATTTTGCAGCTCATCAAATAGATTAGCCAAGGTATGTGCAAAGTATAAATGCTTATGTCAACATGGGTGCACCGAAATAGTGCACATGAACTTATGTGCTTGGGGGCCAAGCTCATAGCTATTAGTTATGAGTAAACTTGCATGATAGGCCTTTATAAAACTGCAAGAAAGTATTGTTGCTTGATTACTTGCATATCTGTCACCTATCTGTCATCTCTCTCTTTTTATATACATATAATACAACTCCACCGCATCTTTCGTGAAGTCTGTTTCTTTTGAGCTGTTTCTATCCTTCCAGCAGTGCATTCCAACCATAGGTTTCATCCAACAAAGTTTCAGTAATGGGAACTATATCATACCTGTCCTTATATATTGTACTTCAAGTTCATCCTGTTTGTTCCCAAACTTTAAGTGTTAGTCTATAAGCATCTGAGTCCTTTATGATTGACCCTGGGTATGCTTCTTACATCCCTTGCTTTATATCTGTGTTTTTCTTTCTCGTGGCACGGCAATTCCGCGCTCGTCAAAATAGCGGTGATAAAACCGCATCGCTAAAGCCGCGACGTCATCACCGCGCGTCATCACCGCCGCGACAACAGCGCGGCAACAGAAGGGCGCTTTAAAACAGCACGGCGGCAGAAAGCTGATTTAAATTAAGGTAAGGGTTAGGGTTAGGGTTAGGATTAGGTTTAGGTTTAGGTTTAGATTTAGGGTTAGGTTTAGGGTTAGGGTTAGGGTTAGGGTTAGGGTTAGGGTTAGGGTTAGGGTTAGGGTTAGGGTTAGGTTAGGTTTAGGGTTAGGTTTAGGGTTAGGTTTAGGGTTAGGTTTAGGGTTAGGGTTAGGTTTAGGGTTAGGTTTAGGGTTAGGGTTAGGGTTAGGTTAGGCTGAGTGCTTCGGAAGGCGTGGATTTGCCCTCCGCCCTTATGTCAGCGTGGTAAGGTCGCATTTGCTTTAGCGATTCGGACGGCGCGGATTAGCACTCGCGCTTATGTCTCCGTGGATAAGGGCTTTGCGGCATTGTGGTGGAACCTTTCTTCCCACCACTCAATACCTCATTGAGTATTTGGGGGTATATGCTTGGGATTAGTTCTAGATCCTCAAGATTGGTCATTCTCCCCCCTCAGTTTTAGTTTAAAGTTCTCCTCCTCCTCCTCCTCCTCCTCTTCTTCTTCTTCCCCTTCTTCTTCCCCTTCTTCTTCCTCTTCCTCCTCTACCCACCTAAATACATACCTAGTATAGGTTTCCAATTCAGAAAGAAGGGTATAGTCCTCAGGTCCTCAACACCATTTAAACTAAAAATTAACAAAGAAAGCATTACAGTAGAATGAGCTCTGTAGGTCATAATGACTACTCTTATGAAAAAGTGAATGATGATCGCAGCGTACAAGAGCTTGCTTGGTGTCATGAGGCTTAATCTTTTAAATAAAAAGTCTTTGGCCAGACTTTAGCATTGATAGCCACCGAATGACCTTTGTACCTTTTAGTAGTCTCTCTGCTGTTTCATAGCTCAGTGGGCCATTATTATTTCTTAGTGTATACAAACTTTGCCAGACTATAAAGCAGAACAGTAAACTAGAACAGATTACAAACTGTATTCTTCATGCTGCATTTTTCAGTTTATGATCTAAAAATAAGCAGAGGTGGGCAAAGTGTAGCACTACATTTTTTGTGAAACTTCCATCAGATGTCAATTAGCTGCAACAGGCAGGAAGTGTAGCCATCTAGAAGGCCACAGTTGTCTATGTACACCTATTGCATTCTTTTCTTAGTTCATTAGCTCCTTCAAGATGTTGTTCACTTTTATTTCTACACAATTGCACTGTCCATCTATATAGTTGTAATTGTCTTCTTCATTTGACCACAAAGATGCATCAAAGGTAAAGGAATATTTTACAAGAGGTTCAGCCCATGTGGTTGGGCATGGGCTCATGGTCATTATACTATCTGGTGAATCAACAATGTAATAGGCATCCATATGGATCTGTTTTGTGCAGACATATTCTTCTCTCACAACAGATAATATTTGATTGCTCTTCTTTTGCAGAAAACTCTTTGTTGGCTCTATCTTGTTGTCCAAATCTTTGACTCAGCTCTGTGACACAGAATAGGACCTTAGGAACTTTTAGTGTTTAAGGATTATGTGCTGACTAAAGGTTGCTATAATCGGTTTACACACTTAGCTATTGATTTAATAAACCCTGAGCCCTTCTGCCAAGATTTCCCACAATGTGTGTGTGGCTGTTCACTCGGGCATGTCCTTTGCCAATGAAGTAGTTAGCAACTGGAGACAAGCCATTTTTCACAAAACCATTTGCTTCTCTGCTCTTTTATGCACAATTGGCTTTTTGCCCATTTCTTTTCCAAAGCAGGATATTCCTATCACATTGCCAGAACAGGAAGGGAGATTAGGGTGCTCTTTTTACCAATTAATCCTCAAATATTTTCTTTTCTTTTTTTAATTGCATTTTTCAAATCACTCCACTATAAAAAGTTCACTGAAGGATGGGCTCCTTTTATGAAATGTCTATTGTCAGCCACCATCTGTACCGCCAAAAAGGCAAATGCTGTGAGGCTGTGAAAGATGCCACCTTTCTCTCAAGAAGTGGGTACTTATCTTTCTCAGCAGCTCAAGACCTGAGGTGAAAAGTGTTTTGCTGAACTGGGACCCCAGAACTGGATGTCATGGGCTCCAAACCATAGTTCATCTGAGAAGGATTAGTTGTATCAGCCACAGTTTCAACACCAGAAAGAGAGAACTAATTTAGAAGGCAAGGAGAGCTGATAAAAAAAGCAGGCAAATCTACAAAAGAACACTTGTAAGAGTGACTGTTACTTTCCCTGGACCATTTTCTTCTTTCTGTATACCATGAAGTACTTGCAATTAATGGGAATCACTAGACTGTAACTTAAGGTTATGACTTTCTACAAACTTTGAAATTACAAAGAGAAGACCATAGTTTTAGGAAACAGTGAAATTTGAAGAGAAAATTCTTTTTTAAGATTGCTAATCTTTTTTCAAGTGGCATTTATCACAAAATGATTTTTTTAAAAAAAAATATCAGAGGCATTTTATAAAGATGCTGCTAGTAGACTAGTTTGTTAAGCATATAAAACTATTTTAGAGGCCTATTCTTTCTCAAGTGAAGCTAGATTGAAACTTGAATCCTTTCAGAAGAATATCTACATGAGTAAACTGAAGAGGCCAGAATAAAATAAAATATCCATCTCTTTTAAGTATTATATATTCTTATGTCACCAGATAAAAAATCACCAAAAAAAAAGCAGAACTGTGCATAGACTTACCAAATTAAACTAAGAGTACAATACATTTTCAGTTTGTGCAGTTAGCCAGATCCTGCTCCATTATTGATTTAATTGATCTAGATTCCCATGTATTATCCTATTCTTTTCCTATATGAGGAATGTAAATTTTGAGAATTCTGATGGAATCTTACTTTAGCTAGATACACCCACTTTCCCTCCTGCTTGTGCTGACTCGTTTTATGGATGAAGAGCAGACATTATCTTCCATCTGGTCTACTAACTCCCCCACCACTTTCCTGCAGTGGTCATATTCCAGACTAAGCACCAAACTACTGCAATCTGATTAGACTTCATCAAGATGGCTTTAGGAAGTGCTAGGAGTAATGGGAGACAATTGCCTCCCAAGAACCAGACTTTAAAATCAAAGTGGTTACAGCAGAACATTTTGAGAGTGCAATTCACTTTTGTGGACATGGCAAACCCTGCTGATATTGTGCAGCTCCAGGATGCCAAGACCTTGCCATCAGTAACAATCTACTGACACCAACACATGTTCAAGAACATGGTGGGAAAAAAGAAGAGGTTTTAAGGCTGCAGCCTTAAGCATACGACTTGTCTCTGAAATATGTGCCAAATTTGTGAAGGCGTGATAAGCAGTGTTGCTAACTATGCCATAACAAAGTGTGGAGTAAGACAAACTGTGGAAAAAATCTGATAAAATGTAAAGCCTGAAATTGCATCATTTAGAGCATTTTTTTTTCTAAAAGAGTTCCAAGGAGTGGTTCCTTGAATAGTTCAATATTTACTATCAGCTTTTAAGATAAAATTAGCTGTGAGTGTGGCAATAGGCTGTCAGCAAGCTTTCCCAAGTTCAGGATGGAAAGCTGCAAACTTTGACACCTAGTAAGATAGGTATATTTGCAAGCAGTCAAAACTGACTAGAAACCAGCTGACTCTGCCAGGCTAATTTGTGTCATCAAAGGCAGTTGATTTAATATCCATGGATTTTCAGATGGTGGTTTTAGACATGAACTTACCTCTGCAGAATTTTTGACTCAGTGCTTGATTTAATAGGAAGTGGGCAGTATAAAAGGTGTAAGCCATTCTCCCATTGTCACATATTTCTCCAAGAAAAGTGACGGTACATATTTCAATACTATGAAGTGGTATAAATTTCCATGTTCTATTCCATCTGGCACTATCAAGACACATGTTGCAACAATGGGAGGCTTATCCTAAATTTGGAGTTTCTGAAAGGTAGCAGTGTTTTAGCTTGTGCCTGATCATAAAGTTTCATAATAAGTATGCAGAACATGGCCAAAAATTTCAAAATGGTTGTCATGATGATGCAATTGTAGCTTAGATTTTTTTAATGAGTCATCATAGATATTTAATGCAGTGTCATTTTTAAAATCTAGCCTGATACATATACCACAAAATATTGTTTTCTAGAAAATGGAGATGGCTTCTTCTCATTATCCATTCAATGTACCAGATCTGAAAGTAATTTCATACATTGAGTAGATGATTAGCAGAACAGTCTATTGTTTTAAAAAATTAACTACAGTTTATGCATTTCTTTTGAAAATGGATATCCTTCCTTGTTTCCTAAAAAGGAATTTAAGGCAGGAAAAATAGAAATGTGTGATTTTAAAATACCAAGACATTATCTTTCTGTTCCCAAAAATGTGAATTATTTAAACAGATTAAGTTATCAAGCTAACAGAAACAGCCAATCTGAGAAGTGCAATCAAAGGCAAATAATTGTTTTAAAGGATAATCAAGAAGATCTGTAAACATTTTAAAATACAGATGCATAAGCATCTGCTTTTACCAGTCACTGAAAAAAATAACAGAGAGAACTAGTTAGACATAGTTAACTCTGTGTACAGATCTGTAAAAAAAGGTGGGGAATAGCATATTGAGGTAACACTGACCAATACATCAAGAAAGATGCAAAAAGTATAAAAAAATTGAATTCTTCAACAGGCAGACTCATCTATAGAACTTTTATATTGTCAAAGTCAGACCGGAAAAGAAATTTAATATTACAAACACATGATTTTCCAACTGAAAACGTTGATTAGGAAAATCTTCAGATATAGAATGAAATGATCTACAAAGGAAATGGTTATGCTGGACTATTTCAATCGCCTCCTAGACCAACTCTCACCTTATCTCCTGTTGTGAGCTCCCTCAATGATTGGCCACACTGTGGCTTCAATGGCTTGAGCAGACAGATCTTAGGAATTCATTCAGGATCTACTAGGTAAAGGTCCACAGATCCACAGATAAAGGTCACTCCTAAGAAAAAGCTCAAACCTGCTATAAACACTTATTATGTTTCTCACAAGGTAAATTTTAGGAAAATGCTTTGGAGGCTAATCAGATTGAACAAGGAGGAATGTATGGCAAAATACAACCTGTAATTCTTAGTACCTTCAAACAGCCTTCAGACAGGCCTTCCTGCTGGCATGGGTAGTTGCTCTACAGCCTCTAGGGAATGAATACCATTTTGAGGTTGTATCTGGAAGGAATAGACCATAATCTGCCATGAGGGTCCATTGCAGATTGATTTATGTTAGTCTGGGGTATCAATCATGGCCTATTCACCTTGGGAGACCCTTCTGGACATATACATGTCAGACATTATAGGCCACAATTCATTTACCCACACAAGGCCCGATCATAGGAGATGGCAGAGGGGGAGATGCAATGACAAAAGAAAGCTCAAGACCATATTGGTTGGAAACGTGTAAGAAGTCTTCATCCTACAGTGGATAGACAATGGCTTCAAATGATGAGTGACAATCACCATTTAATGAAGCCCATTAAAAACTCTCAACTTCAATCACACCTTTGGGATAGCTTTTTGCTAGTTACTTTTAAACTAGCTTACTAGTTACTTTTAAACACATGTTAAATAAATAAATTTTAAACAAATAAATAAATTTTAAATAAAAACTGTTGAAAGTAAGCCTCTTGTAGGGCTTGGGACTTTGGCAGAACCAAACGCTTAGCCTTGTGAGGTAATGAACCAGGAGCTTTAGATAAACTCTTTTTTTCTTCTCAGATTTCAAGCTCAAGTATATTTAGTTCAGAGTAAACTATATTAATTCTATTGGAAAGAAAGAAAGAAAAAGAAAGAAAGAAAGAAAGAAAGAAAGAAAGAAAGAAAGAAAGAAAGAAAGAGATTCTATATGTGTGTGACTGTGCTGTGTTTACACACCCATCCACATATAAGCACACACATTAATAAGATGCATTGGATTTATTGTAGTATAGTTTCTAATATCAGTAACAACCCTGATCAGAGCCAAAACTTCTATCTTAATGTTTATCCCAAAGGCTGAAATAATAGCTTTGAACAACACCTTACAATTCATCATCCTATAAACAATAACTGATACAAGGCTTGCTTTGCCATAGCCCAATCTTTGCATTGGTAGCAGATGGACATTCTCAATAGGAAGGAATCTTACTTATTGCAAGTCTACTACTCTGTTTCCAGGAGAAAAAATATATATTAGCTCTCACTTTTCTTAATAAAAGTGTCACTGGCCCAGCGGTTTATAAAATGCCATGGCATTGATACCAAACTCCTGTAATGATTCTGCAAAGTGTCTAAATGGTAAGTGCATTGCTATGAATAAATGATGGGACTCAAAGTGAGTGCTAAATGAAAGCATTGTTGAAAAGGCAGGAAGGATAGTGACTACTAGGTAGGTGGTTGTATGGGAAGAGCTCACTGCTTTTATACCATTGAATTAAGAGTTGTAGTCTGTAAATGTAGTATCTGCATATTACGGGGTGGGGAATTCTGACATTCTGGTTCCCAGAGTTTTTGTTCTTACTACCCTTTGTTAAAGAGAAAAAAGAAAGAAATGAAAAATAAAGCAGTCTCTAATGTAGAAATAAGTAGAAGAAGTTGGAGAAAATGGGTTTGTACATATATTTTCACCCTGCAATACAGGTATTCCTCGACTTACAAAAGTTCATTTAGTGACCATTCAAAGTTACAACAGTGCTAAAAAAGTGACTTATGACCATTATGACCATTGCAGCATTCCCAAGATCATATGCTCAACATATGACAACTGATTCATACTTATGATGGTTGCAGAGTCCTGGGGATCATGTGATCACCTTTTGCAACCATCTGACAAGCAAAATCAAGGAAGTAGCCAGATTCATTTAACAACTGTGTTCCTAACTTAACTACTGCAGTGATTCACTTAGAAACTCTTGCAAGAAAAGTCATGAAATGGGGCAAAATTCACTTAACAAATGTTTCACATAGCAACATAAATTTGAGGTTCAATTATGGTCATAAGTTGAGGATTACCTGTATGTCTACATAATCATATAACCAAGGAGGCATCATACAGCAGTATTGGGATGATGCGGTTTCTTGGGTAACATAGTTAAAGGCAGAGCGTAGGGTTCCTGTTGCTCCAGATGCAACTCACAATATTTGAGAGTTAATTTTATTAAATGTCTCCCATCCTTCATCCATGTATTGTGGGATTAGCACTTAGGTTGCAAGGTTAGTTTAGTAAATGATTCTTTGCCTGCCATTTGAGCTATCCCATTAAGCATTTTTGACATCTGGATTTCTTCATCCAGTCCAACACTCCATCCAGTGTATTGTACTATTTTTCTGTTGTGCATGCAATCATTGTCACGATGTTTTTTGTTTTGCCAGCTGTGCTTATATTCTAAGACATACAGTAGGCTGACTATTCTCTGTAAGCCTACTACGCATGTCCTTTTGCCTTCTTCTTTCTCTTTCTGTTTTTGTTTGCCATGAGGAGGTAGGCTAGGAACTTTACCAGAATGTAGTTATTAGCCAGTAAGTTTGTTTGTTATTTATTTTACAATAAAAATATGTTTGAGGTGCAAGAGGCAGCAAGTGTGGTCACCCTATGTCTGCTGCGGTGTTGCAACCTTATCAGGGAGGGCTTATTTTCAGGGGATGGCTTATTTTAGCACATGCGCTCAAAAGCCCGATTGGGCTTATTATCCGGGGAGGTCTTATTTTCAGGGAAACAGGGTAGAATGTAAATGTATATCCAGTTTTAGAACATCAAATATCTGACTCTAAAAGCCATCATATAATAGCTAATTGTTACCCAAATACCTTCAGGAAAATTGAAAGACCCCACAAATTTGGATGAATGTAAAAGTATTAGGGAAAATGTATGGGTAGATGTGTCAATCCCCAATCCAAGGTGGCTGGCCATTACTTTCTCCTTCAATGTATTTTCTACTTCTTAGTCTTGTCTATAGCCCTGGGTGTCCTGAGGGTTTCTACCCAAATACTAACCAGGTCTAAACCCTGCTTTGCAATTCTTTTTTAGAATAGCCTGTCAGCTAATCGCTAACACCTATTGTGATGGTATTAACATTTAAAATATTTATTTAAAAGATTCTGACTATGTCTGCAATGATGTTAAAGTCTCCCCATCGGATAGCAATTCTTGCTTTCATCTCTCAACTTTCTTGAAGCAGATTGCATCGTTCGATGCATTAGAAGGTGGCGTAAGTAAGCGAGACTTTAAAAATTGTTGGCACATTTTGTGTTGCTTTTCCCCCCTCCAGGCAGTAAAATGCCCTAGAAAACTTACCCAACATTCTGCTGTCTGCTTCACATGTGAGAATGCAGATGGTATTGCTATAAAAAGAACAATCATCAGACCAACCGAATGGTATGAGATCTCTTCAGCTGTTCTCTCACTGCCAGTCAAAGGCCTTCAGTAACCCTGAGATTTTTCTACCAGATATACAAACTGGGAAGAAAACAGCATTCAGACCATAGAAGGGCTTTTGCTCAGCAAAGAGACCACCCTAGATAAAAAATTCCCAGCAAAGATTACAGAGTCCCCAACTGTGAAGAGTGTTCATTAGTATTTATTCACCAGGCTTTCTTTTATAGCTCTTAGCCAACCTATTTATCATTTATTTCAAACTATTATATCATGATTTACCTTGCATTTTTTTTTTAATTTGACATTTTGTGGTATGGATTTCTCTTCCAAATTGATAATTTTAAATGAAAGTCAATATGAAAAATAAATTAACTGCTATGGTAGTATATCCAACACACATTCAATGATATAAGTTAGCCCAATTTTGAAATCTCATGAGACCAATTTTACAGTGTTATTATATCCCATTGAATGAATAAGAGAAAGAATTGCTTTTCCAGAAAAGTATATGTTTGGGGGATGCCATTAGTAGTGAAAGGGATACAGTGGCTTAGTGGCTAAGATGCTGAGCTTGTTGATCAAAAAGGTCAGCAGTTCAGTGGTTCGAATCCCTAGCGCCGCATAACAGAGTGGGCTTCCGTTACTTGTCCCAGCTTCTGCCAACCTAGCAGTTCAAAAGAATGTAAAAAATGCAAGTAGAAAAATAGGAACCACCTTTGGTGGGAAGGTAACAGTGTTCAGTGCGCTTTTTGTGTTTAGTAATGCTGGCCACATGACCATAGAGATCTCTTCGGACAGCGCTGTCTCTTCAGCTGTGAAATGGAGATGAGCACTGCCCCCTAGAGTCAGGAACAACTAGCACACTTGTGCAAGGGGAACCTTTACCTTTACCCATTAGCAGTGTGAGACAACTAAACTCTGTAGCAACTATAGAACTCCACTGTTGACCTCACATAGTGCAGCAACCCTGTGGTTTCTACAGTGGAAGATTGGCAGCTTTTACCAGTTCCAGTCATTATTCCTGGCAAGAAAATAATTCTCCACTAATCGTTGTCCAGCCAGTTTACACAAGTTTCATGCAATGTTTTTATTATGTCTATCCTTTTTATAATGAAACTAACATTAAAGTAATATTATTTCAGTGGAGGGTGGTATTTATAGCATATACCTTGTGATGTTAATTAAAAGCATAATTTTTATGTACTTATCACAAAAGAAATATCATTTCATTAAAATCCAATTAGATTTAGACAATATCTGCAAAGGCTAGTGAATAACTGCTCTTTGAACATGGACTGCTTTGTTCTATTTTCATCATCCAAGTAAAAGCAACCACAACAAACAAATGAAAGAAATATATATATATATATATTTAAAAATCCTGTCTGAAGGTTTAAACATTCAGAACTGTATTTTATATGAGTAATGAGTAAAGTACCAAAGATTTCCTGTTTCACTAACTGCAGAATAAGTGACCTTTTTCCAGATCATTCTATTTCCCACCCCTGCTATTTGGATATAATAAAACAAATTTATTTTAACTGAATAGATTTTTTTTGGTAGAACGGTTGTGCTACACTAGTTCACTAGTTTCCTGTTAATCCAGGAAAGAACTAGAAAGTATAATAAATTAGTGCCCTTTACTCAGTGAAATGCTCTGAGGAAAAGACTATAATAGAACTTACATAGGGCTATGCAGTACAATTCCAAGACTTCTGGTGCTACAGTCATTTGAACTAGATATTTTTTTTTGCAGAGACTGAAAGTGAAATGTTTAAAGTTCTTAAAGGGATTTCCAAGTTCTCTTTTTCATTCCCCCCTCCAAGATACTTTTAAAGTCCACAACACCATTCTTCTGTTTCAGTTGGATGCATGATATATTTGGCTAGTGTTGGAAGAAATGTCCATCTGGGTTCAGTTCCAAGTGGGGAGAAAGACACTGGAAACATGGATACTGATTTGAAAGATGGTTTATTGATAGACAGGATCACATGGGTTTTAGGTCCCTGGCAGATGAGCACATAGAAGAGAGAGAGGGCTGCCTTCAAGCTTCCTGTTCCTGTGTAAGGCCAGGGATCCCATTGGTTGCTGTAGGGGTCATGGCTAACTTTGTAGGTTTTCTGAGTCAAGCTTGGTTGGGTGGTGTAATGAGATATTATAAAGTAAGTATTAAAATATTAATAAATTACACATCTTCATCTATAACAGGCTTATGATATAATTTCCATAAACCTACTTCCAGGACATGAATATGGAAGGCCTCCAAAATGACCATCAGATCATTAGTATTTTTTATATTATTATTAACATGCTCTGATGCTAAGGAGTTAGAGGTTCTACTACCGCTTCCCACCTGAAAAGAACTCTGTTCTAACTGCCACTTGGGAGTGAGTGTGGCCAGCACACGACTCATCCAGCCTGTGGGAGTTTAGACAATGGGGCCTGAGGGAGAGAAGGGGATAAGATAGGAGAGGCCTCTGTGGGTCAAGCCTGAGGGAGAGAATGGGAGAGGCTAATTGTAACTACTCATTAATTTTCAAGTTGTAAGTGTCGATTTATCAAGGCTGATCGCATAGTATCATAATGGAGAATGGGTATTCAGCTAGTCTGAAATACCGGGAAGTCCTTTATAGTCACTGATGGGGAAAAGAATAGTAGAGCATTAGCTGTCTTCAGAATTTATATACCCAATCCATACAAATGGAAGAATACAGCCACAACTCAGGATCATAACATTCTTGGTCATTTAGTTCAGCATGGAAAAACAAAGAGAGAATGGTATGTTCTATGGCTGAGCTACAACTCAATATATGTTCATTTGGACATGAATAGTTTCCTTGAGATTTGTATCTTGGGATATAACTATCTTAAGCATGTATGAAGGCCACAGTGGCCCCACTGTCCACCTTCCCTTCTCTAAATATTTTAGCACACAGTCTCTGATGGAGATGCTGGTATAATAGTTTGTCATAAAATTAAAGAACAGTGGGTTTGCTTTGATCAAGAAGGGAGTAAAAATATGTACGTGGATAGGTCATGGTGGAACCCACTTTATAATAGAATTACCTTATAAAAAAAATTATGCAACATACATACAGAATTCATAAATACAGGGCTGCAGGCTCAGCAAGTGCTCGGCAGGAAATTAAGTTTGTGCTGAGTGAAAAGGATGTTTGAATAAGTCAAAACTCAGAGAAATAAGGATACCACTTCCCTGGGAATAAAAAATTCACAGCTCATGTTTCTTTAAAGAAATAGTGAAAGATGCATTCTTTTTTCCTTTCTATATTTAAAAAAACAGTTTTTCTCTACCAAAAATATCACTTGAAGCCAGGAGTGGCCTTCATAAATTTCAGCAAATGGGTTCTCTACCTGATTGATGGGTGGCTGTGGCCATGGTGGGCATGGCCTAGTTGCCTCCTGCACCATGGTGGTGGGGGCATTTTCATCTTCCCCAGGCTCTGGAGGCTTTCCTCGAACCTCTGGGAGGGCAAAAACTGCCTCTCGGGGTTGCAGAGGCCCTCGGGAGGTTGGAAACAAATGCATTTCTGGCCTTCTGGAACTTTCAGGAGGCCCATTCCACCCCCCACCCCCAGCCTCCCTGAGCCTCTGTACATACCTTGCATCCAAAATAGGCTACGTGGAGATTCCTGGGAGGAGAGTGGTGGTAGGGGTGGGTGGGGCCAGCCAGGGGTGGGATTTGGAGGTTCTCCTAACTGGCCATAATGTTAGCTATGGGTCATTCTGAACCCAGGCGAACCCATAGCAGCCCATCCCTACTTGAAGCCAAGATCAGCAAACAGAAGCTGTCATACTTTGATCATGTCATGAAAGATAATTCATTTGAAAAGTAAACCATGCTGGGAGTAATCAGTGGAAAAAGGAATAGGGGCCGCCCTAGCACCCACTGGCTGGACATTGAAATGATACTGGGATGACTATGAGGATCTTAAGAAGGCTGTGTGAGACATAGGGATATGTAGAGTGCTGATCCATATAGTGGTGGAGATTCGGACACAATTGAATGGCTGCTGCTGCTGATGAAGTCACATTTCTAATACTAAGAAATATAGTGCAATATGTGGGGATGAGACCTCGTTTGCTTCAACTTGGGTATCAGCCTGTGAAAGGCACATCAAGTAAGTTGCAATGAAATTCATGTTTTCATGCATCTTTAGGTATTAGTGGTTGGAGCACATCAATATAGTATGAGAATAGTACTAACTGTAGAAGTAAAGCAAAGACCTTATTAAAAGGATCCATTTCTTGATGTCTTCTTGCTTTACTTCTGCCTTATATATGTTTCATCTAAAGGAGTTATTTGAAAAATGAGGTGAAAAATTAGTAGCCATAATATTGACAGTAAATATCAGTAAAAATGTCTGTTTCTATGGATAGACTCTGATTAAAAATGTTAATGAAGAATGATATATGGGAAACAGATTTTGCTTGATAAAGAAATAGTGGAATCAGAAATATTGTATAAAAAGTGTGAATTACAAAATAGACAAGGCATTCAAATTGGAAATGCAAATAACAGTAAAACCTCAATCAATCAATCAATCAACCAATCAATCAGAATAGAGTTGTATGGGACCTTGGAGGCCTTCTAGTCCCTGCTTTTATAGGGGAGACCCTATAAAATTTGAGACAAGTGGCTGTCCAGTCTCTTCTTTAAAACTTCCAGTGATGAAGCTCCCACAACTTCCGAAAGCAAGCTGTTCCATTGGTTGATTGTTCTCACTGTTAGGAAGTTTCTCTTTAATTCCAGATTGCTTCTCTTCTTGATTAGTTTCCATCCATTGTTTTTTTTTTCCTTGCCTTCTGGTGCTTGGGATAAATTTATCCCGCTTCTTTGTGGCAGTCCCTCAAGTACTGGAATACTGTTGTCATGTTCACCCCTAGTCCCTTCTTTTTTCTAGACTAGTCATATCCAGTTCTTACAACTGTTCTTCGTTTTTTTTTGGTCACTAGGCATTTAATCATTCTAGTTGTTTTTCTCTGTTCCTTTTCCAAAGTCTCAACATCTTTTTGTAATGTGGTGACCAAAATTGGAAGAGCCAAGAGAACATCTCTGATAAGGACTGTATACACAAAAGGACTTTGTTAAAATGTTGAAAATCAAAATAAAAATAAAAAAGACAAACCACAACAATGGCCTGGATAATAACTTTCCATTGTGTTTACAAAAATAAACAGTAAAAGCCTTGAAAAAGTTTTTTTGATGGGAAAAAGCTCAATGAATTGAAGATCAAGATTGTTAGAAGTAAAAGAAAGGAATATAAGGTTGGTTGGTTTGATCAAGATTAAAATAAAAATATTTTTTTTCCTAAAGCTCCGGTAATCTTTTACAAACTTGTTGCTGACAGTAGGATTGAAAAGTTGACAAGTTATAATTTTACATATAGAATGAACAGGTTATGGGAAGAAAAAAATGTTTGTAACTATAAGAGTTATCAAATTTGTTTTTACTTGTGTTGCAGACTGGAAATAACTTCTTTACATATTTATTTTCTTTTTCTTTATTCTACTTTTATTTTATTTTTTAATTTTTATATTTCTTTCTTTGCACTTTTTCTCCTTTCTGTCTCTTCCTTTTTCTGAATAATTTGTATTTGCCTTTACTGTTGTATTAAAAATCTGTAATAAAAGAAAATTAAAATTAAAAAAGAAAGTTTTGCAGACTTCGATGGCTGGGAAGTTGAAGTCCACACATCTTAAAGTTGCCAAGAGTGCTTTACAGTTTGGATCAGAACCACATATATACCAATGAAGAGGGCAGTCTTTTGGGAGAAAAGACATCATTTTGAGGTATGAATTGTCTGTGTCCAAAATTCTCTGATTCAGCTCTTAGGATTGAGTGGTGCAGGAAATAAGATGTCTTCATTGGAATAGGTGCTACAGCACTCCTGTCAGGAGGATATGCAATCACTGAGGCAGAAGTGCTGAGTTAAGAGCTTTTGCAAGAGAAGCACTGATGTTGATAAGAACTAAAACAAAATGGCTTTGTTTGCACTAAGTAACTGACCTTATATCCAAATAAAATGGGAGAAAATCTAGAGATCAGTATTGACATTTTAGGTTTCACAGAGGACTAAGAAAATATTTGTGAAATAATGTATTTGTCTGCTACTGAGGATGTTGGAAAAAAAACAGTGATTTTGTTTAAAAAGAAAAGGAGGTGTTTTTTTCTGATTGCAATTTGGTTAGAAAGAATCAGAGATTCTAGGCTAAATGAATACAGGATAGTGTTTTGGAAGAAAGGATGCTGGAACAATTCTAGAAAACTCCAGCCTGATCTAAAGGCTTAAAAATGGATTCTGAAGGGTATATATGACAGCTATCTGCAATAGCCCTATAAGCACTAGAAACTTGGGATCAGAATGGCTGATTAAATCAGAAATATTCCTTCCACAATCATGATATTTGTGAGTGTTAAACCGCAACTGGCATGTAGTCTCTCCTGGGATCTTTTGATACATATGTAGTTCTTGACTTATAATCATTCATTTAGCAATTGTTTGACGTTACTGCATTTGAAAACAGTGACTTATGACTGTCCCTCACACATATGACCATCTTAACATCTCCACAATCACATGATCAAATTTTGGACACTTGGCAACTGGCATGCATTTACTATGGTTGCAGGAGTCTTGGTCATGTGACCGCATTTGTGATCTTCCCAGTTGGAGAAGAGTCAACAAGAAAAGGAAAGCTGGATTTGCTTAACAACAGTATGATTTACTTAACTGCAGTGATTCACTTTACAACAGTGGCAAAATGTTCATAAAATCAGACATGACTCAACCATTGCCCTATTTAGCAATGGAAATTCTTTTCCCAATTGTAGCCATTGGTCAAGGGCTACCTAGAATGGAACTGGGGTTTCAGGAAGATAGAGGACCATCAACTGAACTAGAAGGATGGTCATGGACAAGAAAGGAATCTCATTAGAAGAGGAAACAAGATCCACATTGGGGGGGCCCAGGTTCAGGTGAGTTTGTGCTTAGATAATAATCAAGCGCACAAGCAGGCAGATAGAATTGGGGTAAAAGGAGAGGAACTTACTAGTGCACAGACTAATGAGATTCTGGCTTGGCTAGAAAGGTAGGAGTAATGGTACCTTTTTGAGAGATGAGAGTTACCTTTGCTTTGTCTTTTAAAATAAATATTGGAATGCAATATTCTGAACCACAGAAATCGAGGTAAATACTTGATGACAAGAAATAAAAACAAAAAATGTCTAAGGAGCATCCAGAATTTTGCAGTTTGGATTATCTCATAAAGTAATTCAATCATTTGGCCTTTATAATTACCTAGGATAATAGTGATTGAGAGCTATGGTTGAAATCAACAATGTGTTGTTGTTAGTTAAATGAGGTGTAATAAGTAAAGTTACTGTAATCTGTCATTAAAAAACCCAGCTTTATTTAAAGAGTTAAAAATTGGCTTCTACTTGCTCATATACAGTATAAAAAGAAGGACCAAAGGTCAGTCAAGATCTTTTGTTTTCTCCTCCTATTTAGAAGGTCATACCCTAATTTAAGGTTAGGGAAGAGGAGCAACAAAATATGTATTATGAACTTGTGTTGCAAACTGGACTCCATAAGCACCTCAGTGCAATGTTGTATTCTATGAGGCCAACCATGTCACATATTTTGATACTGTGATTAAGAAAGAATCCCTATGAACTCACAGATTCCTTTCTACATATTTACTATCAGCCCTGCTGAATATTTACTTTGCTTTATTCCATAATTGCATTGATTTCCCCTCTTAAACTCTCTGAAAAGTTTCAGGTAAAGTCAGCGGTCATTCTCACTATACAGACCTTGCAATGCTGCTAAGAAGGAATACATCGATCTGTAATCCAGCTGTTGCAAGTCATGAAATAGAAGAAATAGAAGAAGCTTCACCACTCCATTCCTCTAAAAAAGAAAGTAAAGTAAATTTTAGTATTTTCCTCAACTACACCTTTACCTTACACAGAGTATATTTGTTTCATTTACATTATGAAAAAAAAGCATTTGAACTGCAAGTTGCCACCTATCATCCTTATGAAGGAATACCTAAAATGGCTGAAGGTCAGAAGGTCAGAAACTGATAGGCGGGGCAGGGGCAAAAAGGCATTCTTTTCAATGGATCTTAAGGTCAGCAAGATTGCAGCACATTAAAAAATTACAGTCAAATATTGTATGTAGATACAGCTACAACTGTTATAGAAACATTCGTTTTGTAAATAGGAAAGCGAAGATACAAGTGGCATTCACCTACAGCTGCTCAGATGGTGCCCAGAAATGTACATGACACTTCTTGTGGTTTTTTTTTTTATGTTTGCTTATGTTTCTTTTTTTGTGATAGATCAACTCTTTATTCTTAGGCAGAAAACATTTCAAATAATCTTGGACGTTGTACTTAACCAACATATCTAGACCCAATATTAGGAAAACAGAAAGGAGATCTGCAAAATAACTGCAGGCATCCTCTTTACATCTCACTATGTACTTGATATTATAAGAAATGGGGGCATTTAGTCATATTGTTGTGTGGATCTCATTTACCAGTTTCCATTAGTTGAAATCATCTTGAAATATAAATGTCTACACAATGTCCTGTTTCCCACAGTCCACAAATAGTTCTCGTGGGCAGTTTGAAGCTTTGTCCCTGAGGGAAATGCCATCTCCTAAACAAAAGTTAAAATAAATTAACAATTTTATGAGGTCATAAAGTTAGTACATGTCAATGGTAAAAAAAAAATTCAGGAAGGACTTTTTAGGTATGTAGTTTCTTCTCTCATTGCTATTAATCTGTAGTTAGAACAAAATTAAGTTGGACATATAACTTATTTGGAAAATAATACAATTTCCTTTTTTAACCTTGGTAAATAAACATAGAACAACATATGTTCTATCTCACTTAACTTATGTAAGATAGAACAAGCATGAGAAAATCCAGAAACATTTCATTAAAACCTATGTATATTCTCATCAGTGGAAAAAGACCAGGAGAGCATATCCAGGGATTGCTCCATCTTTTCAGCCTCAGGGTACATTATTAACCTTATTTTCCTCGCATAATGCCAACTCCTGACACAGTGTGGTACTCAAGAGGCCTGACAGTATAAGTGATGGAGCAAAGTCCCCCAAAGTGCCTCCACCTCAGAAAGTCCCTCAAAGTGGCCTCTACCACTCGGGAGGCTTCTAATTAGGATGAAAATTCCCTCCATATGTGCAGCAGCTCATTTGCACAGGCAGTGCTGACCTACATTTTCAAGGGTGTTGGGTACCCAACGTTCTCCCTGACAGCAACCATATGTCTTATCTGTCCCCCTCCAACGTGTTTATTCCTATACTCATGGCTAACAGCCTGGGGGTGGGGGAGAGAGGGAAGCTAAGTTAAATGATGGTATTCTGGTTCCAGCTACAGAAAACTACCATTAAGCTCCCATAGAGGAGTCAAACAACTACTGGTGGCCCCACTTAATTGAAGATGACCATGGCAATTTATAGACCATTCATTTACAGTGTGAGATTTTTATAAATTCAAGTTTCAGTTTGATCTACATTTTTTATGACTGGTTCTTTTTTCCCAAAGAGCCCCAGATTAAAGGCTCCTGGCAAAGAACTGCCTGCTCTTTTATCAGTGGTACAGTCACAGGTGCCTGACTAATAATCCATGTTGCCATAGTTGGGAGTTTACTTTTTATATCCTATAGAAGTGGTAAATAATATTGAGACAAAATGAGTTAGGATACTTAGGATTCACTGTAGCAAAGAGAATCAGAACAACAAAGGCACTCTCACTGATGAAATTGGAAATGTTTTTTTTTTTAATTAACACTTCTAATTAGAATTTAACATCTCACTAGCTTCGTATGGGATTTTTCGCTTCCTTAACCTCACGGAAACCTATCTATTGGTTCTAAATAGGCAGTCACTTACCATGCACCACTTGAGGATTTCAATTAATCCCAAATCCTCTAACTTTGGTGTTTGAACTTGCATTTGTCTCTGTGGGCCATTTTTCCATCCCCCACCCATTTTGTTCCTTTTTAGATGTCTGCTCAAAAAGTTTTTTCTTCCCTTCTCTTTTTCTTTTAGTTTTCTTTCTCTTGCTCTATGGAAAAGTATGAATGTATGTGGGTGAGCAAGAGACTAAGAGTGAGAATGTGTGACTGTATGTTTGTGCAATACAACACAACAGGGTAATGCATGCAGGTAAGTAATACATTCCATTCAACTTAACATCTAGCAAATCATAGGCACCCTGTATAAATTCTTGCATTTATCCAATTAAACCAGAGGTACTATGGCTCATGGACTTCAACTCCCATGGCTGGCTCAGGAATTCTGGGAGTTGAAGCCCACAAGTCATAAAAGGGCCATAGCTCCCCACCTCTAAAGGAAATGGTCCTGAAGAAAATTAATTGGAAAGCATGTGTCCATGGTGGGAAGGTATATCCAAAAAGTTAAGATGGTAAGTCAAATCATGTGACTGAAACCCTGCCCCTTTTTACATACACTGCAGATGCAACACGCATTAAATGGACACTCCTTGTGGATGCCTCTGAATAAGATAAAATTAAATGTAACCTTGTACAAGGAAACCAGATATTTTTGTGCTTTCTTGTACCATAAAAAAGTGTATTCATTTTCAGCAATTCTAAAAGATACATCAAAGGGATTCTTGGATTACTGATCAAGTATAAGTTAAAAGTATCAGATCACACATATTAAATACTTTCCTGGTTGTTGTGAAGATACCCGTTGTATTGAGTCCAGAAGCATGTTTTCCTGAGGTCTAGTATTCTGACTGATGGAGGGTAAGGAACTGAAACTTATTTGTCTTTTTCTCCCAATGTATGATATCTGCGTGTTGGGGTTTGTCTTTGTATTTTAATAAAGCTTTAACTCCACATGCTACCTCAAATCTTGACTTTTAAGGCCTTAGAAATCAAATACATTAAATTATTTTGCCTACTAAAATCAAAACAAGGAAGGGGTTTTTTTTGGTAACTGATTTGTTTTTAAAACTTTCAAGCAATGGAAACAAGACTGCCAAACAAGAGTGTCAAAAGAGTGTGTGCTTCCAAATTAGCATTTCATCAAAAAAGGCAATACAATATAAAAAGATAAACTATCCAATGAAAAAGCTGGAGGGAAAAAGTTAACTTGGCTTCAGAAAGATAATAATGTTTGAACATATAACAGAAAGGTGATGTTAAAAGAAGCACAACCCTCTTGTGGCAAGGAACAATATAATCTCCAATTTTCCAAAATGCTTATCCACTGGAAAAAGAGCTTTAGTTTTACCATCACGTTCTTAGAGTGCCTTTAGAATTTCTTTTTATTTGTATTTCTTAGCTTCACTTGTTACAAAGTGGTAACTATGCATTGTGTTTTCTTTTCCTGTTAAACATCTTTCTCTCACTCTTCCCCCCCCCCTTTGAAATTTAATTTATGTGTGGAAAGAACGTTCACCCATCTGTGAGAATTTTAATTCTTCTTTGGGGAAAGAGAAAAACCCATTTATTTTCTATCACTTTCCCTCCTGGTGTTTTGCAAAGCCATCAAAACAATCCTATTGCACCTCAGTTTTTGATTGTGTAATGGTGGCCGGTGTGTGCGTGTGGGGGGGAAGGGACAGAAAATATGTCTCTCTCTCCCTCTCCCTCCCTCCCTCTCTCTCTCTCCCTCCATCCCTCCTCCCTGAAGGCTTTGCTTTGCTTTCATTTGCTTCTGTTTACTTTTTCTTCTTTTTCCTCCTGAGAGTTCTTTTAAAACAAAGCAAGATATATCTACAGCTTTGTATTGCAACTTAATTTGTTCAAAGGTTAAATGAGAGAAAAAAAGTGTATGTACCATGTCCTGTACGAAAGAAGGAGAGGGATAAGGAAAGGGAAAGAGAGAAAGAGAAAGAAAAGTACTTGAAAAATATCAGGAAAAATGTCTAGAAATGTGTGCAAGTCATCTCCCGAAAGTTATAATTTTCTCAGGTTTTTCATACCCTATTCTATTTTTAGAAAGTTACTAGGATGAAATATTTAATAATGTCTATCTGTCTTCTATAACTGCATACTTCTTTGGGATCTAGCCCATCATAGCAATATCTTTCGTGAGTTTTTTTTTTCATTTTTTGAGAGTGATCCTTGACTGTTGAAGATCAGATGAACATGAGTTTTTAGAAGTGGTTTTGCCATTGCTTTTTTTTTTTAGGGTTGGGAGAGAATGACTCTCCCAAAGTCACTTAGCTAGCTTCTATGTCTAAGGCAGGACTGGATTTTGGGTTTCTTCCTTATTTGTGAATCTTCTATGAATGTATACAGTCCCTTATAGAAGACCTCTGTTACATGAGCAACATCACATGGCAGGCAGAAAATTCTATAGATTAATGAATGGTCCTGTACTTAGAGTTTTGCTTGCCTTTCAAAAGTTTTAGAGAGCTGGATACAATGAACTGGGTTCTTGTGTTTTTACTTGTCATTTTTAAAAAGAGACATTTTTAGACCCATAGCAGTGCAATTCTAATGACTGGAAATAAATTTCCTTATCTTTTATCAATAACAATACCCACCAAGCACTCTATTTTACTAAAGAAAAGTATTCAGAAATTGACAGTTCAGCAATGGAATAAGAGAATTCAGATCTATGTGGATATTAGCCATAATTCAACATTTTCCTTTTAAGTATTTCTTTGTCAGGCTAAAGGAAAAATACAGTATTTTAAAATTATATTCCTCCCAATTTGTAGAGTTTCTAGTGGAACTATAGCTACTGCTGTGATAGAAATAGCAATGGCCTCTGCGCGTGTTTATTTTGCAAAACTTAAGTGGCGAGCAGCTCTAACAGCTCTAATATGATGGCTTGGCATTTGAATCTTCAAGCTGGAAGATAGTCACAAAATTTATTTACCAGTTTCTACTGGATCAATTGCTTATCTTTGAGCAGGTCACGAAGTAAAGTTGTCATAGCAAGCAATTTGGAAAAGAAAATCAACTACAGAATTTTGATACACATATAGAATCATAACTAATGCTGAATAGGATATGTATATGAATGCCAGCACTTTTAAGGATCTAAATCTTATGTAATACTAGCTGATAACCCAGCGTTGCTCGGGTATTTATTTATTCTAATCTTGTATTAGACAGGAAAAGCCCTCATTTTGGTGACAATTAAATTAGTTACAAATGTTTTTCCCATATCCCATAATGTTTTATTGATCATGGCTATACATTTGTCCTCAAAGACAATCAATGCCTTGTTGAAAATGTCTGGACCAAACATAATTTCTAATGTAGGATTTTCCCATTTACCAGAGGGAGCCCCCTTGTGTAGTACTGTGAAGCCATTACCATGGCACCTCCACTGTGCTGTACAGTAGAAGTCATTTTATGGCAGTACGGAAGAAGCCATTTTAATGCACAACAGCCTGTATCTTAACAGAACACACACCCAGAGGGGTGCTAAGGGTGTCTTACCCCCACAGTATTTGTTTCCAGAGAGTAAGTCATTCTGTGTACCAAGTTTAATTGAAATTGGTTGAGACATTTCAGAGTTATTTTGGAATATACACACGCGCGCGCGCACACACACAGCAATTAATAGATGATAGATAGATAGATAGATAGATAGATAGATAGATAGATAGATAGATAGATATTATTCAGCAATTAAAACTACAGAACTGAAAATGCTATGCCATAAAGTGTTAGTTTTTCAAATAACTTGCATCCCTTGATTAAATTAAGATTTTAAAAAATCAAAAAAATCTTTCACGTTTTTACAGAAGAATATGGATATAACAAAGTCCATATAATGAAGTGAAATAATCTAAGTTTGTTATAATGTCACCTTTCATGAAATGGTCCTGTGTGGAAAATTATAAATTATGGGGATAAGAGGGGAGATTTGATGATTTAGGATTATACATAATAATATCAGGAATATTTAGCTGATCCCTTTAACATCCACACTCTTTTTTAATTAAGTCACTTGGCCCCGAGTCTTCCAGGAATAGGGCGGCATACAAGCCAAATAAATCAAACAGTTGTCTTGTATATATGTATGTACAAACATAACCACACAGACATATACTTTATTGCTTAATTGTGTATATGTTGCAGGGTGCAAGTAAATCTCAGCAGTGATGGGTTCCTACCAGTTCAGACCGGTTTGGCCGAACTGGTAGTGGTTTGGCGGCCTGGGTTCCTGGAACCACTGGAACTCTAGGTGGCATTGCAGGTGCTGCCATCTTGTTTTTCAGTTCTGCACATGCACGGAACAATTTTAATTGCATGCACGAAGCACACACAGGTGGACCGGCAGCAGTGCCTGCTGAAACTCACCCCTGCATCCCAGTAAAAATATTTTTGGATAGTTTTGGTTTTATTTTTAAAAACAGCCTAAAACCCTACCTACATATGAGAGTAGTAATGGCAAACCTTTTGGACTGGCATTCAAAAATTTGGAAAATACCTAACTAGACTAGACTACACACACACACACACACACACACACACACACAAATCTTTAGGTATTTGTATATATTAAATATAGGCAAAGTGAGGAAGTTCTGGTCTCACAATGCCTTTGTTTTGGAATGGCTTTGGAAAATGCTCTATATGGCATCTGCAGCCTTAAAAGTGTGCCCTTTTCTCATGTTTTTTATTTTTATTTTTTAGAAACTGGAAAGGTGCCATGAGAGCCACGGTGAGTTCGCTGGAGCATTTTGGCTATGGTGAGTTGCCATGGTAAATTGTTGTAGACCCACCTGGAATATCTGGAGGCTATGCAAGAACAGACCTCATTTTTACATGGCCTCTACAGCCTCCAAAAATAAAAGTACCCACCATTATCTTATGATTTTTGGAGGCTCCAGAGGCAATGTAAGAGCGTAGGCCTCTCATGTGATTTCCAGAGACCACATGAGAGACATCCCATTCTTGCATGGTCTCTATAGCCCCCCCCCCCCAATTGCATGAAAATAGTATGTGCTTTTAAGAATAGCTGTTGGGTATTGAGAAACATTGACAAGTCACATAAAATGTCATGGCATGTCACCTTTGACACACATGTCATAGGCATGCCATCACTATACTACAGAAGGTACAATGCACATGGAACAATATTTTTATTCTTTCCCTCACATCAAAGCTATTTATATGCTAAGGCAAGTCCCCAATCTCCACATGTGTCTACCAGACTTTATCAACAAACTTTTTCCAAGTTCTTTGCCAGTTGAAATATAAAAGCAAATTAGGACTGATTTTTTCCCCTGTTGTGATAATCCATTTACTGTATCACAGTTCTGGAATGCCTACCATAACCTAACTCAATTCTACAATGTATTCCCAGCATGGTTGTCCAGTGCCTACCATGATATTTCTAATGTTTCATCATTTGATTTTAAAATTTGTATTTTTAATGGACTGATGTTATATTGAATGCATCTTGCATTTTACATGTGCTAATTACTTCTGTTGATGTGGCCTAAAATGGAACTTATCTTCTTTGGAGCTGTACTACTGATTCACATTCAGTTTGGAATGAAATCGTATTTCAACATCTCCTCTTTGAGTACTGTTATCATGCATGATCTTTTCCACCCTATGTCTGTGGATTTGGTTTTGTGTTTCCTAGGCAAATTTCTGCATTGTTGCTGGTAAATTGCCATGCTAATACTTAAGTAGCTTAAAATATGTATAGAAGATTTCCAAAAGTGTGTGTGTGTGTGTGTGTCTGTCTGTCTGTCTGTCTGTCTGTCTGTCTGTCTGTCTGTCTGTCTGTCTGTCTGTCTGTCTGTCTATCTATCTATCTATCTATCTATCTATCTATCTATCTATCTATCTATCTCAAAATCTTTTGACTTTTGATAATTCCATATTGTTTCAAGGCTGATACAGTTTGATGTCTTTAGATTCTGATCTAGCCTGGCTGGTTTATATTTCCTTGGAGGCTCCTTTTTAAAGATATGGTAACATTGCTCTCCTCCATTCATCCAGTACTTCATCTGTTCTCCAGGATTTCATATGCATAAAAAGTTTGACCAGGCCATTAGTTTCTTCAGTAATCTAAGATTCATTTCATCTGGCCCTGGAGATTTAAACTCATTAATGTAAATAGATATTTGCTGACCGTATTTATATCAACTCAAGCTTCAAACTTGCCTCTTCATCCTGCTGTTTACAATTGCTGAGTGGAACATATATCCTCTCTGAAGAAGATTGAGTCAAATTAAGAGCTGTGTAACTCTGCTTTTTCTTATTACTTGTTGGCATTCTACTCTCTCTCCTAAGCAGCTACTATACATTTCTCTTCCTTTTATGAAAACATACGTACTTTAAGTAGTCCTTTTGCTGTTTCTAACATCTTTCTTTAGTTTGTAAATATTACAATTTTTGTCCTGGTGGCATCTCTAAAGTTCTGGGTTCCTTGTGTTTCTTACTGGAGACCCATATTATTTATTTATTTATTTATTTATTTATTTATTTATTTATTTATTTATTTATTTATTTATTTATTTATTTATTTATTTATTTATTTATTTATTTATTTATTTATTTATTTAAACATTTTATATACAGCCATAATAATATAAAACACTCCTGGTGGTTAAAAATATTTTTTTGTATCTCCAATATTGTATTTTGTCTTTCAATATCAGGTTATATTGCTTTTTTTTAAATCTTGAGTTGCATTCTTTATGCAGAGCTGGCTCATAAACTGGAAGTCCTCCTGGACTTGTAGCACTTGTTCAAAGACCAGATGGAAGCAATGGACAGGAAAATCTTGACATTGTTTTATCTGCTGAAAAAATAACAACATCTTCTGGATCAGGAGGCCATACTGATGGTCACTTGTGCTTAATCTATGTGGGCTGTCTTTGGACTTTCTAGAAGTTTCAACTGTCCAGAATGCAACACCTCAAGTGAATGCCTCAAGGTTTCTGCAAAAAATACCTCTACTTTGGGTGTTCTCTTTGATAGTTCTCTTCGGATGCAATTCAAGATGTTGGTTGTCACATTTTTCAGTAGAATAGAATAGAATAACAGAGTTGGAAGGGACCTTGGAGGTCTTCCAGACCAACGCCCTGCCTAGGCAGGAAACCCTACACCACTTCAGACAAATGGTTATCCAACATCTTCTTAAAAACGTCCAGTGTTGCAGCATTCATAACTTCTGGAGGCAAGTTGTTCCACTGATTAATTGTTCTAACTATCAGGAAATTTCTCCTCAGTTCTAATTTGCTTTTCTCTTTGATTAGTTTCCACCGATTGCTTATTGTTCTACCCTCATGTCCTTTGGAGAATAGTTTGGCTCCCTCTTCTTGGTGGCAACCCCTGAGATATCAGATCACTGCCATCATGTCTCCCCTAGTCCTTCTTTTCATTAAACTAGTCATACCAGGTTCCTGCAACCGTTCTTCATATGTTTTAGCTTCCAGTCCCCTAATCATCTTTGTTGCTTTTCTCTGCACTCTTTCTAGAGTCTCCACATCTTTTTTACATAGTGGTGACCAAAACTGAATGCAGTATTCCAAGTGTGGCCTTACCAAGGCATTGTAAAGAGGTATTAACACTTCACATGATCTTGATTCTATCTCTTTGTTTATGCATCCTATGTATGGAGCTACTTTCATCCAGTGGCCATTGTCTAAGATTTGGTGAAATAGGGTTAGGGTTAGTGTACTGTCATCTTGAAAGATACCAGAAAGATGCCTGCTGATTTTTAGGAATCTCACTGAACTGTGTCCATGGAATAACTATGAGAAGCAGGATTTTCTTGTTATGGGCTTTCTCCATATCTGTAATTTTAAATGTTCATTATGCATCAGGTTTACCATATCCATAATTTAATTAAATTGTTTCGTTTGTCTAAAATCTTCATATTGTAAGATGGCTTGTGACTCCTTTGGCACTGCAATGGCATGTAAGTACATCCAACATGTGAGTAGATCCATCCATCCATCCATCCATCCATCCAACCAACCAACCAACCAACCAACCAACCAACCAACCAACCAACCAACCAACCATAGTGTTGTTGTTATTCATTCCTCCATTTACTTTGAGCCAGAATGAATGTTGTTTCATTCAGATAGCTTATGGAGTAATTGTGTAAATTACTTTAATTCTGTTAATTTTGTTTCTTTTGAGTGAATTAGATTTTTCAGATTTTATATTCATTAGTAGAGATAGGTCTGTGTTATATTTATTAAATTAAGTTTGCCTTCTCATCCCAATCCTTAAGCTTATCTTTTTATTTCTCATACCCTGAACATTAAAGTATAAATCAACAAAAACTATTAACTTTATGAACCAATGTTTTTTTCTAATTTTTCATTTCTAATTTAATAAACCCCAATCCCGCAATTCTTCCACTTTCTTCAACAGTCTAATGCCCTAGTTCATATTTGAAGTCCTTATTTTGTTTTCTTTTAAAATCATTATCCCTATAGACTTGATCTATTTAAAGCCCTGCTGAAAAATTTCATCATATTTGTGGTTATATGGTTCAGTCTATCACCTAACATTAATCACAGTCCCAAATATAATCCAGTTAAATTCAAATTATCCCAGTTTTATAAATAAATAAAGTTTTATAAATAAATAAAATACATTCATTGTTGACTTAGAAGCCCCATAGAAAGTCACTCCCTGGTAATAAGCCTAAAATAATACTCTTTCAGTGAAGTAATTATAATTCCCAGTGTGTTAGTATATAGAGACAAAATATTCTAGGAACAATGCTTTAGCTACTTTACTGCTTAAACTACTGCCTGCCTATCCAAGCTCAACTCTGACTAAATTGCAAAAATATAAAACAATAGTAAATGTTGATACAATTTCAGTCTATTTAGCTGTTTTAATCTCTTTTAAGTCCACAGTGTTGATCAACAAATTCTGCACCCCACACCTTCTACTAATTCCTCCTCCTTTTTGTTAGTGTAATGTATACTACTATTTTTGTATTTTCAAAAAAATGCTCAAAATGCAATTATGTGAAAGTGGGAAAGACAAAATGAAATATCTAAAGCACACATAAAACATATTCTGAAATTCAAAGAACACTCTTAGGCTATAATATGTCTGTATATTTGTAAATATGAATGCCTGCATCTCCATTGAAATCAATTATCTTTTGAATACTCTAAAACCAGAAAATTTGTTATGTCTTTAAAACCTGAAGATAAGTAGGAGTAGTAAAAACAAATATTTATAGGAACAGAGGCTAATGAGATGGGAATCAATCATAGTTGGGTTAGCTTGAATAATTATGCACATATATAACAGATGACTCTGAATCTCAAGGCAGATAAAAGAATGCGCATTGACTTAATAGGTGGATGAAAAGAGACTGGAAAACAAGTTTCTTTCTACTCTTATGTTCAGCAATGGGCTTTGTTACTTCTATATATCAGGACTTCAAGATAAGTCATATAAGGATACAAATTCCACAAGCACTACAGAACTCTTTTGTTGAAGAATATATTACCAGAATCTTGAAAACCTGCCAGTTTCTATCTCCCCCCTCTTATTCCAACCAGAATCAATGTGGGATTATTTTGAGTTTATTTTCTTACATACTGTTCTTTCCAAGCACTGTTAACATCTACCGTACTTAACAGTTTTTACATTCCTTCTTCAAGATTATTAGCACACAACTCTACACTACCTTCCCTGTGAGACCGAATCTCCCTCACAAACATGAAGAAGAGTCCTGCACATCACTTTAGGAACTACTGGTAATTACAGACTCATTCCCTCACTTCCAAGTTGCATCTCTTCAAGATCAACAAACAAATCTAGTCAAACAGAGTTTGTTGGAGTTTAGAACATTTCCTCCTCTTCTCACTGTGTAGGAGCTAGTATGGAACAGTTTACCATGCTGGGAATCACAAAATCCAAATCATCCCTTGTTTCCCTTTATATTGATAGCAGTGGCAAGTCAGAATTTGGGGTATTGTGGTGGAATTTCAGATGTAACTAGTGTATCAGGCCATGGTTTGTACATCTCTTGCTTTCTCCCATGGTCTCTCCAACCCAGGGTAACCTTTTCAATGAATTAGATATTCCAAATGTCTTCTCTTTTGCCTAGAGTTCAGAATATTTTCTTCTTCCTATTCTTCTTGATTCTCCAGAATGGAAGTGGTTTGGGATGAACTCATTTTCTAAATGCTCCAATGTGTCTTATCTCAATAACTCAACTCTCAGTTCAGCAGCAAATCCTAGATAAGTCAAACTCATTCATCTCACTTCTCTGAAATATAACTGAAAAATGTGATGTAAACTCCCAAACTCAATAATTATACTCTTTCAGTCTCCAGATCTCTTAATTCATTGTTCTCCCTACTAAATCATCCTGTGCAAGTTTAAATCTTTGCATGAAATTCTGGTAATTATTCAGCAATGGATCATTTGCTCTCAGTGAAAAATACAGCCCTTTTGTCTGACTCTTCTTTCAACAGACTCAAGCCAAAAGTCACTCTAAGAAGTCTATAGGAAATTCTCTGGTTTACAGCAATTTTGGAACCAACTGACCTAGATAATCCAGACAAACAAGGCCATCAACCAAAGTTTGTTTATTTATTTATTCCATTTGAATGCCACCCGATTCCAAATGTCAGGAAAACCTTGAATGGTTACCAAAACAAAAAGTCAGTTCTAAAAAAGAAGAAAGCACGAGAAACAAATGCAAAATAATTATGTTTGGATTAAGCAAGGTATATAGTAAGTTGAAATGAACAGGTATTTTGACAGGCTTCCAAGTGTTTGTTTCAATACCTTAACACATTAAAGTATTTCCTAGCAATTCCTGTTTATCTATCTTGAAGGGCTGACATTGGTGCAGAAGGATGGCTCTGTTGTTAGTTCAAGGTGTTGGTAAAAAATGAAAAAGGGTTAGCTGATTAGTTTAAAGAGGAGACACAAAATTAAATACAGGGCAGATTCATTTAATAAGGTAACCCCAGAGACTCTGTTTGGAATATTCTTTGCCTGCTTTGATATTAATGGGAAAATCAAAGAACTGTGGAGAGGTATGGAGAAGAAGGACACCGTTATTTTTCTCCTCCCTCATTAGTCATTCATCAGGGACCCTATAAGTTGAACATATGCAGCTAGAAGTAGAACTTCTAAAGTAGAATTGGAAGTGGAACTTCATAAGAACTTAAATTGGTAGGAGCAAATTTGACTAAAGAGTATTGTTACCCAGTTTCCATTTTAATAAAGCCAAACCTGCTGTTCTGACCTAGGCTTCACAAAATCATGAAGCAGACTCCTTGTCCCAATAATACCCCTTTTTATTAAGCTAATGTGAATTCCACTCATTCACTTCCAGCAAAGTCCCGGCAAACAGTCTTTCATGGGTGAATTTACAACCACAGACCTTATCAGACTTGGAGAGCTGCCAGGCCTATAACTTCCAAACACAATGCTACAAAAGAAAATACTTAGCAAGGAGTCTCTGAGAGTCACGAACACTAATTAAACAAATTAATTGTCTCCTGCAAACTCCACTCCCCTTTCGCTCCTCTTTATTCCCTATGAGAGGGGCCATTTACCTGTGCCTTTACTCCCTTGTTCCCTAATTGTTCCTTTCTCCTGGCAGCTCTGCACATGCGCATATCGGGAACAGGCTCCAGCTATTCTTCTGTCCCACTGATCTCTGAAGGCAACTGATAACTGTCAGACGGCCCTAGCCGTCTCTGTCTCCAATGCAGAGCACTCATCAGAGCCTTCCCCAGACTCCAGTACTGGCCCATGTTCCTCCCCAACCTCCTCACTGTCTGAGTCTGCCACCATCTCCACTGGCTGCTGGCGGGTAAAAACACCTGCCAACAGTTCAACAAAATTAAAATCTTTGGGGATTTTTTTTCATTGGTGTGGAGAACTGCATAGTAGGTTTACATATAGATTAGATCATTGATACAAAGCTTTTTATGATTAGACAACCATACTTTTAAAGGCCCATCATGCCAGAAGATGAGAGCAGGACCAAAGCTACATTTGATTTCACTGAATTAAAGAAAAAATTCTTTTCAGTAATGTGGTTCCTCATTTTTTCCCCTTCTGTCCTGTTCAATGTTTTCATCATACCTGCAAACAACTTTTGAAGAGAGGGGCACACTAATGGCTTTCGGGCTGGTCTGAAGCCTGAGGTCAAGTATACCACTGGGCTGTATAGGGAAATGGTAGTTTCCAAGAGATAAAATATATTCACTAACAACTGATACAATGTGATGATTTATCAGATTATTCCATTCATTTTTCACAGCCATCAGAGGTATCAATGCTATGCAAATGTGGTTCCGTGTCTGGCTGTTGCAGCCATAGAGTTTGGTTCTATGAGTCAAAACTAAGCACTTCAGCTGAAATATAAACAGCAGAATTAGATGGTGCAGCTCACATAACTCTTTATTTTCTTTAAACATTTAGGTTGGTTGGTTTGTAAAATATATTTATGAGGGCCCTCTGGAAAAATCCCTTTAGAATTCCCAGCTCCTTAGGTCTAATAGATAATACAGTATATTAACAGTTGCTGTCAAGACACTTTGAAATTTGCAATTTCATTTCTACTTTGGCTGGTGCTTTGCAGCTGAGTGTCCCCTGGTACTTAATGTGATATGAGCAGTCTGTCCACCTTTAGTAAAGCACAACAGTTCTCTGTGTTCTTGGCTAGACCCTTTGAAGCAGAGCCCTCTGTCATCAGCTTGAGACAGTTTATATAGAGTTACAGCTCCTCCTTGGACCATTTCTTCCCATTTGAAAAATTGCCATTGTGATCTCCCCAGCCTGCCAAGTTGGCAGACTCTATTATGAAATCTGGACTTGAGCCAGGAATCACTACAGCATTTTGAACCAATGATCTGTGTCAGCCATCAACTTGATTCAGCACTCCCTCTTGGACAGGCGGAAAAAAGTTCCCGCTAATATTTAGAAGTGGGCAGAGCATCTTGGATTTTTATAATGTAGGACTAAGCCTTCATTGCATTTTCAGCTACTTGAAATGCAGAGTATCTATAAAAAATTCTAACATTTGGATAGATTCTCAAAGAATTTGAATAACATCATCAAGCAATAAGTTTTTTTGATATGTATCACAGCTTTGACTGATCTCCTTGAAGTCATTGGGAGCTGTCTTAAATATTTTGATGCCATGTGCCCACTTTATGCTCCTGATAGATAAAGATAGAAAAAATGAGGAAAAAATATCTCTGTGAAAGTCTACTGGTAATTATGTTCTGAATTCAGAGCTGACAGTTCCTTAAATCAGTCCAGGTGCATCACACAGCTATAGTGAAAATGTAGTTCCTTTAAGTTATTCTTACCCAATACATAGACTGCAAATATCCTGGACTACAAATCCCATAATTCCCATACTCTATCAATCAATGTCACAAGTTGTATGAATCTGATAGGAGTTGTCTTCCAGCACAACTGCAGGTCACTAGGTTGAAGAAGATGGGTTTACTACTTTGGGGACAATAGAAACTTTTCCTGTTGAATAGCCATGCAGCCATGCATCACCACAATCCTTTAAATCAAACAGATGCTTTGCTTTTATCTAGCAAGGGCATTTTTATTCCAGGAAAGATAGAAGACCCCAGGATAAAAGTCTTGCTCTTAACCTAACAATTAAAACATAGGGTAGAACACAGTTGCCTGGCACTAACACAAAACTTCACATCTGCTGGGTCATATAGGATCCTAAGCAACACCCCAAATATCCAAGGTGCCTTTAGCTTCCTTGAGCAAATATATACCAATAATTCCTTATATTAACTGGCAGTCTGTCTTAACAAAGGATATTGTCAACCTGATATTACTATAGTATGTGATGAGGAAGATAGAATTTTGTTGTGCTTATTTTTTCAATTATGTATTTATTTGTAAAATATATAGGCCACCTGTCTTGCCATACAATAACTCTGGACAGCTTACAATATTAGAAAATAAATAAAACTGTGATTTATAATGATATAAATACAATACTATTAATACTGTAAAGTTAACCTAGGTAAAAAAGAGGGTGGGGGAATAATATGATGAGAGCAGGAGAGGATTGGATCTATTAATCAATCAACCAGCCTGAACATGAACCCTCTCAAGCAGGGACAGGTCTTTAAACTCCTATGGAAAGTCAGGAGGGGTGGTGCTTTCCTTACTTTGGGGGGAGGAGGAGGAGGAGGAGGAGGAGGAGGAGGAGGAGGAGGAGGAGGAGGAGGAGGAGGAGGAGGAAGAAGAAGAAAAGAAGAAGAGGAGGAGGAGGAGAGGGAAGAAGAAGAAGAGGAAGAAGAGGAAGAAGAAGAGGAGGAAGAAGAGGAGGAAGAAGAAGAAGAGGAGGAGGAGGAAGAAAAAGGAGAAGGAGAAGGAGAAGGAGAAGGAGAAGGAGAAGGAGAAGGAGAAGAAGAAGAAGAAGAAGAAGAAGAAGAAGAAGAAGAAGAAGAAGAAGAAGAAGAAGAAGAAGAAGAAGAAGAAGAAGAAGAAGAAGAAGAAAAAACTACATTAGAAAATATTCTAAAAAACACCCAGAACAATATTTTTAAAAAGGTTTGGTGTATTCCCCACTGCCTCCATCCATGCGGCATCTCTGTTTTATCCTGAAATCAATGGTACTTAAAGTGCTTGATTTTGCCTCTTCTTCTTTCTGCCTGTGTATGCTTTCACAACAGCCAGTCCCTATAATCCACTTCAGTATTCAGAGAGTAATTGGACAAGCCAAACACAGATTCTTGATTTTATCTAATCTACTTTAAATTAATCAAAATTAACCCCGTTGATTACAACAAGCATTTGTTAATTCTCACACAGGAGATTTGGAGTACAGGCAGGAATACTGAAATCAGACCCAAAGTGGTTGTAATATTGTAATTCTTTGGTGGGGGTGGCATTTGCGTGTGCTATGCATCTTGGGATACCTGTTTCTTGTGGAGGGTTTTAAGTACAGTAAATGCTGTACTTGTCCTAACTAAGTAAGCTGCTCACTGTAGCTAAGAGAGAATATTTCTTGTTTCTAGGCCAGAGAATAAGTCTTGGAGTTGTTCAGTTATTTACCAGATTTCTTCCATCATTTCTTTGACATTTCCATCTGCTTTTGGGAGCTATCCCACTGTTGCATGCCTGCCAGTAGTGTTCATTGCACAAGGATCTTGGCATCTGAACCACTGATGACACATAGTAAACTTTGGAGAAGAAATCTTAATTTTCAGTATGTTTTTCCCCCTTTTCCAATGCTTGGATGTTCTCCCAAAATATCATCAACACAGTCTGGGCATGTTAAGGACAAAGAAAACAAGAGTGCAAGCCACAGAAATATCTATTTTCAAGGTATAAAGGTGAAAAGGAGTCTCATTTGGACAGGTCTTCATACATATTATGTATAAGGAGGCTGAAGAGTGTATAAGCATCTCCATGGATGAATATCAACAATACCAATATAAGAAGTAGAGCCAAGGAAAGATATGGAAAAGGAAAGACAAAGCTATGTGCCCAACTGGGCTAAGAAAAGACAGAGTGTTCAATCTTTTTCTTCTCTGGCAAGTACTTTTTTTGGAGGGGGACATGATAATTGAAAAAGGACATTGAACTGTAATGCTAAAACACTGTCATTTCAATCTAATCAACAAAGCACTCATTGTTTTTCCTGTCAGCTTTCTTCTATTCTTTATTGAGAAGGCAATTAGGATTGACCAGTATGATCCTGAAAATATTCTGATGCAGATCAAGCAATCAATTTACTACAACCACAGACTTGTAAAAATGACCATATTTGTTCATTATGCCTATTTCACATGGAACCAGTGGGCAAGAGATCTTAAGCTCAGATGGACAGAGTCAGGAAAGTTACCTGAAGTTATGTAGAGTCCAATTACTAAAAGGATATTATATATACATATACATATACATATACATATACATATACATATACATATACATATACATATACATATACATATACATATACATATACATATACATATACATATACATATACATATACATATACATATACATATACATATACATATACATATACATATACATATACATATACATATACATATACATATACATATACATATACATATACATACACATACATACATACATACATACATACATATTTTATTTATCAGCACAAATAAAAAAACAAAAAAAAACAAACACACACACACACACACACATAAAATTTCAGGTTACAACTTCCTTCCAGATTATAACAGAAGTTACGTGCCTATAGTAATTACCTAGGGCAAATTCAGTAGACATACTAACCTGCCTTATCTAACTGAATTTACATTAACAAATTCTTAACACTTTGTATGCTTAAAATAAAGTGGGTGTTTGATCTAAAGACAATATGAATAGCTCATTTCATTGAGCTATTTTTTAAAGGATTCAACTCTATTATAGTGTTCTACTGGCTTATATTCAGTAGATAGAACGATCTCTTAAACTGTTTTTAGTTAGTGATAGAACATTAAGAACTGAAGACAGGAAACAACTTTGGACACTTCTGGGCAGATCTTAAGAGCCTTTGAATTAGATTATGCAAGTTGTCCAATGAGTTGCTCTCTTAAGAAACATGTGGCAGGGTGTATGACTCTGAGAAGGCATGGGTTTCTTAGTTTAAATTCAAAAGCCTTAATAAGCAGGAAATTGAGGATCTGGTCAAAAATGTTTTGGCAATCTGTAAGGTTGAGAGAAGAGGGATGCAGTGGTTCAGTGGCTAAGACGCTGAGGTTGTCGATCAGAAAGGTTGGCAGTTCGGTGCTTTGAATCCCTAGTGCTACAGAGTGAGTTTCCATTACTTGTCCCAGCTTCTGCCAACCTAGTGGTTCGAAAGCACATAAAAATGCAAGTAGAAAAATAGGAACCACCTTTGGTGGGATATTAACAGTGTTCTGTGCACTTTTGGCATTTAATCATGCCGGCCACATGACCACGGAGAAGTCTTTGGACAGCACTGGCTCTTTGGCTTTGAAATGGAGATGAGCACTTCCCCCTAGAGTTGGGAATGACTAGCACATATGTTTTACCTTTAAAGTTGAGAGAAGTAGTAGATGTGTGAACACAGATAACATAAAGACAGAGGACTTTCCCATTACTGCCTTATGATTTGATTGTATCTGCTCAAAATCCAACAAAAATGATGCCATTGTCTAAAAGCCTAGACTTGATGAAGGTTACCATAAAAGGTATTTTAATTGCCCACCGCTAAATCATTGTGTTGTATATATTATTTCTCTTATCAAGTTTTTTTATTTATGTCTCAATTTTTCCTTAAATTACAAACTTTATATATGATATACTGAGTAAACTGGATATGATGACAGTATCTAACTTGTCAGTATCTAACTTGTCTTGAAGAGCTACTCTTGCTTTATTCTTCTGTTCTTCTCTTTATATACCTATTGTCTTCCAGGTGAGATCCTCTTTCATCTTAAACTAATTTGGGAGTGGCAATATACTATATTTTCTT
Organism: Thamnophis sirtalis; assembly: GCF_051295495.1. Lineage (NCBI taxonomy): Eukaryota > Metazoa > Chordata > Lepidosauria > Squamata > Natricidae > Thamnophis > Thamnophis sirtalis. The sequence goes on from NW_028261392.1 coordinate 33,073,742, forward strand.
ACCCAAATGCTTTTAGGTAGAGAAAGGAACTAATGTATTTAAATTCATTGTGTCATCATGAAACCAACTGCTATTGCATATACTTGTACATTTCTTTCTCAGTTAAGCCTGTTTAGAAATGGCCATGCAATGCACTGAACATTTTTTAAAAAAGTATTTACTTGCTGTTTTCTTCAAGACGATCAAAATGTAGCAACTGAATAAAGAGACATTGCTCCAAAACTAAATATTGGATATATTAGTTTTAGCTAGAGTTGAGTTTTGAGTACCTGCATAGTGTAGATTGCTCCTGAAATAAATAAAGTTGATAGAATGACTCCTTATTGGCAATACTGAATAGTACCAATGGTACTATTCAAGGGTTTATGCATTAGTACAGAAACCTTTTAGGGTAATATGTACTATAAGAAAAAATCCACATGGAAATAGAAGTAGTAATTGTATGAGAAAGTTACAAACTGCTGACATTTCAGATCAAGACAATGATTGTGACCACAAAAAAACAAAACAAAATATGAATTCCTTAAGAGCGCAAAGCCATAAAGAACCTATAAAGCATTTGTTGCTTGTACTTCAATTACCTCTCTACAAGGACATTTTAAGGTCTTGGAATTCCATTTGATTAGCTTTTCCTTGGGGCACAGATTTATTCCCAGAAGACATATCATAAGAGAGAAGATCAGTAACAAAATTAACATGTATATCATCTCATCTAGTTTTGCCTAATATAATGTTCTTTTTATATATTTTTCAGGCTGGATGACTTCAGGCTTTTTCCACTAAGAAGGTTCAGAAATAATTAGGAAGGTAGAGATTATGAGGACTATGAGAAGCAGGTATTTTTCATCTTGATAAAGTACATCATGACACACAAATAGTATCATCTTCTTTACTGGGTCAATGAGGTGATGAGAGTCACACCAGCCAGCCATTTTTTGATTGCCTTGAAGCCTTGAATAGCTGGAAGGTACAGCTTATGCGCAGAAGCATCTTTTAGCTATTGAAACTGCTGTAACAGGCCACTGGAGCAAGCAGTATGAAGCAGTGTGACTACTTTACTTTGCTGTTAATCTTTGTCAAAGCAATGTCTCCATTGAAGATCGGCCTATGTGAGGGGGAAAACAGATATTTATATTCCTTCAGAAGAAAAATGCAACACACATGCTACTCCTAATAACAGCATGATTTGGTAGCATGGCTTAATGACAGGTCCAAAGTTACCAATGTTTTCATGGTGAGAGAATATGGCTGAAACCCCAAATTATTTGGGTAAAACCGATTCCAACTTGAATACATCACATGCACAGCTCAGCTTGCTTGCTTGCTTGGAAATTTACAGCGTGGAACAAAATGCAGAAGTTAGCATGCAAAAGTTATAGTGACCTAGCCAGAAATAGTTAGAAATAGCTCAATGACTTACAGACGTCCCCTTGGCAAGTCACCTCTGTACCAGATATGTTTTTCAGGAAGGTGATCATTGTCTTGCTATTGTTCAAACCCTGAGAAAGTACAAGTAAGGGTTTTTGTGGAGTGTTTTGGGTACATTCTGAAAGGGTGGATGACATTTCATACATATATTACTGGAATTTACTTAAATGTACCTAAATCAGGGGTGGGTTCCTGCCAGTTCTAACCTCTCCTATAGAAAAGGTTCCACAAATCTCCAGCTCCCTCCTCCCGCCTGTCCGCACATCATCAAGATGAAGAGTGAGAGGAGGAATTCTGGGAGTTGAAGTCCACAAGTCTTAAAGCTGTCAGGTTTGAACACCCTGGGTTTTTTTTCTCTAAAGGATTCGGGGTGCAAGGGTCTTATAACTTGACAGCTTTAAGACTTGCATGCTTTAAATGCCAGAATTACTGAGCCAACATTTTGGTTGCTAAGCAAGAGCGTTGTTAAGTGAGTTTCACCACATTTTAAAAGTTGGCCATGCCCACCCCATCACATGGCTGGCAAGCCACTCCCACCCGGTCACATGGCCAGCAAGCCACTCTCACAAAGCAGTCCACATCTACAGAAGAGGTTCTAAAAAATTTTTTGAAACCCACCACTGACCTAAATGTATTTTAGGACATGCTATTTCCGTGTGTTCACATGATTAGTGCCAGCATTGTTATTGTCCACACACATGTATTTTTTGCAATTGCATGATGACATATTCTAATAATACTCCTGAGATTTCATTTGTGTATTTAAGGCATACCTGCCTACCTTGTAACCATTCTCTTTCCCTAGAAAATCCTATCATGCACGGTAGTCCTGATAAGTGTCTCTTATTAGTAAATAAAGCTTTTTTGTTGTTTATAATCTCCTTGTTTTAGTTTTTCTTACGTTCATAGAAATATCTGGGATATTTTTCTCACACATGGCTAACTTGAATCTAAGTACCAAGAATATACTTAATACAATATAGCCCTCATTTACTCAATTGTAGCAGTAGTGCTATTTATTGTGCGTCTGTGTATGTATATGTAAATAACTAAACATAGTATAAACATAAAAACATAAAATAAAGCAACGATACATACAATAACATACAATATAGTAATAATTTTCTTCTGACTGTTAACATTATTGCAAAGACAAATTATAATATGCTGATGCTCACATATTATTTTGGATTTCCAGAATCTCAAGGTAGCATCTATGGATTTGGGATACTATGGAATTCTATTTTATCTAGATCTAGCATCCATGGATGCTGTGCATAGAATTTGGAATCCAAATGCCCATGGTCATTATTCTTATCACCTTCTCATCAGAATTAGGTGATAAGAACATTTTGTTGAGTGGATTAATCATGATTTATATCTTATCTGTGTCTGATCTGAAAGTGATTGAGAAAGAGAACCCAAAACAGCATAATTTTAATTTTATCTCTGTTTATTCAGAAGATAATCACACTTCAGTCAAACTTCTCCCAGATAATGTATTTGCCTGAAGTAAATTATATATCCTTAAATATTTCTTAGCAAAAAAAGAGAAATTATTATTGGCAAATGTACTTTCATAACAGTGATTATTTTAAACTGCCTCCAGCACTTAGATATTTTTAAAGGCTCTTATTTACCTATAGTGTTTATTTATAAAAGAGTCTAACATGTCATACACGTGTCTCCCTCTTTGTGTCCCACTTTATCTTAAGAAGAAAGCTGTGACATTGTTCAAGCTGAGAAATAGCCCAATTTAGGGCTGACAGCTCAAGCATTTCTTACGAAGAGGCTTTAGTGGAATTCTTTAATCATTTCAGACAAGGGAATCTCATCTTCTGTAATAACTTCAGGACCAAGGGAGCATCTTCTCAGCATCTTTCTTGTCTCCATTTCCTCGTTGTTTGGAAGCTGGTGATATGATCATCTTTATTACTCCAGAAATCAGAGAATAAACAGGAAATACTATGAGCAGCAAGCTGACTGATAAGCAAGGGCAAAATATGTTACTCAAACAGTGCATGTTCCAAGCTAACATAAGACTTGGAGAAACATATCCTCAATCTTTCCTCTCATTTCATGAAAAAATAATATATTGTTCTGTTGTACACATTTAGAAAACATATTGTTGGCATTTATCTGACCATTTTAGTTTTTAAAAAGAAAGGTATAAATGGGTAGTTGTTAAACTACCAAGTCACCATTTCAGGATGCCTTAAAAATACCTATTACTAGCTACAATGATGAAAAACTAGAATGTTTGGGGTTTTGTATGCAGGTATTTCTCTAAGTGTCTATGGAGATTCTCAATCATCCAGGTCATGGTTGTCCCAAAGGTGCTTTTTCAAGAGGCAGCTGAACTTTCTGGTTTTTCTTTGAAGATGTTTTGCTTCTTATCCAAGAAGCTTCTTCAGAACTGAAGAAAGAAAAACCAGAACAACAATAGCAAAAGCACTTAGACTTATACACTGCTTCATAGTGCTTTTACAGCCCTCTCTAAGTGGTTTACAGAGTCAGCATCTTGCCCCCAACATTATGGGTCCTCATTTTACCCACCTCAGAAAGATGGAAGGCTGAGTCAACCTTGAGCCGATGAGATTTGAACTGCCGAACTGCAGCTAGCAGTCAGCTGAAATAGCCTGCAGTACTGCACTCTAACCACTGTGCCACCTTGGCTCCAGTTGCCTCTTGAAAAAGCACCTCTGGGACATTTCTCTGTTTCACATCTCATCATATGCACAAAAGAAGGAAAGTGGTAGCATAGAAAACTCCCACCAAAGGCAATTGTTAAAAGGAGAAAGCAAAACCAACCCTAATTTCATCCTAGCTCATTTTGCCTGGGTTACTGGCAGGAACAGTTGCAAAGATCCACAAATAGTCAAAGTACTCCAACCCAACGGAATCCTAATAGCTTTTGAAAGTGAAATAAAAAAAGTGAATGATTTGTCTGACTACATGTAAACAATTAAACAATATATAAGCAGCAGCTCAAAGAAGCTGGTTATAAAGCCATAAAGTCATGTTTTTCTCAAAGTTCTGTGAAGTGGATGCTGGGTGAAGTGAAGCTCAAAAGTTTCAAGTAATAACAAAATATCCTGACCACAAATGTCTATGGAGATTCTCAGTCATCCATGCCATAGTTGTCCCAAATGTGCTTTTTTCAAAGCCAGTTGCCTTTTGAAAAAAACCCCCACCTTTGGAGCATCCTGACCATAAGCATTGGAGGCTCCACTGTTTCAAATGAAAGATGTCCTTTCCCCCTCTTTTCTCCTCCTTTCCCCTCCTTTCCTTTCTGTCTTTGTTGAATACATTGCAGCATAACCATAAATTTAAGAGCTGAGCTATCAAACACAAATGATATAACGGTTGAATGAATGGATAAATGGCAATCATAGATCCCAGCCTCACAAACATCCCAAAATTAAAACACTAAGATATAATTCAGAGAATAAGATCAGAGCCTGAATAAAAAGAAACATTAAAAAATATAGTAAAATGAAATAAGAATATAGTACACTATTCTCCATGTAATATTCTACTCAATGTAGTATAAGCAGTAATAAATCCAAAGCTAATTTGCCATTAGTAAAACTTGAGTTCTACTGTAGAGACTGTAAATGGAAACTTAGCAACAGCTTGTGTTGTTTTAGGGTATTTATCAGCCAGAAGGAGTTTGACGCAAAATTCATCTGGTCGTCCAGGGAATAAACTAATAATGAGTGGCAGAAACTTACTACACGTATTGCTGTAGAAGTTATAAGGGAGGAATACATGGAGAAAGTGATTCAATCTTCTCAGACTGACAGGCTTTCTTGATAGAAGGGTTTCTGAAACTTTACTTTCAATAAAGCTGATGGCAAGATATCAAGGCCCTACAGATTTTTTTTAGCTGTAAACTGGTTATGTAACTAGGCTGGCTTGAAACAGATCTCATTGGGTCCCAATTGTATTCCAGCAGGGGTTTTGCTGTATTCAGTTTGGCAGTCTGTAAGAAGGATCCTTTGCCCTAAGACCCTGTTTTTGTCCCACCCTCAAGATTCCCAATTTGCTGTTTCCGGGTATATTGGAATTTGTGTAGCAGAGTAGATATCAAACCTTGGGTTTAAAGTTAATCTTTAGCCAGCATTTGAAAATGCTTAGCCATGCTCTTGTCACCTCAGCAGCCCTGCCTACAGTCACAGAGATGCATTAGGACATTTCTTGGTAGCTGGAAAAGATTTAATAAGAAACTAGGTTTTTTTGGTTTACTATAAATTGGTACCTGAATTTAGCAGAGCTCCATAGAAGAGCTGGGCCAATGGTTTGCCTTCAAATAATTGCAAAGAAACTGGGATAAAAAGAAGGAAAGAATTGCTACTGTAGTTCTCTAGGCATTCAGCAAATCTCGGCAATATGGACATTTTCCTTCTCTGTATACTACAGCACAAATCCCAAATATAAAAGAAACTATTTGACTGGTTTTCTGTCAAGTTTCCAGGGAAGTGCCTACTTTAACATAAATCCTTGTAAAGCATGTGGTCCTTCTTTTCTTGTAATTAATTTGCAATAGGTGATTCTTATAGAAGATGGATTGTGCCACCATGGTCTTCTTAGTCCAGCTGGTATCTGCAATAGAATTACCACATCATCTGGATAAAGCAGTAAAGATATTGACCTCTTTGTCACTTTTGAGGAATGAAATTCTTACTCTACTATTGCCTTTATATATAGTGGAATAATAATGGAGCCAGGATATACACCTGCTTTCTCTTCCTAGTGGACACTAATCTGACAGATGCACTGTTACATTGCACATCACTCTGAATGTGATGTTCCCACAAAGCGCATGCAAAAAGGTAAGGAGACTTTTGCCAGTTGTAGAGAATTTAACTTTGTGCCGAAGGATTTCTCTGGCGATTTATTTTTGATCTACAAACATAGATCTGCTGTTGTCTTAGATGACTGAGTATGTATTTAATATAATTCTTCTTTCTCAGACCAACAGAGTACCAGGAGACTAATATACAATCAGTTAGAGCTCCTTTATTATCAATTAAGACACCTACCAGCTCACTGATTCACAGAAAGTCAGTTATAAAGAAAATGAAAAAGTCTCTGCCCTAATGAATTTAGGGAATGTATTAGATTTATATGGGAAATTACTGAGGTACTAGAATTACTGTAACCCCATCTTTTTCTTTTAATAAATCCGGATAAAAATTTTGTGAGAAATCTGTTTAGAAAAGAGTTTTAGATGGATGCCAAAGTGACTGACAAATGAGGTGTGGAAACATAGAAGTTTAGAACTGGACTGGGGGGAAAGTTCCTTTGGGAAGTGTTTTAAATGAAGTGTAGTTAATGAAAAATGGTGCAGCTGTGTTGGAAAGGAGAGGGAAAGGGAGAAAATAGGCTCACAGACAGAATGTATCTTTTATCTGTGATATAGCCTGATATTTCAGAACTCACATGGAATTATCTTAACCACACGTGAGCCTATAGCTATTCCAAAATAATGCCCTTGCATCACAAATGCATAACTACACTGATATATTAGACAAAGAATTATTAAGGGAATAAAAAAATTAATAGTGGAATAGAATGCAAGTGCTTCCTTTTGTCTTGACTAATGATATCACAATGCTTTTTATTGGTTTAAGTGAAAGACTCTTATTAGATGTAAATGTTGTTTTCAAAATTTAGCCCTGTTATTACTTTAAGCTTGGCTAATTTCATTTGAGGAAATAATCTGATGATTGGAGCCTGACTTTCTTGTACATATTTGATTTGTAATGATTTGTGGCTCAATTTATGTTGTTAAGCACAATACAAGTATTTCAATCAACTAACCTGCATGTCTCTCTGAAACCAAACCAAAATAATTTCTGCTGAAATCTAGACTTCTGCTTATTTCAATTGTATTTTTATTGAAAAGTAAGTAGAAATGTAGCTTGAAGCATTACAAGAAGGGCATGTTTATTGATTGTATCTTTAAAAGGACAGACTTAATTTGAACTAAGAAACTCTCCAATCCGATTTCACTAAGACAAGACTATTGAATGTTAACTTTTCTTCCACTGAGATTGGTTGTAAATGTATTATAAATATCAAAAACTCTGAGCAATAATTTTTAATTTCATGAATTTAAAGAACTATTGATTGGCATAAGCAATCAGTTGGCCAAATAAAAGAGATGAATTCTTCAAAACATTACTCTGAAGGATTCATATTTCAAAACATATATTTTAAAGAATATCAGCTGTTTTTTTTAAAACACTTTTCAAAACAAAATTAAAAAGTGTTTTTAAAGAACATATTTTTATGGTTAATCACATAATCAGCACATATTTGAATTTGGCATTTTTATCTATCTATCAAGTTCTTTTATATAGTTTTCAAATCAACATTCAGATTAAGTTATATTTCTTATAAAAGCATTAAACTAATAATTGTATATATGCCTTTGAGTTAGACTGGATAACTGTTAAGTTTTATTTCAGAAGTTGTGCTTCTGAATAAGTAACGGTCAGTTTATCTTCCAGAACCATTATTTTCTTGTACATTAGTTTAAAAAAACCCATTTGCATGCTTCAAATTAAATGTAGTATCCTTCTTAAAATATTTTCCTTAATTTTATATATAGTCTTGATTTAGTTGTGAGTGTACAACTGTGGTAGAGGACTACATACATATCCTTGAAAAAGGCATGCAACAACTTTTATGAAAACATTACCTTGGAGAGCAAAAGTGGATAGACTGAGAAAGGAACTCAAGATTGTCCCTTGAGTTTCTTTGCTAGAAGAAGGAAGAAATAAGCTTTGTGGGGCTTTCAAAATTGAATTATTATATTCTCTAACAATAAAATGGAATTCAGGTAGATGGCATGGTGTCTGCTCCCTAACACGACATACATTAAAGAGTTGACACTTATTTTGTATAGTGTTTTTTAAAAAAAAACAGTAGGTGGAGAGTGATCAAGTAAGTTGGACCAAATTCTTTAATTCAGAATCATACAATATATCTCACCATCCAATGAGAACTGAACATATATGCAACCTATATACTTATCCTTATTCAGGATTTCACTGAAATCCAGTTTAAAAGCCATGTAAAGTGCTCTTTAGTTTTCAGTTTCTAGAGTAAATATAAACCTTGTTTTTTTTTAACCTATTCACCTCCTGCTTGTTATCATGTTTCATCATACTTTAATTCCACCTGCCTATGGCCTTTATTTTTGTTTCTAAATTAATCAAATAGGAAATCATAAGTCAACATTAAGTAGTTGGAATGGAGAATAATTTTTGACGAATCAGTATTAACTTTGTGATGATGTCACTGAGATCATATAAAACCAAACACAAAGTAAATATTAACAATATTCATCAACAGCTATAAGGGAAACATTTCTCAGGATTACTGCCTTGAGCTCCATCTGTTGGTGAAAAGATGGGATATAAATCCCAGAATAATAAACAAACAAGTATCAAGAAATATTTATTGGGGGAAATTTATTTTGGCTTCAGTAAATCTGTAAAAACTAACTCATGGGTTGCAACATCCAGTTTGTTTTTCAAAGTTAGCTTACTTTAAATGTTATCTATTGAATTTACATTAGAGAAGGGAATGGAAAATGTCTGGGACACATAACATTCTCAAAATACACATTATTTGGATTCTTAAGCAGAACTGAAGAAATATATGGAAAATAAAGCTTTATAGATTATAATGGCATAAAACAGAATAGATGGTATGTCTAGCTTGTCTTGTTATTTCTTTATTTTAAAATCATTTTCTTATGTACATCGCTTGTACAGTTGAATAAAAAATGTTATCATATAAAGGCGAAGCATTAATCCAACCATGACAAAAAATTAAGATATATTTGTCCTTTCAGGCTATCTGCCTCAGTTTTGCTCTATGGAGGTCAATAAGCTGTAAGCATTTCATAAATATTACTATAATGTTGCTTTAGTTATTGAATTAGAAGAAGCTTTGAAGAAGACATAAAATGAATTGATTTGTTTGGTTTTCTATTTATTAGATCACAAAACATATATGAATTATCTTCCAGCTAGTTGATATTTTGAAAGAAGCTCAGCATTTACACAAGATTTACATAAGGAAAATCCTATCAAAATTAATAATAAATAAACATCTTCCAGTTGCTTACATATCTCAACAAAGACACATTTATACTCTTAAGCATTCAAAACAAAATTGAAATAGATTTATTACCATAAGCTATTTCTTAGCTCCTATGATTTTCTTGTTACACTGTAATTTCATGTGAATATTATATACATACATTATTTAAAGTTTACTATTAGTTTAGAATGGAATAAATGACAGAATCAATTAAGAACTAAAAAGGTATAAAGTGACACTAGAATAAATAAAATGTGTTTGAAGGGCTGTTTGATGTTCACTTACTGGTTTGTGTTTGTACTTTAGACATTTATGCTAAGTGTGGTTACAATTCTTCATATTGTTCTAAGTAGTCAGAACTGAAAAGGAATGGGGGAGGAAATTCACATTATTTAGGTGAAATTATTTCTTTTTGTTCACAACTCAGGCACAGCACAACAATAAAGAGACATTTGGAAGGCAAATCCAATTGTAAGATGGACATTGGATCAGTATTTTTTATTTTTCTGACTCTCACCATTCTCCCTTCTACCACGCCACCATTATCTGGTACCTTGTGTTTTCCTTGCCAGATGAATTGTTTGCCAGACCAATTCTTGAATACAACTCGTCTGCCTGGAATCCACACTGTATATCAGACATTAATATAATTGAGCAGGTCCAGAGGTATTTCACGAGAAGGGTACTTCTACCTGTCCACGACTACTTCAGTTTCAACCTCAATAATACATGGGCAAACAATAGATACAAACTCAAAGTAAACTGTTCCAAACTCGATTGCAGAAAATATGACTTCAGCAACAGAGTAGTCAACACCTGGAATACGCTACCTGACTCCATTGTTACATCCTCAAATCAGTGGTGGGTTCCTAACTTACTACTGGTTCACTGAGTGTGGTCTTCACGCAAATGGGGAGGAGGCAGTTTCTGCAAATCCAGGATTTGTGCTAGTTCAGGGGTGCAACATTAATTGAGCTATGATTTTTGTAGCTTCTTGTGGTTTAGTTGAAGGGAATACTACAATTTTAGCAGCCCAATAAAAGAAGAAGTTGAGATGCTTGCTAGAATAATACATGAGAATTAACTTCAGAAAAGGAGACACAGACTAGACATAAGTCAGACAACTGGCACCTGAGTCTGTAGAAGGAATGGGGACATGGAAAACATCTCAGAAGGGATTCTACTCTTGAACTTTCTTGAACTTTGAATAGGGAGCTATTTACTTTTTCCCCTTGCAAGACTGAAGGCAGCTCTGCAAGATAGTTCCATAAGAAACCTGCAAAATAATTCAGTATTTCTAACTTTATTATAAGGTTACAACAGGGGTAGTCAACCTTTTTATAGCTACCGCCCACTTTTGTATCTCTGTTAGTAGTAAACTTTTCTAACCGCAAACCGGTTCCACAGTAATGGTGATTTATAAAGTAGGGAAGTAACTTTACTTTATAAAATTTATAAAGCAGAGTTACAGCAAATCCCTACTGCCCACCATGAAAGCTGGAACACCCACTAGTGGGCGGTAGGGACCAGGTTGACTACTACTGGGTTACACAAACAGAATATTTACTGCCCTCAAAATGAAAAGAAAGGTAGGACTTCTGCACATGCAATGAAAACTCCTTTGAAGAGGAAACAACTAGAACTCATTTGAAACATATTTTGTTGTTTAAGAATTTTTTCCAGTTTGTTAACAAGAAAGACATATGTGAATATATTCACAATTTGTGCCAATTTTAAACAAATTTGTCAATATCTTCATAAGTATCATTATACTACAGTAAAACTCCCAAGAGTCCTATTACATGTTAAACATAAATACATAATGGTATAAGCTCCCTTATCATTTATAAGATCCGTAGCTTAGAATTGTATTCAAAGAGTGCTCATCACTGATTGTACATCAAACAGGTGTGGTGCATGGCTTAGAGAGCTGCAAGGAATAGTAACCTGGATCTTGTTATTTTCAACATTTTAATTAATTATTTGAATAAAGAGGTAGGGGGGGAAGCGTATTAGATTTATATTTGACACAAAATTGGGTGGGATAACTAATTAAGGATAACTAATACCCCTAGCAAACAGTAATTAAAAAAGCAATCTTGATAAGAAGTGCTGAAAATAAACTGGACATTTGGAAAAGACATTTGAAAGATGACATTAGGAATAGAAACTAAGTTCAAGAAGAGAAAGTGGGGAAAAAAACCTGAGAACGTGTAGTTTTGAGAAGGGAAAACCGTATGATCAGTAAAAAGATCACACAAAAAAGATCAAATTTTTTATTCTTGATGGGGGAAGCACAAGGAATAATGGATTTATATTACAAGAAGGAAATATATTCCTGCGAGTCCCTGGGACTGCAAGGCGATCAAACTGGTCAGTCCTAGAGGAGATCAACTCTGACTGTTCTTTAGAAGACCAGATCCTGAAGATGAAACTCAAATACTTTGGCCACCTAATGAGAAGGAAGGACTCACTGGAGAAGAGCCTGTTAATGATTGATGGCAAAAGAAGAAGGAGACGACAGCAGAGGTGGGTTCCTACCAGTTCGCACCTATTCAGTAGAACCGTCAAATCTACCGAACCGGTTAGAAGAGGTTCCACCAGTGGACTCGGAAAGCAGGCCACACCTACAGAAGAGGTTCCAAGAGGTTTTTTGAAACCCACCACTGGACGACAGAGAATGAAATGGCTGGATGGAATCACCGAAGCCGTAGGCATGAGCTTAAATGGACTCCAGAGGATGGTAGAGGACAGGAAGATCTGGAGGAATGTTGTCCATGGGATCATAATGGGTCAGACATGACTTTGCAACTAACAACAAATTGTAAGAAGGCAAATCTCAATAAACATGTTTTTATCTGGATTCCTGCTCTAAATAGCCTAGATTGACCATTTGTAAATTATACCTAGATTTGGAGATAAGATTCTGCATTGCTAGCTAAGCTGTATAGGTCTAATATATTAATTCCTCTGAAAACTAAATGTACACTGCAATTGCACCCATATCAACACAGAATGAAACTCATCTGATTTTAAGGGCAATTTCTCCCAGATTAGGGAATGTATTATGAAGAATTAGTGTACTGTTTTCTTGATTATCTTTATTTATTTTTTTAGAATTTCAGTGTAAACAAATCCCATCTCCTGGCCTGTTATGTTTCATGCAGTTATCTTGCTGTTTGTTTTGGCATGCAGATGATTTGAGAAATACTGGGAAACTTGCTCATCTTCAGCAAATTTAGCACTTTGCTGCCAATATTTGATCTCCAATCTCACATCTTGTTTGTTTTGTTTGTGATAAATTATATTTATGGCAACATGCCTGTCTCCGGTACAGTTTCCATTGGTATGACAATGTGTTTTCTTCTGGCCAAGAAAAAAAATGCTGAATGCTTTCTAACAATGATTCCAAAGCAATTTCTATTAAAAGCCTTTGGATAAAATAATGAGATTCTATCCTCATATCAGAAGTCTATGCATATTCAACAAGTTACTTAGGTCTGTGATATAGAAATTAATATAGATAGATAGATAGATAGATAGATAGATAGATAGATAGATAGATAGATAGATAGATAGATAGATAGACAGACAGACAGACAGACAGACAGATAGATATAGAATCAGAAAGAGTAAAAAAATATTCAGTTACAAGGAATAAGGCCAATAGCATCTGAACTGGAGCTGTAGGAAAATCTCTATATCATTTTACTAATATCATCATTTTAATTTCAGATATTTTCCATTGGAATCCACTTCAAATGAATGGAATCTAGGGGTAGGTTAAAATTTTTAATCTCCCACTGAGGTTCCTAAAGTATAATTTAATATTTCTTTAATTTACACTTACCTTAGTCTCACTTTACCATTCAAAATCCACTTTTAGCTTTTTGGGAGGATTATTTGAAGCACACATCTGATTGATTGATTGATTGATTCATTCATTCCTTCATTGCAAAGTTTATTTTGGATGGTCTGATCATTTTCTGTGTTCATGCATATCTCAGGAATTATATGTCAACCATCAAGATGGGGAAAACAATAGAAATAAATTAGTTGGGACTAATCACTTGAGAAATATGGTTTGAGAAGATAAGGATCAGATAAAAAGGCTAGTAACCAAGAACGCAAATTAAATCTAACTTTTATTTATATATAAATAAAATATTTATTAAAAATCAATATAAATAAAATAAAAATTCAAATTTAAAAAATCTAAAATCTGAACAATTATATTACCAATGGTGGCATTACAGTGGTTGTTAGAATGCAGTATTGCAACTCTGCCCACAGCCAAGTGTTCAATCCTTACTGGTTCAAGGTTAACTCAGCCTTCCATTCTTCTGAGGTCAGTAAAATGAGAACCGAGATTGTTGTGGGCAATATTACTGATTCTGTAAACTGCTTAGAACATGCTGTAAAGCACTATAAAACAGTATATAAGTCTAAGTGCTATTGCTATCACTATTAAAAGTAGTCATTATTAAAACATACATGTAATATTTCTACAGGTAATGGTATCCTCTTTAAGGATAATGATATATTAAATATACAGGTAGGTTATTAATACAAAACCTTTAAAAAAAACAGAATTTTATGAGCGATGACAATATACTGGTTAATTTAATTAAAACCTGATTATTGTTTCTCTACTTATAAGGAAGAATAAAGTACATAGAATTTATGCTCTCAGTTTAAGCATTAAAAATGCTAGTATCTTTAAATACTTAAAATAATTTTCCAGAAGCTGTAACGCCAAAATAACTAATTTAACTAATGGCAATATTTGTTATACTTTGAAATAGGACACTTATCCAAAACAGAAACTTTGGTTAATTTACATTTATAAAGATGAAAGAAAGGAACTAAAATATAAATGGGCAGTATTTCTTTATTGCAGATATTTAAATGTCTTGTAAGGTGGGTGAATTGACAGAGGCACAGGTATTTCTAGACTGATACATTCAGTTTCAATGATACACTGCATGCAGCACCAAAGTGAAGGTTTTTTTAAATGATTTGTACCCAAAACTCCATAAAATAACAGCAAAAAAAAAAAAAATCCCACTGAAAAAGACACACAGAACATGAATTATTGCCATATAATTTCAGTAGTTGGAAAAACATTGTATTAATTCATACAAAAGGTCCTATTTGAAGACAAGGATCTTACATGTAGGTGCTTGCTACAAAAAGGTAGCACTTTTCAATTTATCTTTCACATTGAGTACAATATGTTTTTCGTTAAAAATGTTCTGATTTTGGTTAGGTTGCTCAAATTCTTTGATGGTTTCCAATATACTGTATGAACTGAATCATCATCAAAAGTAAAAACACATAAAATTTAATAAACACTATGAGTTCAACTATTGAAATTCTTAACTCAGTGATCCTGATGATAAAAGTATTAATAACATAACTGAAGAAAAATTTTCAGCCAGTATAAAACACCAATGCTTTTTTTCCCTGAGAAGCAATATATATGTACGATACATATATAAAATACATGCCATGCCATTTCTATTTGACTTATCTTTACTCAAGTGTACAAAAACAATTGGACAATTTGCATGGACATGCACGTGAATGTTCATTCCACAGACTTCAATGAATGAGCTAATTAAATAAAATGAGCTAACTTTTCTTTAGCTTTATCATCACAATCTCTAGGAATATTCTCCCAAGCATTTTCAACTGATAGAAAGAACAGCAAAAATATCTCATAGCAACCATTCTTCCTATTAGCTTTTTCCTAGTGCAAGGGAAGGGCATTTATTTTATAAAACAGTGATAAAGAAGAAATAGTTCAATCTCAACTTCTCCATGGTAGAACCAAGTGTGTTTGAGCACTCCATCTTGCAGTCTATTAATATATTGTTGTCATATATTTCTTTGATCAATTATATCTATGCAACAGAGGTGTCCAGAAACTCTCAGATTACTCGAAGAGTTCTACCAAATTACCATTTGTAATGTAACAGAACAGGCATTTATGAAATATAGAACTTGAATAATAATACATTGCAGTTAATTGTATTTGCATTTCACTCAAATATCTATCTATCTATCTATCTATCTATCTATCTATCTATCTATCTATCATCTATCTCTCTATCATCTATCTACCCACCCACCCCGTCTCTTCTCTTCTCTCTCTTAACTGTCATCTACAGTTTCTAACCATACAAAGATAAAAACTGAAATAGGGAAGTTTTTAAAAACTCAGAAGAGAGATAAGGTTGAAGTGAAATGCAGATTGAAATAGATTCCCACTTTTAAGAATTTCAGTTTCAGTTTCAGTTTCAGTTTTCACTTTATTTGTATGCCGCCCTTTTCCCTGGGGGGACTCAGGGCGGCTCACAGTTCAAAGGGGGGGGGGAAGGACAGACAATTTACAACATAAAGACACAACATCATTTAAGAACTCAACAGTCATACAATTCGAGTAGGGGTTAGAGTCTTTAACCCCAGGCCAGCCGGGACAGCCAGATTTTAAGGGCGGCGCGGAAGGTCTGGAGGGTGGTGAGGGTCCGGATCTCCACAGGGAGTTCGTTCCAGAGGGTCGGAGCAGCCACCGAGAAGGCTCTCCTTCGGGTAGTTGCCAGTCTACACTGGCTGGCTGATGGAATTCGGAGGAGGCCTAATCTATGCGATCTTATCGGTATAGTGGAGGTAATTGGCAGTAGGCGGTCTCTCAAGTACCCAGATCCAATACCATGAAGGGCTTTATGTTAACTTATTGTTTTGTTTAGAGATGGTGGTCTGAATTCTACCCCAAATCATAAGATCTGAGTAAGGGGGTACAGGTGATTAAATCATAATTGAAGCAGCTTTTGAAGATTTGCAAAAGCAAAGTCTATATAATACTTCAAGGAAATGAAAAAAAGTGGGGGAAGGGGAGAAAATGCATGTTCATCTGGAAAGGCTTTCTCAAGGCAATAAGAAGAGCTATTGAAATCAACCTACTGATCAAAGTACATCAAGAGAGGCACTTATTTCTGATCCTATTTGACTTACAACAGACACATTCAGTAAAATCTGATCTCTCAAGATCAGTTTTGGGTTTCAAAAATTTTTAGAACCTCTTCTGCGGGTGTGGCCTGCTTTGTGGGAGTGGCTTGGCAGTCATGTGATGGGGTGGGCGTGGTCAACTTGTAAAATGTGGTGAAACTCACTTAACAATGCTCTTGCTTAGCAATCAAAATGTTGGCTCAGAAACTCTGGCATTTGAAGTGTGCAAGTCTTAAAGCTGTCAAGTTACAAGACCCCTAACCCTTTAGAAAAAAAATCCAGGGGTGTTCAAACTTGACAATTTTAAGACTTGTGGACTTCAACTCCAAGAATTCCTCCTCTCTCTCTTCATCTTGGTGATGTGTGGATGGGTGGGGGGAGGGAGCTGGAACCGGTTCTAAATGGCACTGTAGATTTGTGGAACCTCTTCTATAGAAGAAGTTAGAACTGGCAGGAACTCACCCCTGCTCAAGATGAATAATTAGAATAGTCATGGTAGTGGAAGGCCAAAACATACAAAATCTTTACATAATCAGAGAAACATTTTGGCAAGGTTTACTCCAAGCTGCCCTCAGAAGCCTGATAATATGGTAGCTTTTGATTTCCATGGCCAAAGGCTTCTTCTGTATTATGAATTCCCTTCCCTGATAATCTCATCTGTTTCTAAATGGTTTTGAAAAAAAGTAAAGTGGCCCTCTAAAAAAGTTTGAGCCACATTTTCATAATTTTTTTTAAAAAAATGATGATTTATGATTATGCAAACGATGTTTAATATGCATTAGGAATTCAAATGCTGTTGCAATAATTTTTTAGTAAAAGCTGCTTTTTGAACTACCTTTGCACATTTCTCTCCATGAGCCATAATTCTTCATCTATAGAGTAATTTATTTCTTCTGGTTTTAATATGTTACAGATGAATGGTTGTATGTCTTTCCTGTTAGAGCATTACAAGACAGGCTACTTTTACATTAGGCTGGTACTACAACAGATACCTGTGGTGCTCTTCATGGTTCATGTGGTACTAATTTAAATGGGAAGTTGCACATATTTCATTGAAACACTTGGTAAAGCCAGCTTTCACAGAAGGGTGCAAATGATGGACTGTTCTCTGTGTGCAGCTGAACTGCTCTAAATGTGTCAGGGAGGGTTATGGATCATTTCATTCACCCATCAGCTCTGGTCCGCTGTGTGTACAAATCACAGCCGAGTGTCATCCAACAGAACATTCCTGACAATACTAGAACATTTATAGTACTGCCATTTTAATAGGAGATCGGCAACCCTGTTAAACAGTTTTACTTCTTTTAACTCTTGCAACACCTCTGTTGGAAAGAGAGGATGGGAACATTTGCCTGCTGTGGGAAAGAGGCCCTTTTGTTTCAAGATTGTCTCAGGGGCTGCTGAAAGAATTAAATGTGAGTCGGTGGCTAGTAACTCTTCTCGGACCTCTGTAAGTGATAAGTATCCTTATACTTTATGCTTCCTACAGCCACTTAGCTATTAAACATGATGGAAGGAGGGGAGAGTTTAACAGGCCTCTATTTGGCACAACAGCATCTTCTTTTGGGTAATCCCTCGTTTTAAAAATTAATTTTATGACATATGCACATTTTGCTGCTGTTACATTGTTTTTCTGGCAGAAGATGTGTGTATGTGTGTGAGAGTGTGTGAGAGAGAGAGGGAGGGAGGGAGGGAGGGAGGGAGAGAGAGAGAAATGTGCATCATGCACTTTGCTCTTTTTGTGCCTGAGTCTGCATTCATTTGCAATTGTTGCGAGGCCATCTCCCTTTCATCACTGTTAGTGTTTCTCAAGGGCAAACTGAGCCACCTTCACCCAGTGCTTTTTCTTCCCTGTGTTAAATTTGTGTAGTAAACTGGAAGGGGGATCAGTTGGTATTTTTAAAATAATCTTTTCCCATTTTCTTATTAAATGCACCATTCCTGGAAATGGAAAAAAAGGAATATTTTCAGGGTAGTTTGATGACAAAGCAGCTTACAGTTCTGAAAGCATTTGTTTAACCCAGTGGTTCCCAAACTTGGTAACTTTAAGACTTGTGGACTTCAACTCCCAGAATTCTCCAGCCAGCAGAGCTCTGCTGGCTGGAGAATTCTGGGAGTTGAAGTCCACAAGTCTTAAAGTTGCCAAGTTTGGGAATCACTGGTTTAAACAAATGTTTATTATTTCTATTCACGACTTTCAGTAAAATCATCATCTTCACCTTCATCATCATCTCTACCAAGTTGTTTCAAAACTATCTAGAAAAATATAAAAAATTAAGACTACATCTCTTATTATTTATTATTTTCCAAAATAATTAATTAGATGACATCCTCAATTTGTTCAACTTAATTCACTGAAGTAGTTGATGCATTGAAATAGTGGGAGGGAAGCTCTCATTATTTTTTATAACTGAACAAATAAATTGCATCTTGAAAGCAACATGGATCAACTATCTAACAACTTTTAAAGAGCACAATGTAGGTCAACTAAGAAGCATAGCAAGGAAGACATTGTTCTTTTTGGTAAACTGTCTCATGTTATTTTAATCACACCAAGGTGCTGGAACACCAAAACATTGCCAAGTAATTGATTGATTGGAGGTTCTGTTTATTGGCTTCATCCAAACACTATAGATAACTATTTTAAAGTTGGATGTCTTGTAATGCCCACATTGAAAATCTAGCAATTTGCAGCCTACAAAGTTGACATATTATTATTGGTTGTCCTTGCCTTTGTTCTTATATCTATAGATGTCTTCTCCTTCTCCATGCCATCTGTTTCTGCATTTTTTATCTCCCAAATCTATTAACATTTTAATTTGCCTATTAATACACCATACAATTAACTATCCTAGGCTTGAGACAGCATAATAAAATCAAAGCAACAATTCCACCTGGTATTATGGAGGGAAAATTAGGTTGCCACATCTGGATTGCAAAAGTCCAAGTGTCTACTAGATGGCAGCAGAAAGATCCCCCCCCCCTAGCTAGTGGTCCCTTGGGTCATCATTGTTTGCTGCCTGATTTGGGAAAGAGTCATGACTGCATCACAATTCCTGTCATTAGCTTTATGTTTGTTTTATGTTCTGCCTGAGAGAATAAGATCTTCTAATTGTTTCTCCTAATAGCAAACTCAGGGGTGGAGTGCTGACAGAAATAGAGCCAAGGAAAATCATTGATCAAATAAGAAGACAGTAGACCTAAACACATTCAGTTGCAACAGAATTATGATTTTGAGATTGGGGGTGGGGGAGAGAGACAGACAGACAGATTGGTATTTGTGTGTACTTAATGAGGTAGTTTTGGGAAGGTTAGGAAAAGCTTGAATAAGAACATTTTGTTTAAAAATGAGTCCAGTTTAAAAATACAATTGGGCAACTGTAAAGGTGCCCAGTTGTATTTCTTTGTGCTGGCAATCCATAGTAACGTCTGTTCAGGAGTTATTTGTAACTGGGGATAATATGAGAAGGGAGGCAGTGGCTCAGTGGCTAAGATATTGAGCTTGTTAGTCAGAAAGGTTGGCAGTTCGGTGGTTCAAATCCCTAGCGCTGTATAACAGAGTGAGCTCCCGTTACTTGTCCCAGCTTGTGCCAACCTAGCAGCTCAAAAGCATGTAAAAAATCAAGTAGAAAAATAGGAACCACTTTGATGGGAAGGTAACAGCATTCTGTGCACTTTTGGTGTTTAGTCATGCCAGCCACATGGCCCCAGAAATATCTTTGGACAGCGCTGGCTCTTCGGCTTTGAAATGGAGATGAGTACCGCCCCCTAGAGTCGGGAACGACTAGCACATATGTGCGAGGGGAACCTTTACCTTTACCTTATAACATGATATTTAGTGTAGTGGTTAAAATGCTGGCCTAGAAACCAGGAGACAATGAGTTTTAGTCTCGCCGTAGGCATGGAAGTCAGCTGGGTTGTTTTGGGCCAGTCACTCTCTCTCAGCCTAAACAACCTCACAGGGTTGTTTGTTGTGGGGAAAATAGGAGAAGGAAGGAATATTAGAATATTTTGCTGATTTGGGTTACTTATAAAGTAATAAAGGCAGGATAAAAATCTAATTAATAAAAAAAAATTTAGTGAGTAGGAGTGATGCCAATAATGCTTCTGAGTTGCAATTTTGATTTTATTAAACTGGTGCAGGCAACTTCCCAAAGAATTCATTTTAGCTGGCTTTCATTCTTCATCGGTATCTTTGCCTGGAAATAATTCTGAATACAAATGCCACCTTTCAGAGGGAATTCTAATAGTCTTTCTTGAACATTCACTTTGCAATGGCCAGAATATTTTAAAATCTAGGGCAATCTGATCTCTTTATACATGGGCAAAACATTATGCAATGTGTAGATTGGCCTTAGTGGAATTCCTAAGCAGTGAGAAAATCACCAACTCTTTCCACCATTGAGATTCCACAATAGAACAAAACTTGGAAGCCAATGTGGGCTTTGTAAAAGAGATGGGAGGAGGAGGAAACTGAATAGAACCCTTTAGTGGGATTCACTTTTCAGAGGTTGGCATGTTGCTTGGTTTGGTCCAATTATCAATAAATAAGAGGGATTAACTGTTGGTAATGGTGTAGTGGACAAAAGCTGAAGGTCGCATGCAGCGAATTCAGCAAAGTGAGAATGTATTCAGGAGCAGGGACTTTTTAAAATTAACAATAAAAAAAGAGATGATTAGGTTAACTGAGTAGCTCCTATGTCTTCCTGATTTGAATGTGCTGCTGAGTTCTTCCCCAAGTGTCATATTCTTTTTCTTACTCCAAAATAAGAATTTAGCCCTTAATAATCCCAAAAAGGAGAGACATGGTCAAAAACAGCCATGGGGTTTAAAATAATTGGAAATGACCTTGAGAGATAAAATGTAGCACATTCATCAGCCTGCCCAAATACGAGAACTGCTGGTTTTTGTAGTTTTTTTGACATAGAAAACAAGCATTCTAACAGCAAAACTAAGTAATTTTGGAAATCTAATTTCTTTGACAGCAGCACCTACCAGTAACTGTTAACAACTGGACAGCAAAATTGATTTTTAAAAAATTGGGTATGCCCAGTTACATTAACTGGTCTACATAGTGAAGATGGCCAGCAAACGGAGACAAATTAAGTAAAATCAGGTAGTTTCAGTAGGGTACAACTAAGGTAATAATGAAAATGATTGCTCTATAGCTGAAGAACAAATAATTTATGATAGTCTACAAAGCCCAATATAGGGTCTCCTCTTATGTTTATAAAACACAAGTATATAACAAATTGAAAATATGGCTTACTAAATCCTTGATATAAATCCTGATCCAATTGGGAATGGGGGCAAATTCTGTGTGTGTGTGTGTGTGTGTGAGAGAGAGAGAGAGAGGGAGAGAGAGAGAAATATACATGCACACAAAGGCACACAAACCATCTACCTACCTACCTATCTATCTATCTCTAGAATGAGAGACAGAAAAAGAGTGCCAGATTCATCTTTCGCCATAATATGTCAGATGTGCTATCTCTTGCAGCCCAACCTCTCTCATATGATTGCTGTTGTGAGACAAAATGGAGGAGAAAGTGCCAGACATGCCTCCTTAAGTTCCTGAAAAAAAGCAAAAATTAAATCCAACAACTGAAGCAAAAATTGATCTTTTTTAAAAACTAAAATATTAATGGACAGCTACACTTTTCAGTAGTTCAAAAATGTTTCAGAAAAGCCTTCAAATAATTAACTTTGGGTGGAAAACAACCATTTTATTTTTTGTCCTTTTTGCATTATTTTATGCATCCAATATTAAGTATCCATAAAAGATATGGTTTATCATGTACATATTTATACAATTGACTACAAGCAAAAGATAGTAAAATGCATGAAAACATATAGTTCACTCAAAGCAGAAAATATTTTTTCAGGTATTTTGTTTCAAATTCAGATATTTTGTTTTAAACCTTTTGACCTTACTCACATTGTACAAATTAAAGTAAGGCAGTCTTTTCAAGGTTTATTAGCATAGCACAGGCATAATAGCAACTATACTCCAAGTAGCTTATCCAGATGAATAGCATGGAAAGTTTCCTAGCTGATGGAAGCCAGAATGTGCTATATTTCATTTGTCAATCCTCAGAGAAATTCATATGAATTTTCCTAGGTTCTTCCTAAAGCAAGACTCGGGGGAGGGGTGAAGGAAATTTAGAAAGAGACAGAGGAAGAAATTACTATGCCCAGATCCCCTGAAATGGTGTTTAGGTGTGTATCTAGAAGTCACAATTTCCTGATTTCTAATATGGTGCCTTAGCCACTACATCAATCTGGGACTCTGAATTTAGAATTACAATTCATAATTCATAAATATTTATACATATACACAGAAACATATACTAATGTCACAGTTTAAGACACCTTGTAAAGATACGTTCATAAGGTTTGGATGGTTTGACAAACTTGCTCCTGGTTATTTTGATCCACAAGGGACCTTGAGCCGAGGTGGCGCAGTGGTTAGGGTGCAGTACTGCAGGCCACTTTAGCTGACTGTGATCTGCAGTTCAGCGGTTCAAATCTCACCGGCTCAAGGTCGACTCAGCCTTCCATCCTTCCGAGGTGGGTAAAATGAGGACCCGGATTGTGGGAGCGAGTTGCTGACTCAATTTGCTAAAAAAAATTGTAAACCGCTTAGAGAGGGCTGAAAGCCCTATGAAGCAGTATATAAGTCAAATAAATAAATAAATAAATAAATAAATAAATAAATAAATAAATAAATAAATAAATAAATAAATAAATAAATAAATAAATAAATAAATAAATAAATAAATAAATAAATAAATAAATAAATAAATAAATAAATAAATAAGGGTTGCAGAAACTATAAGGACCACTGAAAATCTGAATTACCTGTTCAGTATGAGATAAAGATCCAAATGGGGCTCTGGAGGCCACAAAACTGAGTCCCTATTTGATCAGAAGATTGTTTATTCATAATCTAAAATCTGCTCTTGTTCTAGTGTTCCTAACCTATTAATTAATTAATTAATTAATTAAATTAGAGTTTCTTTAAAGTTGGTCTGCCAGTAGCCTAACACAAGTTAGATTAAGCCAAGCTAGGAAACTAAAGCTAAAATACTTTAAATGTATAACATGAAAGCAAAAGTCAGTCAAAAAGATACTTTTGCTTAGAACAATTTCAACAGAGAGTTGAGAAAGACAGAAGGTTGTTAGGTCCCATCACTGATGGCACAAGCATGAATTGCAGTTATCGTAGATAAATCTGGATAAATGGTATCTAACATATCCAAAAGTCATAAGTGATGGAACTATGAGTTTAATTTTATATTTTTAATGTAAACTATTTAACAATAACATTTTTCATAGTGTAATCTTCGGGTTACCTATTCCAGGCATGTGAAGATTGAAATCTAAGGCTAGGTCTATCTTGCTGCTAGTTGTATAGGTAATCCCTGCTTGACAAACCCTTGTTCAGCAACTGTTTAAACTTACAATGGCACTGAACGAGTAATACTTAGAGATAGTCCTTTTACATCAGTGACAGTATCATGTGAATACCATTTGCAAGCTTCAATGCCAGCTTCCAATGAGCAAATTCAATAAGAAAGCTGGAAAATGGCAATCACATAATGTCCTTGCTTAATGACCTTAATGTCCTTGCTTAATGACCTTAATGTCCTTGCTTAATGACCTGCAGTGATGAGTCATTAATAATGGCAACTGGAAATGCTGAAATTCTCTTTGCAAAGTGGTTCAATCACATGACATTGTGTTTTATGACCACATCACTTAGAAACATAAATTCTGGTCCCAAATACTGTCACTAAGTGAGGGCTACCTGCACTGAGCTCAATTGTGTTTCTGTTGTAGGATGAATGGAATCAAGAACTATACTCTATTTTTCATGGATCAAACATTACATAATCCAGGATTAAATATGCCATCTCTTATTAAACAAACAAACAAACAAACAAACCGTCAGCCACCTATGTAAAAATATGTATCAAATAAGGTATTAACCTCCCCATTGTAAACCAAATAGAAATTACAACCAGATATATTTTACCGCAAAACTACATTAAAAGAATCTTTTAAGTCTGAAGCTACAATCCTTCTCCTGTCTCCTTTACAGCCCAAGAAACTAGGGAAGATCTCTTCTAAGCCTTTGGTTCTGCCCATTATCCATTTGTGGGCTACACTGTCTCTTATCCAAAAATTTGTTGGAAATGTCTCTTTGCCCAGTCTCCCAAGGTTTTTCTCACACACCATTACAGAAGGCCATGAACATCTTCTAAATTGTTCATTTTGTATATACAGAATGCTATTTATCCTTGTGGACATTATCTTTTTCTATACTACTGGTTGATAGAGTTCAGTTTAAAAAATTCTCAATAGGCTACTAGAACATAAATAATACAAGTGTAAGAAAGAACATAAACCACTGGCATGTTCTCTTGTTAGCAGTTCTTGTGATTATATCATTGTGCTTCCATCCATACGACCACCTGATATTAAACAACTTTTAATTTGTTTCCCACCCATGTAATACATTTCCATACATTACCTGTCATCAAAATCACCTTGGAGATCAGAATATATGTGGAAATTCTGTCATGTGAATTGACAGTGAGAAGTCTTTTTATGCATTTACCCTTTAACTACATGACATATCATCTCTGGATTTCACCCAGAGGGTGTTGAAAAGGAAATGACTTAGCTAAGCCAGTTTGTAGATTTCCACTGTTTTAAAACACATTTAAAAGCGAGATCAGGCTCCAACTTGAATTTCAACTGATTCACTGAAAAAGAATGATAGCTGCTGTCTAAACATTATACGCACACAAAAATACACTTCTCCAGGAAGGCCTACCATTATGAATGGATGTGCACCTGAGGGAAACATCAGAATAAGCAGGTCCTCTTCTTTGAACTGCATTCTCTTTCAAGCTCATTTTTTCCCTCCCATTCTTTTTCTTTAGGGGGAAAAAAAATCCCTTCAGTGTCATTATTATCCTCCTGGTGCATTTCTACCAATAAAGGGCTGTTATTTTGTACTGCTTTTGAAGGCCGAAATAGGTGATGCTGTAAGGACAGATTGTACAGAACCTTTTCAACTTTTCAGCTTCAAAAGACTGTCGTTGATCAGACCTCAATCATCCTGCAAAGATAATCAGTGTTTTACAATCTCAATCATATAATTTAAGGTACTTGGGGTTTTTGTTATTGTTTTTCCTTTTCCTTCCAAATAAATTGGAGTGAAAATATAGTAGGCATTGAGTGATATATTTTTATAAGTCTCGTTTCCTATTTCATAGTAGTTTTTGCAGCTAAGTGTGGACGATGAAGGCAGAGTGAGGCAAGGAGAAAATGTATTCCTTTCTCAGGAGATTCTGTTGTTGGTAGCCCAGTCTGCTTTATAGAATAATAGACTCCATTAGGTTCATGTTTGAAAAAGACAGTTTCTTGCTTTTCAGCTTAAGGGCAGACAGGCAAGATATTGACAATAACAATAACATCATTCTGCTTCTCACTTGCTGTTTGTGTTTGGGCAACTTTAGAACTAACAGCTTTGGTACAGCTCATTCAAAATTTATTGCATTTGAATGTAAACTCAGCAAATTTCATAAGAATGCAGAAAACAGAGTTGGAAGGGATCTTGGAGGTCTTCTAGTCCAGTGGTCTCCAACCTTGGCAACTTTAAGACCTGTGGACTTCAACTCCCAGAGTTCCTCAGCCAGCAAAGCTCTGAGAGTTAAAGTCCACAAGTCTTAAAGTTGCCAAGGTTGGAGACCACTGTCCTAATCCAATCCCCTGCTCAAGCAGGAGACCCTATAGCATTTTAGACAAATGGCTGCCCAGCCTCTTCTTAAAAGCCTCCAGAGATGGAGCACTCACAAGTTCTGAAGGCAAGCCAGTCCATTGATTGAGTGTTCTTACTTTTCAGGAAATTTCTCCTTAATTCTAGGTTGCTTCTATCCTTAGTTAGTTTCCATCCATTGTTTTTTTATCCTGCCATCTGTGCTTTGGAAAATAGGCTAACCCTCCTCTTCTTCGTGGCAGCTCCTCAAATATTGAAACACTGCTGCCGTGTAACCCTTAGTTAAATTCAAAACCTGATGGTCCTGTGAATGGATGGATGGATGGATGGATGGATGGATGGATGGATGGATGGAAGGAAGGAAGGAAGGAAGGAAGGAAGGAAGGAAGGAAGATTTTGTTCATCAAAAGTGTAATGTAATGATATGGTGGAAGCAAAATCAATTATTTTTATAATTTTAACTTACCTGAAATCTTGCTAAAGATCTAAAACTGAGAATATTCACCCTGACTCTCATTTACAATATTCATTTGAATAATAGGAAGCAAACTTTTAGATCACTATTCTCTTAATTTCATTTTAATTCCTCACAAAGTGTCCTGTGGTCTTAAACACAGGTTTAATACATTTTTGCCCTTACAGCAAATATATAAAGATATTTTAACCATTTTTAAACAAAAAAAATACTCTGGAAATTGTTGATCCACTTGAACCATTATCAGCACAGCACAATCAGTTTCCTTATGGGAAATAATGAGAAGAAACAATTCAAATATTCCTAATAAAAAGACAAACAGTGAAACAGAAATGAATGTTTCCAGGCCTATTTTTTCTCCTCACACTTTTTTTTCATTACTTCTTACAAAACAAGAACTACTGCCAACTACAAAAACAAAGGGGAAATGGGTCAGCTATGATGCCTGTAGCAGTATTGGTTGGCTAGTCCATAGCAGGTCTTTAAGGGGATCCCATGACCTTTATAATCTGAAAGACTTCATTAGATTGTTATTTACTGAATTCATTGCTCGGAGTGTTGTTAAACCACTGGGGTAAGTGAAGTAAGATTATAACCATTTCTTTCAACATCCATAGTGGCTCCTTGAATCGTGGTCCTATTTAATAAACATCCTTCTTTCCTCAGTGTATACACAGCCTTATGTTTGCTATTGTGACCCAAATGTAAAGACTCCTTTTTCATATAAAGCACAGAAACAGTCAAGTTCTGACCTCATTGCTGATTGCCTTGAGCTACCTACTGTACACCTCCTGTATTCTAGAGTTTCTCTACAGGTTGTCATTTCCTGACATTTGTAAATATTTCAGATAGTTGGAGTGCAAGTAATCATTTTCAAAAGCCACCTACAGCTATTATACCTGGGTGCAACAGCATTTAGTCACCATTATTTTCTCTATTACCATTCTCAGTGATTCAAATCCTATAATGCATGATTTACTATAATTTGAAATCACAGTCTATTTGCTGGCATTCTAAACAGCATAGCAGAACCGGATCTGACAAACAAATATGCATTAGGAGACATTATGATGAATGGCAATTCTTTGCTGTTTGTCAGGCAAGCATGTGGATTGCATTCAGGGGCCCATGTGAAAATACTGGTTTCCCTGAATGAGTACACGATAATAGAAACTGCTTTTCTTTTCCTTCTTTTTTTTTCTTAGGCAAAAATAAAACCGAACATTCCAGCTTAGCAATCAGTAGCTAAATATTATTAAAAAGACTCCATTCAGCTGATTTTTCTCCCTGCTAAATATTTCTTTCTCCTTATTAATGCAAGCTTTTTGTTGTATCTCTATGTTTAGATGTTGTTTATGTACTTATTTGCTGAAAAAAAGAGAACATTATTTTTTTGTTGATGAAGCAATTTCCAAATAAATCTGACCTGTTTAAAATACAAGCCACATAAAAGAAAAAGAAATCTGAAGAGAAAAATAAGCACATTGAGAAACATGGCCTGAAAGTTTAAAAAGTTCATAAACCTCAAAGATGAAAAGAATCCAGGAAAAATAGTCAAGGAGACACGATGGATTGAATATGTTTCTTGGTCCTGCTCTGCTGTAAAAAAAATTACATGCTGGAAAAAAATGAATTGCAAATTTTAATAAATATAGTTGGTAAATCTTGTTAGGGAACATGCAATTACAATAATATACTTATTGACTAAATATATGGCAAGTATAATTCTCACTTCCTGGTTAGACAGTGTTTTGTATCAAGGATAGATGATAGTAATAATAACTATAACTATTGAGGAAAGTATTAAGACTTTCTGGCTCAGGGTGTTTATTGCTATGGCAGCTCAGTTCCACTTCCCACAGTAAAATCACAATAATACTGTGGAAGTAGAGCTGAACTGATAGTGTCTCTTTTTTGTTTAGTTTAATTTTTACTTTGCTTTGGTTTGCTTTAAGGTTTTGTTGGGTCTATTTTTTTAAGACACTCTAAAGAAGTGTGTAATTCTACCAAAAGCTTAACATATCTTTTTTCAGTTTCTCATGTTTTTAACAAATGATAAAAGTCACATCATCCCAAATGGGCATATTATTTGTTATATTTTAACCCTGACTTTCCCCCAGGAGCTTAAACAGCAGGGTAATTTTGAGGGATTTTAGGAGCTGCAAAATGGAGCTGAGAACAGCAGGCGACTAACACTTATCCACACTCATATATATAATACTGTAGCATAATCCAATTCCACGCATGTTTACACACAACTAAATTCTTATAAGGAGTTTACTTCCAAATAAATGTATGGTGGCTTAAACGGCACAAAATAAATCCAACTGAATTAAATTATGTTTAATTTCATAATAATAAATTTAGGCTTATTGCTTCATTCTTTACAGTGAATGCCACAATGCTAAAGATACAGATTTCATAGTGAATACAAGGGCAATCCATAGGATTTCCATCAGAGTAACCTTGAACATACAAGGTTTGAGAGAAACTATGCTTACATCCAACGTTAATGCCCCCGTCTTCATCCCATAATGCATAGAAAATTGAGTATAACCTTTGCTTGAATCAGCATTACCTAGTTGCTTCATGAACTTCTTGGATGGTTAATCCAATTGGTGATACTTTGCACGCAGAAAGCATCCATCAGTGACATGAAGGGGGAAGGGTATTTTTGATTATGCAGTCTTTTATCAGCTCCCCTATCCTCCTGAATTTAGTATAAAATGAAGGAATTTGGGGACAAGTTAAGGAACTGCAAGTGCCAGGAAGGGAAGAAAGAGAATGTGAAGAATTGGTTCAAATTACTTTCCCTCTTGTTCTGCTGATTGATTCCTTTTGTCAGCAGATAGACATCAGATGGGGTCCTCCATAACAGAATCTGAGTCAAACTTCTTGTCTCCCTTTAACTGCTTTTGCAACTTCAGCCTAAACAGAAAACATTATGATTATTATTTCCACCAGATTGGGATCAAAAGGAAAAGTTCACAGAATTACACGTGATGCTCTTTTAAAAACATCAGAAACTTGGATCTCTCCTCTTTATGTAAGCCTAAGAAGGGAGACAACAATTTGTAATATAGCAAGGGAAAAAAAGAAATCAAAAAAGAAATTTTCCCCTCCTCCTTTTCAAAATATTTAGTGACTACAATTCATCTGTGAACCAAGTAAATCATGGCTTCGTCAAGTACAAGGATCGAAACCAATTACCATTAGTGACCATCGGGTGCAGCCGATCCTTTCTGTCCTCTACCCTGAATCTCAATGATCTCCCAAGTGTGCCCATGCAATTTAACAGAAGATCAATACGCCACAGCAGTTAGCCGCCGCTCTCTTGAAGTGCCTTAGCAAAACAGGCTACATTTTCTCTACCGAATAAATGTCAAAACATTCCAACAGCTACAATTCTTGGGAGAAATTGTTCTTGTGAAACATTATTGACATACTTTAACCCACATTTCCCTCTGCATTCCAGCTTCCCGCAGGCCGGTCAATTTCAGTTTGGCAAGTGCCACATCGACACCTGTCCTCCTGCTGACACACTCGGCAAGCATGAAAGCTCTCACAGATCTTGGGCTTGAAGTTCTGGAATGTCAGGGGTCAGTAGTCTGGCTTTGACCCCAGGTCAAGGTGACCACTCTCTCCCTCTGGAGGCCTGCCTTCATCTCTAATATGGCCTTGGAGCCAATCAATACTATTGCAGAGCCTCTTGATCTGAGCAATCCAAGAAAACCTCTCACGCCTTTAAAAAAAAGTCTTCATTTTCTCATTGTGCTGTAAGAGAGGTGGGGTTCATTCCGGCACTGCCTTTGTCTTGTTGGGTTAATAGCACTGGCTAAATGGATTCCTTTATCTTTTTCTCTTTCCAAACCTTACCCTTTAAAATGGCTTTCTTCATCTGGGGTGATTTTCCTTGACCTTCCCCCAGGAAGCAAATATGTGTGGGAGGTACTTTGCATTATCTAATTCTAATGTCACTGCATCTGTTCTTTGAAAGTGTCTTGGACTCTTGGTTCTTTGGTTTTCCTTAAAATATACATTTTACATGTTTGTTTGTTTTTTTGTTATTTGGAAGATGGCATGGTAGATTTTTGGAAGCATGGAAAGGACAACTGTACTCTTGCTCTGTTTTCATGTTGTAAAGGGTTTTTCCCCCCAGTAAAATATAAATCAAGCCATTTGTAATCCATCTTTAACTTCCCCGTCTTCCTCTTCCCCTTTCTTATTTTCTTCATGTAGTGCTTCTCTCTTTCTATTTCCATATAATCACTGCAGGAAAAGCATTTAGTGAACAAATGATTACTGCTGTCAAACTAATGACCCAGGTTTATTTTATTTTATTTTTAAAAAACTCTATAAAGTAGAATATTATTCCCAATTTTCTCAAACCATAAAGGATTACAGAAATGTATGAAACAATTACACACATGAACAGCCTGATACCCATGGAGATATCCAAAGCTTTTATCATCTGTTTACAAACACCACCAAAATTCAGAGAGTGACTTAACTCCATAGCATACTTATCGTTGCTTGCCAAAATCTTAGCTGTACTGCTGTGCTATCCACTTTACATCAATTGATTAATTTGGTCTTTCTCCCCCTTTCCAGCAGACACAACTGATTTAAAGGCAATAGAACAGAGGCTGTTTGTAGGAAAACTTACTTATTTTTAAAGTTTATATGCTGCCTATCTCCCTGATAAGTTGATTCTGAGTAACTTACAAACCATAAAAGGATAAATAGAAAAGGAGTGAAAATGTTTAAACTATGAAAATTAAAAATTTAAAGCTATGCAAAAAAGCAAAACAAAACCCAGGAACCAGCAGATTGTCAGTACAGGAATGAGATCTTATCCCATGAACCACCTCCAACACTAAGGACACCCCCCCCCCTTGGTGGACCTTGTCAGCCAGCAAAAAACAAGTTTCCAGAAGGCCAAAGGAGTGGAAACAGTCCTTACCTCTGGTGAGAAAATATTTTAAAAGGTCAGGGCCACAGTGCAAAAGTCTCTTCTTGACCTTGTCTGCTGGAATTCTGTAGCAGCCACTTCTACTGGTACAAGTAGGGCAGGCTATCCCATTGGAGTAAGACCAGAGGTGGTATTCAGCAGGTTCTGACCAGTTCTGGAGAACCAGTAGTGGATATTTTGAGTAGTTTAGAGCAGTGGTGGATTTCAAATTTTTTTAGAACCTCTTCTGTAGGCGTGGCCTGCTTTGTGGAAGTGGCTTGCCG
Source organism: Thamnophis sirtalis (assembly GCF_051295495.1). Taxonomy (NCBI): domain Eukaryota; kingdom Metazoa; phylum Chordata; class Lepidosauria; order Squamata; family Natricidae; genus Thamnophis; species Thamnophis sirtalis. The sequence goes on from NW_028261392.1 coordinate 33,105,802, forward strand.
GCCATGTGACTGAGTGGGAGTGGTTTGCCGGCAATGTGACCGGGTGGGAATGGTTTGCCGGCCATATGACTGGGTAGGAGTTGCTTGCCGGCCATGTGACCGAGGGGGAGTGGCTTGGCAGTCATGTGACTGGGTGGGCATGGCCAACTTATAAAATGTGGTGAAACTCACTTAACAACACTCTTACTTAGCAATCAAAATGTTGGCTCAGGAACTCTGGCATTGAAGCACGCAAGTCTTAAAGCTGTCAAGTTACAAGACCCTTGTACCCTTATCCCTTTAGAAAAAAAGCACAGGGGTGTTCAAACTTGACAGCTTTAAGACTTGTGGACTTCAACTCCCAGAATTCCTCCTCTTGCTCTTCATCTTGATGATGTGCAGATGGGTGGGGGGAGGGAGCTGGAAGTGGCTCTAAATGGCACTGTAGATTTGTGGAACCTCTTCTATAGAAGAGGTTAGAACTGGCAGGAACCCACCCCTGGTTGAGAGAACAGTAAATACCATCTCTGACTGGCCCCACCCCCATCAATTCTTTGCCTCCTGAGTCCCAGCTGATCAGGAGGCAATGGAGATTTTACAGTAACCTTCCCCTGCCACGCCCACCAAGCCACACCCACAGAACCGGTAGTAAAAAAATTGAATCCCACCACTGGGTGAGACAGCTCCTCAGATATTTTGGTGAGACACTGTACTTATATCTGCAATAAAGAGTCCTATCACACAAAACTTGGTAACTCTAAATCAATGGATGGAGTTGATGGATGGAGTTCCAGCTCCCTCCCCCCACCCGTCTGCACATCATCAAGATGAAGAGCACCTCGCTTTACCCACATAACACCTATCCTCCGCGAGCTGCACTGGCTTCCGGTCGATCTGCGGGTACGCTTCAAGGTGCTACTTATCACCTTCAAAGCCCTTCATGGTAGTGGATCTGGGTACTTGAGAGACCGCCTACTGCCAATTACCTCCACCCGACCAATTAGATCCCATAGATTAGGCCTCCTCCGAGTCCCATCTGCCAGTCAATGTCGACTGGCAACTACGCAGAGGAGAGCCTTCTCGGTGGCAGCTCCGACCCTATGGAACGATCTCCCATGGAGATTCGTACCCTCACCACCCTCCAGACCTTCCGCACAGCCCTTAAAAACTAGCTATCCCGTCAGGCCTGGGACTAAAGACTGTAACCCACCCGAATAGTATGAATGTCGTGCTTTTAATGATGTATTGTCTTATGTGTCAATTGTTTGTTTCCCTCCCTTTTCGAGTTGTAAGCCGCCCTGAGTCCCCCCAGGGAAAAGGGTGGCATATAAATAAATTACTCTAAACTCTAAACTCTCTAAACCTAGAAATAAAGATACATTTATCTGACAGTGAAAACAATTAACCAGTGGAACAGCTTGCCTCCAGATGTGATCCATCACTAGGATTTTAAAGAATTGTTTGAAATAGTATAGGATGTCCTGCTTGAGAAGGGGATTGGACTAGAAGACCTCCAAGGTCTCTTCCAACACTTTTATTCTGTTATTTGGATTGCTTCATCTACTCCAGGAACATTTCACAAACATGAGTAGTTGCAGGAATGGTTACAGTTGTTCAGTGCTGGAAGTTCAGTTTATTTCAAAACCACTAAAATGGCTGCAGTTGGATATGGATCTTATGGATATTGTACTTTTTACCACTTCTCTTATTGAAGTTAGATTTTTTTGAAAGGGCAAATACGGGGTGGTACAATAGTATGCAGGTGTTTTATTGGCACCAGGAAAAGTAGGGTGCTAGTTTGCCCCCAGTCACAAAACCTCTCTAGGTAACTTTGGATCAAACAGTTAATTACAGTTTAACCTACCTATGTAACATATGTGTCAGTGCTGTAGCCAGGTTCCTTTTGGGATCTTTGGCCTGCCACACTTCTATCTATTATGCTGTTTCTAGAGTGGGGAAATTGGAGGGGATAGTAAGAAATAGGATGTGATGTAATCAAAATACAATTCCTTTTAGATTGCCAAGGTCATCCTTTATCTTGGTACCTCTGCACCTGACCCAAACTGGATAGGTGGAACTGCCAGCATGGTAGTGGAAGATTGTACCATGTGATGGACTTGTGGGTGTGGGGCAAGATCCTGAACTTTCAACTGGGTGGGGAAAACCAAGAAGCTTTCAGATTCGGGTTTTCACAGATGTGCCAACATGGCTCTCTTAATAAATTGGAACTTTGAGCAATACTTTGCCTCGGACTCTGATTTAATTTTGGATGCTATTTGGAACCCTGACAATATGTTGTCTTTAGCTCTTGAACAACCACAAAAGGATATACAACAAGCAAACTAACAACAGGAGCAGAAAGGCTTTAAGTAAGGGAGGATAAAATAGGCTACCAATCAGTTTTCCTTTTTAAAAAATGTCTATGGACCTGAATGTTTAAATGTCCCACAAAACTCTGTTAGCTATAGACTTCTATCACGTAAAAGATTGAGGCTGCTTAGTCCTTACAATGTGATCTTTTCCCCCCCTGTATAGGACTTTTGCTCTATAGGGATGTGGTGGGTCAGTGGCTAAGATACTAAGCTTGTCAATCAGAAAGGTCGTAGTTCGGCAGTTCGAATCCCTAGCTCTGCATAATGGAGGGAGCTCCTGTTACTTGTCCCAGCTTCTGCAAACCTAGCATTTCAAAAGCATATAAAAAATGCAAGTAGAAAAATTGGGACCACCTTGTTGGGAAGGTATCAGTGTTCCGTGTGTTTTTGGTGTTGGTCATGCTGCCACCTGACCATGGAGACATCTTCAAACAGCGCTGGCTCTTCGGCTTTGAAATGGAGATGAGCACCGCCCCCTAGAGTCAGGAACAACCAGCACTTATGTGTGAAGGGAACTTTTCTCTTTCCCTTATAGGACTTTTCACTGTCAAGCTGAACCTCGTTTTGTCCCACGCGGTGTCTCCTGAACCAACTGAAAGAGCAGTTTAAGAAAAGCTTCAGAACTAATCAGTTTTTATTTACACACTGTTTTATTTCAAAGAACGATTTCTCTATATGATTAGCAAGTAATACTATGGAGGTACAAAGCACTTCCTTTGGTGGAGGCTTTGATTCAATAATTATTTGAAGGGAAACCCTAATGCATTTTTCCTACTTTCCTTTTTGGAGGACCAGTGATGTCCTCACTTTTTCATTTGTTAAAAATAACTTTGGCTTCTGCATGTGTTTCTACATTTCCTACTACTGTTCTACAAATGTATTGAAAGAACTATATTTTCCAGATTTCTTTGCTGTCTGAGAATTCTGCAATCTGTCTTCTAGCTATTCATAGGCACCTGATAGAGCAGCCTGGGGACAAGATAACAGAACCTTCTTAGAAAGACTATTTGCAGGTCTCTAAAAACCTGGTGTATAAAACATGCTAATAGTAAGGCCTCTTCTTAGAAAGTGTGCCTATCTCCCATCTTTTCTTAGTTTTCGGGAAAAGCTATGAGACTTCCGTTTCTCGGGCATCTAGTTTATAAACAAGGTACAGAGTAAATCAGTTCATATTTACTTTAGTACCATTAGTTAGATTGAAAACAGGATTCAAATACATTTAGCTCTCTGAAAGACATCTGCACCTAAGATCGTATTAACAACAGCAATATTTTAATAAAATCATGTTCATACCACCACAAAACATACAGTTCATAGTCCATATCCTTGTAGAATGATATTAAAATGTACATGAAAGAATATTCTACAGAAAAGAGGAAAAAAGAAATAACACACGCAGAAACATTGAATTCATTTGAGAATTTTCTTCTGGCTTGAATATAGTTAATTAAAGAACTATGTATGAAGAAACAGATTTCTCTTTTATTTGCAAAATGCTACATATTAAAGTAAAGAATGCAATTCTACACCCACTTTCCCAAGAGTTAGCCCTGTTGAACTCAAAGTGAACAGGCTTCAGAAGTAGAAGAATGGAAAAACTCCATCCATCTAATTTCTTCTGGGAAAGGACTTTGCAGAATTAATTTCATTGATCCTAACTGCCTTGAGAAACCAGAATACACTGAAAAACACAAGTAAAAGTCTTTGATGCCAAGTATAAAGAGACAGAAGTGACAGAAATGTGATGGCAAAGAAATCTTCATCATCAAATAGTTTGTAACGACAGTTCTATACAATGAGAAGGACAGGAAAATTGTTAACTAATCGAAAACAGTTTTTTTTCCTTTGTCATATGTTAGTAATGAAGAAATTAATTTGGGAGGAACATATTACATACAAAAATAGAAAATGGGCTTTTAATTTTCTTCATGAAATCTAGCTACAATATAACAGATTGAAAATGTGAATACAGTTTATATTTCCCCTTTCTCCTCTTCTTCCTCCCCCCTATTTCTTCTTCCCTTCTAACTAGTGTAGGGTGTGCCAAATATGTTTTTACTGTATCTCCCCCCCCCTAACATTATCCATAAAAGAGTGCTTATTTTAACTCAGGACTAAAGTGTGATCATGCCTCTTATTGAATAACATGGGAAAATCACAAGTGACTATAAGCTGTTTGTTTGTTTGTTTTTCAACAACATGGAAATAAATTTACAGACATAGAAGCCATTTGTAAAGCAATGAATGCGGCTTAATTTCAGAGAAATAGGTGCAAGAGAATTGTAGTTTGTTGTCTTTAAATACTGATAAAAAAGAAATGAGCATACAAGGTTGTTATTTAGGGATGAGATTGAATCGTATTTACAGACATAATTATTCTTTACCTACTTCAACATTTAAAACAATAGGTCTAGCAGGTGTTAGATTAAAAGGGATTTCTACTACATGGAGGAAAGGAATGGAAGAAATAAAATTGCACACATTAGAAACAACTGAATTATAAAACAATTCATTTAAAATCTGTTTTTGCATGAAGTTAAATGATATTGTTTAAGACAGCATCTTGATTTCTCAATAATTCCAATAATGGCCATTCAAAATATTCTGCTACATTTTTCATTCCATTCTTAGGGACTTATTATTTTGATTTGTCATAAAGGAATACTTCCTTGTGATTTAAAGGCATGGCAGTAATTGAGTTCTACCCTTTGATTCCTCATTCAGTGTTGAGTTGGTCTATAACTCAACATCGTCTTGTACAGTCAAAGACATGTCTCAAACTACTCCTCAACAACACACAAGTTACAATCTGGCCACATTCAAATCACACTGTAATTTATTTTCTATTCATTTTTCTGAAAAGAAGGGGCTATTGACCTATGACTCTATCAGGGCTAGTGGAATAAAAGCTTGAGTTGGGTTGGTGGTGGTAGGAGATCTAACAGCAAGACAGCATATTGCTTTTAAAAAAGTAGCACATATCTTTGCAAGTATTTCTATGTAAAGGAGCTTTTTACAGCAATGTCATTATATCAAAATACAATATGTGTATGGAAGAATCATATTATTTCCCTGAGGTTTCAACTAACTGTAAGTCCAACATCTTTAAAAAGAAAAAACAACTAAGCAAAGTGTTGAAGGAATTATCAGTCATCCCCCCCCCCCACCACCAAAAGCTTCCTCAGTAATGTTTTATTTTGCAGTGAAATCCCAAAGTATCATGTGGATGTACTTTGGTGTTACTCCTCTGAAAAACTGACTCGGGTCTGAGCTTGTAAAGATGTCACGATCATAGCTAAAGGTTATGTGGCTGCAGGCCATTTCAACCTGTTTGTTCTTTGTCATCTGCTGTAAACACTGACAAAGTGTATCTTCTATTTTTTTAGAAAGAAAAGTATCTCTCTCCCCTCCCCCCGATTTTTTAAAAAATGAAACTACATGCACTTAAAAAAATTGAGAATGAAAAATATTGCATCTGTGCTAGTAAGAGATTCAGGTTGGCGTGGAAAAGGATGTCCCGTAACAACTTTTTGGCTTGAAGAGGCTTTCCAACCTCTTTTGTACTAATTGTGAATCTCTTTTGTACTAATTGTGTAATTGTGGAGTAGGCAGAAGCTCCTTTGTGTAATGAGAAAGCAAGATTGAGGAGCATTATTAGTAGACCTCAGAATGTAGTAAGAACCATTTCTATAGGATGCAAACTTTCTTAGCATCAATCAAATGCTGATTCCATGTGGATAATAATAAAGTGAATTGTAATGTAGCCCAAAGAAGTCTGAAATTTCCCTTTTTCTAGAATAGAAACAGTAAAACCACAGAGTGGGAGAGTAATGCTTTTATTTCAACAGTGTACATGTAGGTTGGAAAATCTGTTCTGAAAATGTCCTCAGGTTTCAAATTATTTTCATTTATATGAAATCAAAGTTATGGAACATTGAAATAGTACAGTATATTCTTGGAATTTTCTGGAGAAGGTGGCTAGTCATTTTATCATTAGACAAAGTGGCTGAAGTATAGGGCTTCATGGTGAAAAACAAAAAGTTTCCAAAAATGTCAGACGATTTCCATACCATTTTCTATTTCTAGACAGTTCAAGTTACACAGAATCAGAAACATGATAGCAAATAACCTGAGCACAAGAGCACTCTTTTTTACTTAAAAAAGGAATATGACTCTTACATACTTTGAACTGCTGATTATAACCTACTGAACAAAACCATACTTCAAGTGTTTGCATGGAAGAAAAAGCTCAGAGAGACACTGTTTCTATATTTTCTTTGAATGTATGAATCGTTGCTTGATAACATTTGTTACCATTTCATTGTACTTTTTAATCTGGATTATTTGTTCTATGTGTATATCAATTGATAAATCAATACATCAATTTTTAAGGGGGGGAAGGGAATGTAAAAGCAGTGGAAAATAAAATGGCCACATGTTTGAGAGAGAGGTTAAAGTAACTGTTTGCAAGTATAATAGTATACATAAAGCAGCATACATTAGCCTGCATTTGGTGCATCCTTTAAGATCTCGAATTTATCAAATGACAACATTCATTTTGCAATACGTAGAAGACAACAAGAAAGTCAGCAACTTGGCACGCTGACATTGCAGTACAGCATCATTTTAATTAGCTCACGCAGAGGACACGCTGAGAAAAAAACTGACATGTCATTGAGGGATATACTATTAAAAACAATCCTCCTTGACCTGTCATTTATCAGAGTAAATAATACCCCCCTTCAAATCATATGACTTATGTCTTTCTTACTGTCCTTTGAACTTTGAAATGCAAAATTCACTTGCAAAAGTTAAGAGTGCACCAAAATTTAGTTATGGATGTCTCTTCACTATCTCACTGTTGAATGGATATGTCATCCTCCCTCATCCTCTCTTCACTTATTCCCCCCTCCCTCTCTTTCTCTAATACACACATTTCTCTAAACAGGAAATAGTTTTTTAAAAAGCTTCAAATGTTATTTTGAATCCTTAGGTAAGTTCAGTTGAAGGTTGAACAAACTGATGCTCAAAGCATTTGTATTACTCTGCCGCTGAGCCATTAAACTCTCCAGAGATTTATTGTACAATTCAAAACTGTTAACTTGTTGTTTGCAATGGCTTCTACACCTTCTTTAGTATTGCACAATCTTCACTATTATCACCTGAATTATGCATCGTAACAATGTGGATAGCACAGGTTAGATATGCTTGTCTCTGCCAATTAAGGGTGGGCTGTGTCTCCTCTACCCTTCTTTAAAGAGATTCTTCCTAACTTTCCAAAGTTGTCAGTCTCTGCATAATCCTGCATGGAGTTACTTTCCAAGCCAATGCTTCTTTTTTTTTAAGGACAAATGGAAAAGGGTAATGGCTTCTATAGTTTGGAGAACTGGTGAATACTACCTCTGACTGGCCCATCCCCCATCTTTTCTCTGCCTCCTGAATCCCAGCTGATCGAGAGGAAATGGAGATTTTTCAGTAACCTTATTCTGGAGTGGGAAGAAATGGAGATTTTACAGTTTCCTTCCCCTGCCACACCCACCAAGCCACACCCACCAAGCCACGGCATGCCCACCAAACCATGCCCACAGAACCGGTAGTAAAAAAAATTGAATTCCACCACATATCTATATCTATATCTATACCTATATCTATATCATCTATATCTATATCTATATCTATATCTATATCTATATCTATATCTATATCTATATCTATATCTATATCTATATCTATATCTATATCTATATCTATATCTATATCTATATCTATATCTATATCTATATCTATATCTATATCTATATCTATATCTATATATCATCTATATCTATATATCATCTATATCTATATCTATATCTATATCTATATCTATATCTATATCTATATCTATATCTATATCTATATCTATATCTATATCTATATCTATATCTATATCTATATCTATATCTATATCTATATCTATATCTATATCATCTATATCTCTCTCTCTCTCTCTATCTATCTATCTATCTATCTATCTATCTATCTATCTATCATCTATCTACACACACACACACACACACACACACACACACACACACACACACACACACACACACACACACACACACACACACACACACACATATATATATATATATATATATATATATATATATATATATATATATATATCAATACATACATACACACATATATACATATCAGAGTAGTTAAGTAGTTCGGAGAATCAGCAAATAGGCTGGCCCCGCCCCCGCTGCCTCCCAGCCTTCCAGATGATCTTTTTTTGCCTATACATTTTTTTACATATACATCAAAGATGGTACTCAACCAGTTCTGACAGGTTCTGGAGAACCAGTAAAGTAAATTTTGAGAGTGGAGAGAGAATGGGGATTTTGCAATATCCTTCCCCTGCCACACCCACAAAGTCACACCCACAGAACAAAAATTGTTGAATCCCACCACCGATATACGTGTGTGTGTGTGTGTGTGTGTGTGTGTGTGTGTGTGTGTGTGAGATAGAGAGAGAGAGAGAGGGAGGGAGGGAGGGAGAGGGAGAGGGAGAGGGAGAGGGAGAGGAGAGAGAGAGAGAGAGAGAGAGAGAGAGAGAGAGAGAGAGAGAGAGAGAGAGAGAGACAGAGAGAGAGACAGAGACAGAGAGAGAGAGAATGGACTTGCCCAGTTACTCGGTTAGGCTCCATGGCTGAAGAACAACTATAACCACCATATATCCTAGAAAAATAAAAGGATCCTTTAAAAAAAAGTGATGTTTTTCTACAGTTGCTGCCCATCTCTATTATTTACAAAATGACTCAAGTCTTCTATGTGGATGACTCTGGGATTCTTGAAAATCTCGTGTCATTTGGCTACTAGGTTCAGCTTAAAGGATGATAACGCAAGCAATTTATCTACCAAACATTTGGTCCTGGATTTCCAATTTCATGGTTAGCATCCTTACATGATTCCATAATTTATTTCTAAGTAAGCATATACTGCCCATTATTCTTTCTTCTGTCTATTCCCACATTTTCTGGACATTGTGCACAATTTTGGCTTTAAACAATATGCTGAAGAGTACCTGACATTTATTAATTCTTTTTCAATAACAGAATAAACCATAAAAATAGAAGGCAAGGAAAAAAATTAAAGGAAGACCATAATACAATTTCCATTAGTTGTCTTCCTCAACATAATGTAGCACTGAAAACAGTCCATTATTTATTTATTTATTTACATTTTAATTCTGCCTAGCTCATTAGGATTCCTTTGATATTAAAAAAATTAGTGCATGTGAAAAGCTTCAAACAGGGGTATTGAGATTTTTTTCTGACTGGGTTTGAGCATAACCTTTTTAATTTGTGTCTCTGCATAACAGCTGGACTTCAGTGCATCATTGCAACTTAACAAAAGTAGGTCTCTCGATGTGAATAAAAACTGTAATTATCACAGGGGAACAAATTATACGGAAAGCTCTGCTTCAATAAGATTGCCACATATTTAGAATGCAGCTACATCAATACTATAGCATCACGAATGAACCAGAGAGTATTTCTATTAATCATATATACCAGAGATGAATTAAAGCTATATAGAATTTTATGGTAGTGAATTTCCAGATCTTTTATTTTCAAAAATGTTAATAAACCTGTTCTAATTATTTGTATTCTACAATAAACCAGCATATGCAGTATATTATCTCTCGACTAAATTTCATTCTGTGAGAGGTTGACCTAGACAATTGTCTTATCTTTTTCATGGGATTTCTCTAGACTGAAGGTTCTAACCTTTCCATTCCACAGAGTAAGGCTGTGGTCTTATACAGAAGGGAATAAGCCCAAATCCACACATTCCTCCAATTGTGGACAAAATGTCTTATTTTAAGACACGTCCTCATCATATTACTTTTTTTTTCGTTCCCAAGCTAGTAGAGAGTCATCCTACACTGATGTTCAGATGCTTCTGAAGTACATTTCTTTTCTTCTTTCGCAGAATAGAATAGAATAGAATAGAATAGAATACAAGAGCTGAGGTAGCGCAGTGGTTAGAGTGCAGTACTGCAGGCCACTTCAGCTGACTGCTATCTGCAGTTCGGCGGTTCAAATCTCACCAGCTCAAGGTTGACTCAGCCTTCCATCCTTCCGAGGTGGGTGAAATGAGGACCCAGACTGTGGGGGCAATATGCTGAATCTGTAAACCGCTTAGAGAGGGCTGAAAGCCCTATGAAGTGGTATATAAGTCTAACTGCTATTGCTATTGCTAGAATAGAACAGAACTTTATTGTCACTTTAAATGTACACTAATTAGCATACCTTAAAATAAAATTTCATTGTTTTCAATTTTCAAAAAATAACAATTATGCATATACATACACACACACATATGACACAGAAAACATCCCAGTCTACATTGAATGTATACATATACATGGTGGGGGGAAAGAATATGGTATATGATATAGAGAAACACCACAGCCTCGTTCAAATGTATACATATAGATGGTGAGGAAAAAATCCTGCAAATTTACAAGACATGGCATAAGGAACAAAGCTGTTCCTTCTGTAACAAAGCTGTTACAGAATCCAGTAGTTCTGTTATAGATACTTCAAAACCTCCTCCCAGAGGGGAGCAACAGAAAGAGACCATGAAGTGGATGGGTGTGGTCTCTAACAATACTTTGAGCTTTAAGCACTTTGTGATTTTAAGCAGCATCCTGAAAAATTGAATAACTGAAGTGAGCTCCCTATAATCTTCTCAGCTGCCCTTACCACTCTCTATATGGACCTTCTACCTGAGGCACTGCTACCACCAAACCAAATAGTGATACAGTTTGTTAAACGCTCTCAATTGTGCCTCTGTAAAAAGTCGCCAGGACAGAAGGAGAAAAATGTTCTCTTCTCATCTGTTGCAAGAAATGCAGATACTGATTTGCATGCTTCACTAAAGATAATGTATGAAGAGACCAAGTCAGATTGTTAGTTTTCTGCACCCCCAGATACTTAATACTGTTGACCACTTCAACAGCTGCAGTCTTGCTACAAAGTGGAGTATGACTATGCCGGCTCTTTCTAAAATCAACAATGATCTCCTTTGTTTTATTTGCATTCAAAGCCAGATTATTTTTTTATTGCACCAGCCTACTGAAACTTTCACCTCCTCCCTCTTCACTGCTATTCTGTATGTGACCCACCACTGCTGTGTCATCCACATACTTCACAACATAGTTCATAGCAGACTTGGCACAGTAGTCATTGGTCATCGAGGTGAACAGTAACTGACTTAAGACACAGCCCTGTGGGGAACCTGTACTCAGGGAGATGGAAATCGAAACTTTTCTTCCAACTTACACAAACTGGGGCCTATCAATAAGGAAATGTAGTACCCAGTTACATAAAAAGTATTAAAACATAGTTTGTTCACCAAATGCTGATTGTAGTACATGCCAAACTAAAATCAACAAAAAGTATTCGCACATGAGTATTCTCCTCCAGGCGCACCAAACTAAGATGAAGCACAAGAAAGTGCTTGGACATGATTATCCTGATATGATCTGGATCATCTTTTCAGTTAACTGCTGCTCAGAGCTGCTCATTTCCTTCAAATTGGTGTGAATACTCACCAGCCAGCTCTGCAAGACAGGCAGAAGATAAATTTGACAAAGAGGCACTATGTCAGAGGTGGTATTCAGTAGGTTCTGACCAGTTCTGGAGAAGCAGTAGCAAACATTTTGCATAGTTTGGAGAATTGGTAAATACCACCTCTGACTGGCCTCCATTCTCTGTCTCCCAAGTCCCAGGTGATTGGGAGGGGATTGGGATTTTGCATTAACCTTCCCCTGGAGTGGGGTGGGAATGGAGATTTTACAGTATCCTTCCCCTGTCACGTCCACAAATCCACACCCACCAAGCCATGCCATTCCCACCAAACCACACCCACAGATCTGGTAATAGAAATTTTTTGAATCCCACCACTGCACTAAGTGTCTTCTGTGTAGCGGACAATGGTGCAGTGAGATAAATCACTACATGACCCACCAATTGTTAAGCTCTTTGATGGTCTATTTTAAATGCCCATCACTTCTCACCCATTTTACAAGCTGAGGGATGGGTAGAATAGAGAGATATATTTTTAAAAGCAGCCAAATCCAGTTTAACTCTAGGCAATTCAAAATGCATATTTGAAGAATTAATGCCTTAAATGCTTTAAATATTCTTTTCCATATTAGCTTTCCTGAGTTCAGAAATTAGTATTGAAGACATACTTCATACACAAAAAAAATGTCAAAATAATAGTGTCAGGAGACACTTTGAAAGTCTCTCCATGTCTGGGAATACCTTACCATCTGGTGACTTCAGACCTATTTTTCCAGGACTTAAAAAAAATCTTGTAGAATTTTTGATTCCCACCCCCTGCTTTGATTAGCTGAACTTTCTTTTGATTGGATGTTTTGCAATATCATCAGTGGCCCCTACCACTAGATATTTTGAGTGTTATGATTTCATTATTTTTATCACTTATTAATTGCTACTTATTTGGTATATCGATCGTTGGAAGCTGTCTTGAGCAGATTGTGATTCTTTAAGCCTGCCTATTTTTACTTCATAAACACATGCTTTATTTCTAAGATATTTTTTTAAAATACTTCTTAGGAGGATTTCTCATTTCATCTTTTATTCAGAACTAAACTATAGCAGTCTAACACTTTGGATCAAGGAGAAAATACCCACTTTTACAGGAAGTGTACAGTCCTTGAATCTTATTTTCATGATCTATATTATTCTTAAAAGTGTACTGCGGAAATTCAGATACAAAATAACTAATTTCTTGCTAATTTTTGATAACTCTTTGGCTATTTTCTTCAATACTTCCCACCCCAAATTGCAAAAATAAAGAGCAGCCACAGGATTGTTTAGTCTGATATACGTATATGTCCTTTTCCAAGCTGACTGTTCCAAGCAAGGAAAGCAATGAGGGAATTAAAGGAGAAGAAGGTGCGCGTTAAAAGAGGAAAAAAATGTGCTCTTCCTTTTTTAATCACAATCAAGACTCTACTTTTGAAACATATGACATTGATTTATTTTGTTTCTCTGGAAAGTAACAAGTTGCAAGGTAGGGTAACAACAATTATTCATGGCTAAGCAGGGAGTGGAATCCAGGTGCCGTATATACAATTTGGCAGGTGGGAGATAAATTGGTCATTATTCTGGAAAAAAAGATTAGGTATTGCATGCTGAACTTTGATCTTTCAGAAAAGTGAACTCAATGGTTTTTCCCCTCTCTATATTCCCAAATTAAGCTCTTGCCCTCAATAGTACTGGAAGGGCATATCAACCAAGTAACTAATGCTCTTGGCTTAACCGAAAGCTCCTTTGCTGCATCCTATAGTTTGTAAGGAACCTGTAAAGAAATATAAATTCTTTGTGTGCCTGATTATTTCCCAAGGGTTTGAAATGTTACTCATAAAAAGAAGAATCTTGGATTTATGAACATGATTGTACTATTCACTTTTTAGTGGGATTGGAATTTCCAGGGCTTTAAAGTAAACCCTTGATATCTGATATTGCCCACTTGACAAAATCATTTCCTCTTCCTATATTTCTTCTTAAGAATAATTTAATACATTCTTTTATGGGCCATTTCCTCATATTTTTCTGAAGAGCCATGGTGGCACAGTAGTTAGAATGCAGACTGATTCTGCCCATTGCCAGGAGTTCGATCCTGACTGGCTCAAGGTTGACTCGGCCATCCATCCTTTCATGGTTGGTAAAATGAGAACACAAATTATTGGGAGCCATAGGCTAACTCTGTAAATCACTTAGACAGCGCTTTAAAGAACTATGAAGCAGTATATTAGTCTACATGCTATTGCTATTGCTGTTTATTGGCAATTGATTACTTCAAAAATGTCATTCCCAAAGGTAAAAACTAGGACCATTGCATTGTCTCAATTTGTATCATTGTAATTACATCAGATTCATCTTCAAGGAAAATGTTTGTGTTTCTGATTGTTAGTGCTGCCTTGACTGCAATGCATTCACAGAAATAGCAGTTTCAGGAAATCATCTAGTTTTTTTTTAAAAAAAGCATTAGTAATTGTAGTTGAGTAACTTCTAAATTAAATATATTTCTTTCTCCAAAGAAAAAGGATCTGAAACCTTCTTCTATTTTCTCATCAAAACAAATGTAACTAAGATCCTTATGCAGAGCAGTTATTTCTGTATTACTTCCCAGCCCAAATTCACGACAATGATATCTGTGCTCTTTTCTTTCTCAAGGACTCATTCCTATACCATTATTGACACTATCCAATCAATATGTTTAAGAGCTTTGTTTTCTCCTCCCAGATCAAATGCAGGAGTGATTTGTATGTTTACCTTGATAATATACACTTGTCTCTTTAAGGTGACAGCAGATGGTCCAATCAGAAATGGCAGGACTAAGTGCAGAAAATACAGCAAGCCATCTCAAGCTCCCTTAACCATAAAATCGATGAGTTTATGCTCAACTGAGCGATAAGAAATACTCATGAAATGTCCAAGGGTGAATCAGGGTGGCTGGGTTACCAAGTTCCTCTCTCCACTAAGTGCAAAGCGCATGAGTAATGAGGCCTTTCCGCATCATCAAAGGCAAGGAAAATATTTATCAGTTAAATATTGTGTCCCCTTTTCTCTATTTCTGTATCTGAATATCTCTTTTGGCTATTGGTCCTTTTTCATTGTCTTTCTCTTAAATATCTTTCTTTCTTTAAATATAAATATAAACAAAGGTATAAAACTTCCACTACCTTGAAAATATGATTGCTGAGTTTGATTGCAGAGTTACTCTTAATCTTTTTGCTATCCTTTCTTTTCCTTCTGGAGTTCTCTGGAACTGACACAGGAAGCTTTAAAGGTATGTATCTTTGTTTTTATTATTATTATTTTATGGTTGTATTTTATTTATCTTACCTGCAATATTATTACTCCTATTGTTATTAAATCATCAATACCACCCGTAGAAACCTAGAAAGGACATGCATTCTAATTGTACTGGCTGGCACATAACCTCATTCTTAAAATCTATTGTAGAAACATTAGTGCTCACATTGTTCCTTCTTCTATTGTACAAGGAAAAAGGCAATGTTGCTTATTACTTGCAAAGACGGTAAGTTAGAGGAACAGGAATACACATTGCATTCTTATGCAATTTTGCAGTGTAATCTTATATAATTATAAATCAAATATGGCAGTGTTTACACAGCAAGAAAGGCAAAGTGAGACATAGAGATATAGCTCATGCCATCTTCCACTAAATAATTTTAATTGGACAAGCACTATGATTCTGTATAACTGTAATTCCAGTGAAATTAAATTTCTTTATGATACACTATTTCAATAAGCTTACGAACATGGGAAATATGGGGTGCTACCTCATGAAAATTAGCCAAGTAAATATTCCAAGAAAGTTTTTTCAGTTTTCTCATTTCCCAACTTTGCAAGTGTATATAGGATCAGTTCCCATGAGGGCATAATGCCATCAGTGATAGCCTTGTTGCCACTGATGGATGCTGTAGTCACAGGATAAGAAATTGCTGAGGACTTGATTTGTCACAAGGTACTTAACATAAATCCGGTAATTATTGTTATCATGTGGGGAGCAGTTGTGTGAAATCTTTATTCGAAATTGTTTCCTGCCAATGACGTGAAACATGGAGGGTTTTTTTTCTATGCTAGAATTATGTCACAAAGTTTTGACCTGATCTTAGTGGAGGTTGTACTGGATGCCTAATCCACTGGATACTGAATATCCTGAAATATTTATACGCATTTTTGTTACCATGTACAAATAATTAAGCATCTATCCTGCATCACCTCACGTATCATTGTGGTTACAAAAATAATGCAGCAAAAAAAACTGTGACATGAATGCTAAGTCTCATTCATTCATCAAAATAACATTGTGATAGTACACACAGTGGTTGATCATTAAACTGAAGACTGTACGAGCTTCTCTAGAATTCTCTTTCTACACCCAGAGACACATCTGGAGTAAGACAGACATATTTATGTTCTTCATGAACACTATTACTGAAGATAATATGTAGTCAGAGGAGTGTACTTATTCTCTTAATTCCTTTTTAGTGGATGGGTAGTGGCCATTGGTTCTTGTAGTAGAAAATGTTGGTATCTGCAATATAAGGAAGTATCTATTTCCTGAATCTCCCACCATTTAGCATCATTAAATTATACATGATGGTAGTAACATTGTAGAGAGTCAGTCTGTGTAATTGTTAAGGCACCATGAGACTATGAGTTCTAGTCCTGCCAAGGCATGAAGCCAACTTGGGACAGACACTCTCCTTCAGCCTAAGAAGCAGGCAATGGCAAAACATTGCCACTAACTAACTCAAAGGGAAAAAAAACATTCTCCCCAGTGTTCTTATAAAATAACAATATCTCCTCCTCCTTAAATTATATCAATGTGAGGGTCATCAATACATGGTAAGCATATTATTCCAAAGTAATGGAGTGGGCACAGAGAAGTTTTCTAAGTCACACTCCTGGATCTCAAGCATTACTTTTTGGGCTGAATTAAAGGCAGACTGTATTTGGAGAAAACACTCCTGTAGGTAACATGGAGAAGCCATGTAGGTCTTATGAGTCTTAATCCTTAATTGTAGTGAAAAACACAAATATGAAAAATACTTTTGCAACTAATGTACTTCTATGCTATGCAGTAGGCTTAACATTCCTGAAGCAGTTCTTCCCCATCAATGTGGTGCTGTAATGCTTTATCATCATCATTGTGTAGAGTATATTGAGCAGCAAATGTTTTCCAGCGGTCTTGCTAATTTGCAGCATCTTTGTCATCATCCTCAGGGACAGTAATAATCTTCCTTAAGTGTTTGGCACCACGTTTTCTGAGGCTAGCCTCATTTTCACCAAGTGGTATCCAATGTAATACAATTTTTGGATGCCAATCTCACATAAGTTATGGCCAACCAGTCACATGTGATGTTCATTCACAGTTCTCAATAGACGTTTTAAATCTGATTTTTGTAGTGATATGGTGACTTCATTAGTGATATGGTCAATTATATGAGACATGGAATATTCTTCTCAAGCAGCATTGTTGGAATATTTAATCATCTAGATTGTATACTTCCATGTTTCACAAGCATATATTACAGTTGGTATAACAACATTCTTGAAGAGTTTTATCTTTATTGAAATATTTATGGCTGCTGTAGACCAAATTGGGCTCATGCATTAAAACATGGCTGCTGCCATTCCAATTTGATAGGTAACGGCCTTCTCCATCAGTAGATATAATGCTGCCAAAATAAGTAAATAGCCTGGCACTGACTATAATAGGCATATTATCATGAGCACTTCCAACTTGCATGAACTTGCTCTTCTCAAAATTTATATATAAGCCGATTTTGTTGGCTCATTACCTAAGCTGGGAGTCATTTCTTGCAGCATCCCTGTATAATGCTTACCACCTGAAATTTCCAAATAGTTTCAAAGATAACTCCAAGTAAATCACATTATCATAATTAAATCTTGACATAATGACAGCATGATTGCCAGGACTTCCCATTTGATAAAGCATGAGTCATTTGAAGCTGGGCAAAGAGTACACTGGCTACATCCCCTACCTGCTGATCAAATAAAAGTTGTGAATCTAGGAGAACCCTCAAATTATGGGCATGCTCCCTTAGGATAAATAAAACACCATCCTCAGTAAGCATAGGCACCATGGTCAGACAAGTAAGCATTTGGACAAACACCACATCAGTCTTGCTAGAACTGAAATTCAATTTGTTTTATCCCCTTCACTCCCTTACTATTAAGAGTGGGACGAGTGAAGAGGCAGGACTCATGGCTAGTACAACAGCTCCTTATTGATTAGGTCAGCATATACGAGTGCTGAGCTGTCCAGCAGATCCCTCTTTTAAAGGGTCTGACAGCTCAGCCACTGAGGTCCCTTAAATGTTCCCGCCTGCAGTGAGAACCAATCCCTTTAAACTAACAGATTTCCCACTGGACCGCCAGACCAGAGGGAAACCTATGCCAAAGTTTTCCTTCCTCATTACCATACTCAACACTTACTGTTTCAGATATTGAACAGGAACAACCCCAAACCTCCGGTATTGCAGAAGTAGCCTGTAGCTTAACTGCTTCTTCCTCATGCACTATATTGGCAAAAGCATTCACTCACCCATCCAAATAATCAGAATCAGGTGTTCCAATCACTTCCATGGCCATAGGTGTATAAAATCAAGTACCTAGGCATGCAGACTGTTTTTACAAATATTTGTGAAAGAATGGATCGCTCTCAGGAGCTCAATGAATTCCAGCATGGAACTGTAATAGGATGCCACCTGTGCAACAAATCCCGTCGTGAAATTTCCTCGCTCTTAAATATTCCACAGTCAACTGTCAGATGTATTATAAGAATGTGGAAGTGTTTGGGAATGACAGCAACTCAGCCATGAAGTAGTAGGCCAACATCAGTGTGTGACCTCACAAATGCGTTTCTGAAGGAATGGTCAAAAAGTCCCATAAACACACTCCTAAACCTTGTGGACAGCCTTTCCAGAAGAGTTGAAGCTATTATAGCTGCAAAGGGTGGACTGACGTAATATTGAACCCTATGGATTAGGAATGGGATATCACTTACAGTAAATTCATATGGGAGTAAAGGCAGGTGAGCGAATACTTTTGGCAATATAGTGTATCTACACCAGAGGTGGGTTCCTACCAATTCGCGCCTATTTGGTAGAACTGGTTCGTCAAATCTACCGAACCAGTTAGAAGAGGTTCCACCAGTGGACCCGGAAAGCAGGCCACACCTACAGAAGAGGTTCCAAAATTTTTTGAAACCCACCACTGGTCCTTGGATATGATTATTCTACACTATCATGCTCATATTTATAAAACTCAGTGCCTCTGTGAAAGGTAAGGATGACTACTGCGTTTGTGGTGCAATCAGAATATTGTGTGTGTTGAAATTGTTTTAACGCAAACCAAAGATGCCTTTTAAAAAACAAGTTTACATCATATTCTTATGCATGCCAGTGCTGTGTGTGAGGTAATTTAAGGTGGTTCTGACAAGTGTCGTCGGCATCTTCATATCTGGTCACATGGGCGGCAAGCCACTCCCACAAAGGAGGCCACACCCACAGAGTAGGTTCGAACAATTTTTGAAACCCACCACTGAAACCATTCACTCTGGTAGGAGCAAAACCAGTCCAGAAGGATCAATAGTATGAAGTGTCACTGAGATATCCAGTAATATCCTATCATCCAAGTCCCAGGAGAAGCAATTTGCATACTATGGCATAATTTAGTTTGGTCTGCAAAATTACAGATCCCCAAAACAATTGGCATTGCTACAAGAGGCCTTATTTGAAGCAAACCAATTTTCTTAAATGTCCCAATGCCTTTACAGTGTGTACATTCAAATCAACATACTTGGGATGATCTTCTATCCTTGTAGATAACAAAGGCAGCTTTGTGATTAATTGCATCTTGATTCCATTCAACAGACAGGAGTGTCTGCAGGAATAGTTAATGGCTGCTGCCTGGTTTATTGCAGGCCTGTTTTTCCCCCCAAACCTGATTAGCAACTGAATACTGAGAACTGATTGATGGATCCACAGTTTCTTTACAGGGCTATAAACATATTCCAAAATGGAATATACATATTTTTACTTTAAAAATAACAGTATCACTAGTTTATTGGGGAAAGGAAAAGAATTACTTACATATAAAATTAAGGGACAAAATCAGAAACCTTTTCAGATTGCCTATTTGCACTATGTTTTTTATTATTATTTTAATTCTAAAAAGATATGATGAAACTTTTCCTTTACTTATGCTTATACTATTGGTAGGAGTCATATTTTGCATCTCAATGTGGGTACCGAAAACACAATACAGTAAGAAACCAACCCACTAATACTGTATAACTTTTCAAATTGACTTTAGAACAATATTCAGAGATTGATGAGACACTTCCTCCCTCCCGTTCCCCCCTCCCCCTCCCTCTGTGTGTGTGTGTGTGTGTGTGTGTGTGTGTGTCTGCATTACACACATGTATATCTGAAATGCCATTTCACCTAACCTCATTGGGAACATGGTGGCTTGAGTGGCTCAGACGCTGGGCAGGAGGTTAGCAAGCCCACGTTTGAGATCTGAAAGCTGCCTTAGGGTGAGGCTGAGCTCTCATCCTTCACCCCAGCTCCTGTCAGGGAGATAAAAGAAGACCCCAACTGAGCATCCCCTGTGCAATGGTGACTGCTAATCCTTTCAACCAGGAAGCACCTTGGTGCTTCTCACACAAATTCAAAAAAAAATGTTTTTTTTTAAAAAAATCTAAATCCTAAAAAAAAACCATTAGGAGAAGATGAAAGAGAAAGTGTCATCTGTTTCTTGCTTTACTTCTTAGGGATATGAACCCCATTCCCACGGACAAATAATTATGTAAAAACAATGCTCCAATGTTGGAAAAGGTAGATGAAAGAGGACAACCAACAACAAGGATGGTTCAAGGATTACATACTAATATGGATATTATGAACATTCCTTCTGTCTGAGATGGAATGGGTGAGAAGATCTGTATGAAAGAATTAACTTCTAAACTATCTTGCTATTCTACGAAACAACTCTGGAGATCAGCTGGAGGATCACCCTCATGTAGATAAGATGTTGAATTATGATTTAAACAGAGTTTATTTGTTATGTTATTAATTTTTTTTCTAGAACTTTTAACTCTTTGACTATTTTGAATTGTACTGATCTTTGACTGTAATAAATGTTTCCTTTTATTTCATTCCACCAGTCTGAAGTAGATTAATATACAAAAGCTAATGGCTTTCGGAATATATACAGTCTACAACTGCTTTGTATATTTGGATGGATGCATTTTATGATCTGCAGTTTAGAAAAGCATTTTAGCCGTTTTACTATATTTTATTTTTACAATGATGTGTAATAATCTAAAGAAAAAATAGGGAGTTGCAAAAGTAGATTTATCACATTTGCATATTATTAAAAGACATGAGAATCTTGAAATATATTTATTATTTACTAAAAGGTCTTGATATGCTGGTAAATGTGAAGATAGTTATATTCTGAAAACAACAATATATACCATCACCTAGCATTGGTTTTACTTCCACATTTGTGATTTGATAAGACAATGGTCTAAGAACCATTCAGTAAGAGAAATATTGGGTGAATGTGAGGTTAATGCCTATTAATAGATTGTGCCATACTAGAATAACTGGTAATTTGACCAAGAAAGTGAAAAAAATTATAAGTAGCAGTGAAAAAAAAGGGAAGAGGGTAATATTATCAGTAAGAATCAACTAGTGGAAAGAAACCAATAAATAATATGAACTTCATCTAAAAGCCTTCATGATTCTTAATTTTTGTTACAATAGTTATCTCCTTTTAGTTTTGTTACTCAGACTCATTTTGGCTAACTCTTTAATTCATTTTTTTGCTCTGTTTCAAGAAAATTACAACGGCATCATTAATATAAAGTAAGCAACCAGGACAATATTCTCCATACAGTTCTTCTACAATTTTGTATATTTTGATTATGACTGTACATGGGCATCACCCTACATTTTGGAGCCCTTTCGTAAATGTGACTTTAAGGAGAAAATCTTTTCAAAACAGGGAAACATATCCATTCTGGAAACCAACAAGAAGCCCCAAAAGGTGGCTAAACAATAATTTGAAGGATTAATAGTGGTTACTTTTGTTCCTATGTTTCAGTATACATTGCTGAATTAGAAATTATACCAAGATTGTAATATAGGAATATATCCAATTCTTCTGTCTGCATGATCGCATGAATGCCAGCTAGGTGACTTTGGGCCAGTCACTCTCTCAGCCCAAATCACCTCAAAGGGTTGATGTTAGGGGAGATAATAAGAAAAGGAAGGAGTTTTAGGTATGTTTATAAAAATATCAAAAGTAATAAACAAACAAAATAAATAAAATTTGAAACAAAAAAAGCATGGGGAAAAACTTTATTCTACAAATAAGTCTGTCAACCTTGCAGTGGTCAAGCTTTTTAACTTTCATACATGAACATTTATTATTCCATATTTCAAAATGAATTTGTGATTTAAAATAAAAATCAGCTTGAAAAATCTACACATGTATTTATCTTTTCAGCTAAAGTAGCCTTTTGAATGTATTTTTCTGAAAGCCTGCATTTTTGCACTTAACATTTCTTAATGCACACATTTTCATCTAATGTAATGTGTATTTATGCAACCTTTTCCTAAAATTGTTTTTTAAATTGTAATCTGCAATGTCAAGGATAAAGAAGTGTGCATTTAAATTTAAGATGTTTCAATCTATGTGTATTATGAGAAAATGCAAGTTGGTAAATTACAAACTGAATGAGTTTTGCTGCTATCCCTACAGCTTTCCAGCTGATTATTACATAGAATCTGTGAAACCACATACTAAGGATGACTAAGACTTCACAACCAGATCCAAAGAGCAGTGTGATTAAATCACATTTATCTGCTAAAGAATGGTCATGGGAACCAATGGAAAATTTTGTGGGATAATTTTATAAAATGGGGGGAATCAATGTACACCTCATAAGTAACGGTAAAGGTTTCCCTTGCATATATGTGCTAGTCATTCCCAACTCTAGGGGGCGGTGCTCATCTCTGTTTCAAAGCCAACAAGCCAGCACGTCTCCGTGGGCTTGTGGCCAGCATGACTAAATGCCAAAGGCCCATGGAATATTGTTAACTTCCCACCAAAGATGGTTCCTATTTTTTCTACTTGCATTTTACATGCTTTCAAACTGCTAGGTTGGTAGACGCTGGGACAAGTACGGGAGCTCACTTTGTTACACGTCACTAGGGATTCGAACTGCCAAACTGCCAAACTTTCTGATCGACAAGCCCAGCATCTTAGACACTGAGCCACCATGTCTCTATTACACCTCATAGACAGCACAAATAATTGTCAATGGAGATTTAAGTAACCATGAGAAACAAAAAGAAACAAGATATGGTTGCCCATTGTCTCTTCCCTTGTTTATTTTAGTTATTTTCAATATTAAATAGAGGTATAACACAAGAAGTAAAGTTTTTAAAAGGGTCTTTTAAAAGTCAGAAGAGGTCATCTGCAAAAGTTCTTAACTTTTATGATAAAAACTTTTTCAGATGACCTCTTCTCATTTTGGCAGACCTATTAACTGAAAGATCAATTTAAAATTATTAGCAGCTTTTAAGATTAGTAAACAAAAGACTACAATGTTAACAAAAATATGAGATTAGAAGAACAAGCAGAACTGATGAATAAAATAAATTTCAAAATTGAGAAGAAGGTAAAATATTTGAATATAACTGTGAGAAATATGACTTCTAGGTTGTTTCAAACTATTATGTGAAGACATAGGACTACGTTTTAAAAGGTATGCCAAAATTATATAAAATACAATTGTCATTGGGAGAATATTTTTGATTAAGATGAACGTATTATTCAGAATGTTATTATTGTTTCAGACAATACCTGTTTTGACAACTGATGTACCATTCAAACAATGTCAGAAGGACATATCTAAATTTGTATGGCAAGGAGAAAAAACATATTAAATATAATTTACAAACTATAAAAGGGTTGGAAGGGACCTTGGAGGTTTTCTAGTCCACTCTACTGCTTAGTCAGGAGAACCTATATCATTCCAGACTGTTGTCCAATCTCTTTTTCATAAGTTGGCAATAAAAATTATTCATAATGTTTTTTTTAATATAATAATTTTACAATATTCATAATTGTAATGATGCATTACAAAATGTAAATAGGACGATTGGATTTACCAGATTTGAAACTAGGCAGGAAGTTTTTAATTTACAACCACAACTGAGCCCAAAAATTATGTTGCACTTAACATTTGTTAATGAATCATTGCAATTGTTAAAGTTAATTACACGGTTGTTAAAGGAATCTGGCTTCCCCATTGATTTTGCTTTTCAGAAGGTTGAAAAAGGTGATTGCATGAAGATCTGCAATTGTCATAAATGTGAATCGATTGCCAAGCTTCTGAATTTTGATCACGTGATCATAGGTATGCCGCAAAGATCCTAAGTGTGAAAAGCTATCGTAAGTCACTTTTTTCAGTGCCATTATAACATTGAAAGGTCATGAAATGAACTGCTTTAAGTCGAGGACTAGCTGTATAATGCTGCTTGCTGTGTATGAAAGAGTGTTGTTAAAAAAATAGAGGGTTGTTGGGTTTAGAAGGTCATGGTTTGAAATTTGGATGGCATAGATATGGTAGGATGAGTTGAACGTAGACTTTAAGAAACATGATGCTAGATAGATTATTCTTAGAGTAAATATAAACTCAGGCCTGGCCCACAAGCACCTTTATAGCTTTCAATCATTATTTGATAGAACAAATGATAAATAAACATAAATGGTTAACCTACAGAACATACAAAATGTACAAGAATATCCTCAAGGGGATTTTAAAATGAAATCGTGAGAAGGTTTAATAACAGAAGGGTGTTCTTATGAATGTCTGCAAAGCTACTTCAAATCTTTGCTGGAAATGTGAACAACATGAAAGGGACCTTTTTACCATGTTTGGTAGTCATGTAAAAAAACCAAAACATTTTGGATACAAACACATGCAATTTCACTGGACAACAAAGATAAAAATAATGGCAGCATATATCTAAAAATAGGATGAAGGAGTCACTATCTGCCATCCAAAAGAAAATTAAATAAATGTACACACTACAAACAAGAAAATAGCTCAGTCACCACTTGCCTTATAAGTACACTGTTAATCAAAACAACAATTTGTGCAATTAGTATGCAACTAAAGAGCCAGAGTGTTTTTGTTTATATTTTGTTTATATCTTTATAGGTTTATTGATAGACATGCATATATATTAAATCTGAATTAAACTTGGGCATGTGTGGTTAAATATCTAAAATATGTATGTGATTGCCTATCTTATTAGTATGCATTTACTACTACTGAATACTTAAGCTAAGTAATTAAATATGTAAATGGACATTTGGAAATGTGAATGGAAATTTGTACACAAAATTATAATACCTGTTCTGGTTATGCATTGACAGTAATTGTGTGCTTCCACTAGGCTTGAATTAATATCTACTCAGCATCTGAACTTTTGCAAGAGTGTATGGTTGACAACTACTTCATGGACCATGAAGGTCACTTATGATAAGGTTTTTGCCCATTTTATTGCTTTCTGGTCTTCTTAGAAAGGGGGTCCTGCAGGAAGCATTGAAAGAAACAGATTGTGCTGAAGGATACAGATGAAAGCAATGGATAGTGTTTTAACAGTCCCAAGATTTTGTTCAGGTTTTCTTGTTTTCCATAATATTTGCATGTTTGAACCTTGCATGTTGGTCCCAGGAGCAGTTTAAATGTGAAATGCACACTCATCAACAGCAATTGTGAGTATTATCTACGACAGGTGAGTAATATGTCAAAGTAGACTGTTTAAATGGAGCAGGGACCTCATGAAACAATGCAAAACTAAGGGAGAAGCATAGCTCTTATTGCTGGAGAGAGGTAGAATATTTGCAAAACAAAAAAGGGGGGCATATTATTCCCATCATTGTCTCTGTATTTTTCTGATGCCCAATAGGGAAGTCAGATTGACCACCTGAATAGACAGGCAAAGCTGTTGGGGCACAATATGGAAAAACTAAGACAGTTGTTTGGAAGAGGATGGAAAACCTAGATATGTCTTCTAATGCTTCAGTGAAATTTCAATATGGATAAAATTAAGATTTTTAATTCTTACAATTTGTTATCTTTTTAAAACCATTCTCTCTTTATTTAAAAGAGTGGATGTTCCCACTGCATGTTTTCAAACATTTATTAGGATTTAGCCAGATAAATTAGCTATGCCTGAATATCTTGTCAAATTTTGTGAAATGTTACAGGAATCTTATTTTATTTTAAAAATAAAATAAATTTAAAGGAATGTAGTTCAAAAAACTTTGAACTTGGTCTGCTAATACTAAATAGACATCATCCTTCCACAACTGATTAAAAGTTTTCTTTTTAAATTCCAAACACTTCATTCTTTACTGTTTTTAAAATTTACATTTCATGCTGTTCAAAAACAAATTGTACCATTGGATGAAAAAAAGCATCCCTTGTTAGAAAATGGGAAATGTAGATCTTTGTGTTGATTTCATATTAGACAACCTCTGATGTAAACCAAACCTCTTATTTTCAAAATGTCAAGTTTGTCTAAACCAAATGTTAAAACCCATGCACCCTAATATCACCAGCTAAGAAGCTTGCAGATGTGTTAAACACACTTCATGCATCTTGACTTCTTGAAGGTGACTCCATAAGAAGGCAAGAGGAGCAGCTTCAAGACTTCTATCTGCAATCTCTTTAAGGTGATATCTCCTAGTTCTTTCTCAGCTACTTCTGGATGGTCTATACATTGACCTCCCACACATCTAGAATTGAATGGAGATGGTCTCCTTTTTTTTTGCTATTTTAATTTCTCCTCTTTCCCTACATCAAAGGAAATTTGACCTGGGTGGGTGAAAGGAACTATGATATACCACTATTTTTCTTGAAAATAACATGATACTTTAGGACATAGCTGTGTTGGCTGAAGATCTTTATTTAAAAGAAAGAAAGAAAGAAACTACCTTCAAAGAAAATACATTTTAAACAGAACACAATAAGATTGCATCCAAAGTTCTGTTCCAAAGTATGCTTAGCTAAGATATGATTATTGGTGATATGGAAGAAGACATTTGCAAAGTGTGTGGATTATTTTAAATTATTATATGTCTTTCTGCTTATACTACGAGTAATTAAATTAGTACAGCTGTACACAAAGCAAGTCATAAATCTGTATTAGAGCAACTGATTTCCCATTAGCAGATATCCTTGGTGTGAGGCTCAAATTAATATTTATGGCTCCACATGAATATCTTGCACTCAGGTTATAAATGCACCTTGGAGGACACCAACAATTGTGCTCCAATTTGTACTCCCTTCAAAATGTGCATATTGATCCAAAAAAAAAAAAAAAACCCTTTCAGATATAAATGTATGTTAATATTTTTCTCCTCCATGTTCTGAGAAAAAATAACTTTATAAGGGGTTTTCAAAAAAAAAAGCTATGATATTCAAGTCTATATACACAATGTTTTGGATCAGACTGTAAAAAATGAATATATGTATATCTCTTCATACTTTTATCTCCTACATAAGAGCAGATTTTGTCCTTGATAAATGGAATTGTTGTGCAGTTTTATCCAGGACTGAAGCAAAACAATCCTAAAGTCATTGCAGTCTTTTCCAGATTAATTTTAACTTTTAAAAAAATCTTTGTCCTCTTTTTCATTTCCCTCACTGGAAGAAACCATTTCAAATGTTTGGCTTTCTTTCTATTCTTCTATTCTACAAATAAATTTTTATCTTTTTTAATATTCTTTTTTACATTTACAACTTTAGTTTTAAGTGTATTATATTCCAACAGTTTTCAGTCTATTAGACTTTTAAATGTTGGAATAGATACTATTATTGCCTTTCTATAACTGCAAAATACTCCGTCCTTCCATCCTTCCTTCCTTTCTTCCTTCCTTCCTTCCTTCCTTCCCTCCCTCCCTCCCTCCAATTGAACTGCAGTTTTGATAGTATGTTAATGAAGTTGACCTAATTCTACATCTACATCTACTTATCCTGAAATCAGATCTTTAGAATTGCTTTGAAATTTTCCTTACTATGTTTAGTCTAAATCTCTCTCTCTCTCTCTCTCTCTCTCTCTCTCTCTCTCTCTTTCTCTTTCTCTTTCTCTCTCTCTTCTTTTATCATAGTTCTATGTGCCAAAATTACCCCACTCATTCACTTTCATGATAGTCAAAGTAACCAAGTATATGGACTGAGATGCTTTCTATTTAATATGAATCACCTAAACTTGTTATGATGCTGCAGGTATAATGGTTAAGGAATTTACCGTAAACTGCAAAATCTAAGCTCACTTGTAAGCGATTACCAGGCTGATCCTGAAGGAGGAGTCAAATGTGTCATCAGTCATAAGTCTCTTTACACCAACAAGAGATAATCTACTGTTATCTCCTGCTAATTTCTTTTGGCTGATAGTAGTTCAGATTCTTATAGAGAGCTCAAGCTTACAAGCTTGTTGTGGGGAAAATATGAAGAATAAGGAGTATTAGGCACAGTATATTTACCACCATGAGTTATTGAGTTGAAAATACTAAGACAGGATAAAAAATACTTTAAAAATACTTTTGCTTTTTTTTCTTAGGAAATAATATACAGTAGATATTACCCTGGGTATCACTATTACTCTAACAATGGTCTTCAATTTCATCTATAGGTAAGCCTCACCAACTATTGATATCAATGAGAACCAGAAGTACAAATCGAACACATGAGGTGGTTCCTAATTTATATCATTAAATTAAAATACTGCAGTGCACAGAAGTGGAAAATAGTATCTGGGAATCATTAATAAATATCTAGGACAGTGGAAAGAAAACTATCCCCTTTCTGGCAGGATAATAAAATTATTTTTCCTAATCGCCTTAATAAATAGCCTTAACCATGGCTGAACAATAAATAGGAAACCCTCAGACTTCAAGGTTTTGTTGAAGAATGACTGGCTAACTGGCTCACTGACTGACTGACCGACTGGACTGGACTGGCTGGCTGGCTAGCTGAACACACATACACACATACCTGGACATACATACACATGCACACACATTCACCACCTCCTTACCACATTTGGCAAAATTCACTTGTTTTCTAAAATTGACCAGAGAACTAAGTATTTTTCAAAATATATATAGGATATTATTATTATTCATCAGGCTCCATTTCCAGAAAAAAGAAGTATAGTACAAAGAGGCAGTATTTGCTGACCTTTTGGAAAAAGAATGCACGGGTTTTGCCCCTCAGTGTCACTTGTGACTCTGAACGGAGAACTTAACATTTTTAAAGTTTCCAGGGATCATCCTTTAAAGAATGAGATCATAGAGATCTGCATTCCAAATTATTCTGCTGCACCTGCCAGGTCACTATTAGTTCCATTGATGCAGAAACCATCTTTTGCTCAAGTGATACCGAAAGGGCCATTTTCCTTTCCAAAAGTGGCAAAGTTTATTTCCTAAAGAATTCATTTGGGGGGGGGGGGAAGCATTTCTGAAGAACACAAAGAGATCTTTCTACATGTTGAAAACAGAGGTTTCACTCATTATTGACAGTACTCCTCAGCTTCCAGTTGTGTAGATGGAGTTTGTGAGGGGGAAAAAAACCCTTGGAAAGAAATAACTATTGTAGGAAGGCAACAAACCTTATTTGAGACACACCCAGGATTTATTGTGAAAGGGTTACAGCAAATAGTATCACAGCCATATGCAATGGATTCAAGAAATTATTGTAACCACCCCACAATTTTTGGTGATTTTCCCAAGAATATGAGGAATATGAGGCAGAATCTTAGCCCTACATATATTAAAAACTACACTGAACACAATAGACTACCCATTTCTCAGGAGCAACACTTAAAAAAGGAAAACTGGAAGATCAAGGAACTGAATACAAGCTTGCTATTTGAGAACCAAATGCCAAGCAGCCCTTATTTTATAATGATAGTGTTTGGCATACTTATCAAAATAAGTGGATCTACATTTTTACTGCCAGATTTTCAGTGGAATGAAGGGATAGTCAGAGATATCAAAATGACGGTCATAAACGTGTAATCAAAACTTTATTTCTTTTATAACTTGGGGATAACTGTGGAAAAGATAGTCAAGCATTAATGAAAATTGAAGTTATCTATCTAAAAAATGAACATTATTACTGACTTGTTGGGATTTCTACAACACATTGAATGGGGCTAAGCATTGAGATTTAGTGTAGTTTTGGGGTGGAAATCATTTTCTTAGCATGTTATGAACATAAAGGATATAAAAATGGATATGTCTATTTCACATTGTATCACAAACTTACAGAACCTATTTCAATCATCCTTTCTGAAGGCTTTCCATATTTTGCAAAAAACAAACAAACCCAAAGATGGGTCAAAAACCAGAGTTCATGGTGATCTAGTGGTTAAAGAAGTTAAAGAGGCAGACTAGCATTGAGAAATCCAAAGTTCATGTCCACTGTCACGTCTTGGAAAGCCACTTGGTACTTTGTGCCAGACCATCTAACCCCATACAGTACACACTATTGTTTGCTATGGTAGAAATAAGGGTGACCGAACACTTTCTATATTGTCTTAGGTTCCTGGATGAATGGTGCAGATACAAATCAATCAAACAAAAAAATGAACAAATAAATCATATAGGGATGCAAATCAACGAAAGGAATGAACAAATAATGTACTGTACTTATATGGACATATTGCATTAATGTGAATTCCATAATGACTTGTTAACTTGTGTTAACGTGTTGATGTGTTGGTTGAAATCAACTGTTGTGTATCCTGCTAATCTTCCTATATTTAACATATAAAAAGAAGTGAAAAAAGGATGCTATGGCAAATAGTCAGAATTTTGGTGGTCCCAACTGCGTATGTCAGCCAGGTGCTGATGTTTATTGGTCCCATAATCACCAATTATTCCTAAAGTAGCCATTTGCTTCCTCTTTCTTGACTGTGAAGCACTTGATTTCTGCCCTAAAATGCAGTTTTAGATGCACCATTAAACTGAGTTATTTCATGCATGAAGAGATATTTACCTGCCCTCGTGTAATTACTAATGAAGTGAATGAGATTGCAACTTAGTCTTCAGCCTCAGCAGAAAAAAATAAACTTAGTTTGATCCTGAATCTCAAATTGTTCCCAGTGTCTCATCCTTTAATGCTGTTCATATCAGATGAAGGAAAATCTGGGGAAACTGCTTCTTCAGATTTCTGCGGACTGTTGATCCATCCATAATAGAAAGAATGTTTCATTTGAAAAAAAAATGAATCTAAAATAAGGTAAGGGTAAAAGCTTCCCTCGCACATACGTGCTAGTCGATCCCGACTCACAGTGGTGAAATTCAATTTTTTTACTACCAGTTCTGTGGCCGTGGTTTGGTGTCCATTGTGTGGCTTGGTGGGTGTGGTAGGGGAAAGATACTGCAAAATCTCTATTCCCATCCCACTCTGGGGCCAGGCAAAGGTGGCATTTTCTGATTCTCTGAACTACTCAAAATTTCATCTACTAGTTCTCCAAACTACTCAAAATTTCCACTACCAGTTCTCCAGAACCTGTCAGAACATGCTAAATTTCACCCTTGCTAGCGGGTGGTGTTCATCTCCATTTCAAAGTCAAAGAGCCAGCACTGTCTGAAGACATTTCCATGCTCATGTGGCTGGCATGACTAAAAATGAAGGCACACGGAATACTGTTACCTTCCCACCAAGGTGGTCCCTATTTTTCTGCTTGCATTGTTATTTGCTTTCAAACAGCTAGGTTGGCAGAAGCAGGGACAATTAAAGGAAGCTCACTCAGCACTAGGGATTTGAACAAGCTCAGCATGTTAGCCAATGATCCACTGTGTTTCTTCTGAGCCACCATGTCCCTTAAACTACTGTAAGGCTAATAATAGTAGTCCAGTAATAATGATAATATAAATAAGAATGCGGTGAAACTTAAATTTTGTCCTCTTATTAGTTCTCTTTGTTATCCAGATCCAAGCTTAGCTCCCTGATTCTTTTACACTAGATTTAAGTATTAGTGAACATTAAATGAAAATAATTTCAGTATCATTACATTAAATTAAGGTTGAGTTTTTATGTAAGTAGTATACAATACCTACCTGAACACCAAAATAATTCATCTTGATTAAAACGCAAAACATCGAATGATTTCCTACTTACAAGGGTCACTTGTTTAGCAATAAGTGGTCAATCATGATCAATTCATTACATATTGCATAACATTAATCATAGCTAATTCTTTGGCTATTGTTAACATAGCTATAATCTGGAATTCTATGAAAAAATAGTAATTTATTTAAATATATAAATTAACTTTGGACAGCATCAGTCAAGATGTCAGTCTAAGGTGACCCATATGCTTATTTCTTTGGGTTCCACATAACAAATTTATTTATCTGCTTTTCTAACTTAATAAATATCAACTATATCTGTTTAGTATAGCTTTTTAACCTGTGGCACGTTCCAGATATCATCAGGACCCCAAATGACATAAAACACATACAATATGGAATACCAAAAGGACAGGACAGAGTTATGAGAATACAATGATGGCACGGCACAATCCTTCCACCTTTATGTAATGTAAGATTAAATGAAATAGTGCTTAATAGAAGTGAAGCATCTAGCTTTCAAGGGGATAAAAGAAATCTGGGCAAATGTATATCAGTCACACCCACCCTAATCAGCTCACAACTCAATGATTGCAATGTTCTCCATTAGGGCTAATCTTGAACACTGCTCAGAAGCTATACATGGTCCAGTGGTATGGGCAGCAATCGGCATGTTGCACTCTATATGTGTTTCATGAGTTAGTGAACTTCCAAGTACAATTCAATGTGCTTGTTATCTTCTATAAAGTCCTTCATGGCACAGGACCTAGTTATCTGTTCTGACCCCCTCCTCCGTCCAGTAACGAATGCCGAGACAAGCTTAACTGGAATGTACTTTAATAGCAAGAAACCAAAACCTCGGTGGCTGAAAGCCAAGCATAACAAACAGATAAGGACCTTGGCAGCAACTCAGACAAGTCTTGGCAGCAATCCAGCCTGCCAAGCTAGTTATAAAAATTCTCCAACTTTTAGTCAATGCGTTGACTTCTACAAGAGGGGTGTGTGCACAAGCAGTCTTTTTATAGTCTGGAGAGGAGCCTAATGACCACTAGCTGAGTGCAATTACCTCCTGTACTTGCGCAACTGTTCTTGACGCCTATTAGCTCTTCGGTGCCTGGCATCCAGGAACAGCTCACTACTGGCATCCGGATCACTCTCCCTTGTCTCCCCACTGGTCCAAGGCCCAGGCGCCACCTGGTGGCCAACCAGCCTCTCTGCGCCCTGCTCGGAGTTGGAACCCTGTCCAGGGTCCTCCAGATCCTCCAGAGCCGACTCATAGGGCCCCTCGCTGTTGGAGTCTGGTGGCAGCTCCAATGGTTCCTGCTGGACCACAACAGTTATCTGAGGAAACAACTTCCTATGATTGTTTTTTATCTATCAAATATACTGGGAAGAGTGGATGTTGTCCAAGTCCACTCAACTAAATCAGATCACCACCTGGGAAATATGATTTCACTATTGCAGCACTTGCCTTCTGGAACAGAATCTCTCAGAAATTCATATGGTTCCCACCCTGATTATATTTTAAATTCCTTGAGAATATGGCTATTCTTCCATTCCATGAAGTATGAGGATTACTGAGCCCTGTACATCATTAGATTATATAAGTAAATTGATACTTGGAGAGATAAGCGTGTGAAGTAAAATCAGCTCTTGGTTTTAAAGAGATGTAAGAGAACATGAAAATATGACATTTGTAGATGGAAACAAACACACCCAATATAATTTTACAAATTTCTCTCCTCTTGGAAGATATTTCAAAAGCCAAATTGGTATTACCAACTTTAAATGAGAGTTGAGGGAAAATGCAAGAAAACATTTTTTTCCTTATTCTATTTTAAAGTATGACTCACCCCCCCAACCCCCCACCCCCAGGAGCCATCTATCTGCCTTTTTTTGCTATATCAGGCAGGTCCATTAAAGATACAGCTTTCTGGAGGACCTGTTTATTATTTCAATTAGGTTCAGCTTTCCAGAACAGTTTAAAAGTAATTTTTCAAGGAAAATCTAGCAGGAGATTCAGCCAAAGGATAGCCAAACGAACATGCATCTGGCTGGCTACTCTTCATTTTGGAGCAGCCACTCCACATTTGGGCTACAAAATTTTGTATCACCAAAGGCAACAGTTTGAGGATACATTCTGTTTGCAACTTAGATATAATATACCTACTTTGGAGCAATGAGATATAATATATGTGGGGCAAAGGAATGGATGCAGAAAAACAAATAATTTACTCAAGTCACAAACAGAAGAAAAATCCTGCTTCAATCATACTGCATTATAATAAAACTCTTTTCAAAGATTTGATTAGGATTGAATTAGAAAGAATGGACACAATGAAATAGCAGAGTCATCATAAAATCACCACAATTTCTGAGTTGCTCCCAATAGATTAAACTTAATAGCAAGGCTAAAATGAATGAAGACCAGGCTTGAATGATTGTTAGGCGTAACTTATTGTCTCACAATAAGAGATAATACTGTATAGACAAGAACACCTAACTATTCCTTTACAAGGAGAAAAGGGAGATCACATGACTCAGGGACACAGCAACTGTCATAAATGTGAATCAGTTGCCAAATGTAAATTACATGCCCATGGGGATGATGCAATGGTCATAAGTGTGAAAAATGTTCATAAGTCACTTTTTTTCATTGCTGTTATAACTTTGAACAATCACTAAATGAACTGTTGTAAATCGAGGACTACCTGTAATTAACTTGAATTACAATATAGAGATACCTAGATATCACAGAAAAGGATTAGATAAATAATTTGATTGCTCAATCTTACTCAATTTAATATAAGTAAGAAGAGCATCAGCTCTGACATAAACTAGAATAAAATTATAAAATGATATCAATGCATCCTTCTCAATTACATACTGGTCATAATATGAAGCTACAGTTGCCACTATGATTGTTTATATTATCATTAGGCTTAATGCAGCTTAAATAAAAAAATATCTGACATGTTTAAGTACTTATTTACACATATTAAAGAATATGAAAAATACTTTGAGCCCTTGAAATGAATGTACTGTATATTTGTTGTTGGTAGTTGTGAAGTCGTGTCCGACCCATTGAGACCCCATGGACAACGTTCCTCCAAGCCTTCCTGTCCTCTACCACCCTCTGGAGTCCATTTAAGCTCACACCTACTGCTTCAGTGACACCATCCAGCCACCTCATTCTCTGTCGTCCCCTTCTTCTTTTGCCCTCTAATCTTTCCCAGCATTAGGCTCTTCTCCAGTGTATATATGAATGTACATATAAAAGATAAATAAAATACTTTTTTATTCTGACATTTAATGATTTGTCTATTTATTATGTTGGGAGCCTGGAACAGCCTATCATACAGATATAACATGAATAGTTAAAAATATGTATGAAGCACAGTAAGTAACAGAATAACAGAATTGGAAGGGACCCTGTAGGTCTTCTAGTCCAGCCCTCTGCTCAGGAAACCCATCATCCCATTGCTCAGGAAACCCTATACCATTTCAGGCAAATGATTGTCCAATCTTTTCTATAAAACTTCCAGTGTTGGGGCATTCACAACTTCTGGAGCCAAGTTGTTCCACTGATTAATTGTTCTAACTGTCAGAAAATTTCTCAGGAAGTTGCTTCTCTCCTTGATTAGTTTCCACCCATTGCTTCTTGTTCTTCCCTCAGGTGCTTTGGAGGATAGTTTGACTCCCTCTTCTTTGTGGCAACCCCTGAGATATTGGAACACTGCTATCATGTCTCCCCTAGTCCTGCTTTTCATTAAACTAGACATACCCAGTTCCTGCAACTGCTCTTCATATGTTTTAGCCTCTAGTCCCCTAATCATCTTTGTTGCTCTTCTCTGCACTGTTTCAAAGATGTATTCAGAGATGGCCATGGATATCCATTTGTATTTTCTTTATGGAACAGTGAAGTTACTTCCCCCAAACAATTCCATTACTATAGTATAATTTTGATTAAGGTTGTAGGACACTGTTCCCCAACCTCAGGACCTGAGAGTTAAAGTCCCCATATCTTAAAAACTGAGAAACACTGTTTTTGGACAATAATTCAAGAGATAAATCAGTCTTCCCCAATTTTAGCACCCTCTTAATTATATGACCCAACTCCCAGTATTATCAGCCATGTCCATGCTGGCTGAAGATTTCTGGGAGTTGAATTCTACACATCTATAAAATAAAGATAGCAGAACAAAAATATTATTGCTAGTTATTGCAGTTATTATAATATAATTACCATGGCTGACATTTTTGTGGACCAGAGCCAAATTTTGTCAGATATGTAGATAGCATGTATTTTCCCTAGATAATATATGCTATCTACGTAGAAATATTTGTGACCTGGCCTTGTCTGAGTACTGAAACTGAATTGTACACATTAGAGAATAAATCATTGGTAAGGAAGCTCAGTGTTTACTTCTATTCTCTTAAGATTTTAAACAAATCAGTTGTGCAGCTGAGAATAGCATGGAAATTAATGTTTGCATTACTATGTTCATCTTCCTTTAAAAAAGTGACCCATCTCTCACAATTAGCACAAAAAGCAAATATTGAATGATGATCCTGAGAAGAACCTGATTTATTAATTCACTTTTGCTTCATGCATTTTTTTCCAACAAGCACAGGTAAAACTTCCAAATCCTTCAGTCATTCCCTTTACCAATTCAGTGTTTTCAGTGTTTTCACATGTTCTGAAGAGCCGAGGTGGCGCAGTGGTTAGGGTACAGTACTGCAGGCCACTTCAGCTGACTGTTATCTGCAGTTCAGCGGTTCGAATCTCACCGGCTCAAGGTTGACTCAGCCTTCCATCCTTCCGAGGTGGGTGAAATGAGGACTCAGACTGTGGAGGCAATATGCTGACTCTGTAAACCGCTTAGAGAGGGCTGAAAGCCCTATGAAGCGGTATATAAGTCTAACTGCTATTGCTATTGCTATAAAGTTGCTGCATAAACATTGTTTAACTGTACTTTGAAGAAATATATGTGACTGCATACAAATAAATGAGATGGATAAAGAGGGAAGACAGAAGGGGGGAGTCTATCTGGTATAGAAGCTAAGGCATCAGACTAGAAACCAGGAGACTGTGACTTCTAATCCCACCTTAGACACAAAGCTAAACACGTTCCAGTTCTTTGATTCCTTCTTTTTCAATTTATGAATTATTTTTGCACCCACCCCCGACTTCACTAATGTTCTGTGATTTCTCCAGACCATCAAGAAGAACCTAAGTAGCCCAGAATGCAATTCATGTGGCTGTACATAATTTATTTCTGTTTTTCAATAGACTTTCTTTCAGGAGACATTTACTCATCAATAACATGTAGGCTATAAGGAATATAAATAAATAAGTAAAAACATGGAAGTATTCAGGAGTGGAATTGTGTAATATAAAAGCATCCTTTCCTTATTGTTAAATGCAAAGCAAAAACAACTGCCACCAAAAATATTATGAATGTAGAGAAGGTTTTCCTTTTTTTAAAAAAAAAGTAGGCTGTACTTGATATTTATGCATTCAAATAATTTCCTGGCTATTGACCTAGCCAACTATTAATATAGTATAAATACATTTTATAAGGCAAATTATAATGTTTCAGGGTTTATTTTTTTTAATTTAATGGTAGTTTTAGATACAATTTAGATATCTTACTTTGGTTGGTGTCTTGCATCCAGTCATGTAATTAAATATATTTACTAAACCCCCCAGAACAGCTCTCCAAAATGTTTAAAAATCTGGCCCCCCAAGTGTAAAAAAACACCAGGCACTTTTTATCATATGTGGTGAAGGTGCAATGAGGCAAAAAAAAATTGGGAAATGATTCAATCATGGTTAGAACAAATGGTGGGAGACCAAATCTTGTTTAAACCAGAAATTTTTCTCCTAGATATAATACCGGAGGGGTTTAAGAAAGATACACTTTACCTAATTATACATGTACTAACTGCGATGCACATAACCTATGCACAATGTTGGAAAAAAGAAAATACACCATCAGAGCTAGATATAATCAGAAAAGTGTTGGCCTGTGCGGAAGCAGATAGGCTCACTCTTGAACTTAAAAATAAAGGGGAATCAGAGTATTTTGAAGTCTGGAACAGATTTTATGATTGGTATAAGACAAGGTGACAAGTCTGGAACAAACTATGTATATTGTGATTGGACAGAAGAATAGACAATGTATTAAGTAGGCTAATAGTTAATGGTTGAGACTAGCTGTATATAATGTGAATGTATGATCACTTCGACTTCGCGGTACTGCATTGTTTTAAATGTAAAAATAATAAAATATATTCAAAAATATATTTATTAAAATAAATTAAACCAGTAATTCAGTTTCTGGATTATAAAAATAATATAATTGTACATATTATTATAGTTGTGACTTGATGAGGGCTCCAGTTCAACAGTGTTAACTCTCATTTATGTTTCATTTATCATCTTAGTTCATTTGCCAGAAGTTGCTAATATATGTACTGTATATGTAATATATTTACTGTAATTGGTACAGGTTATGCTTGTTCTTGAACATCCATATTTTCAATATTATATATACTATTTTCATATACAGTGTGTAGACATGGAAGTAGAGTGGTAATGGGGTTAATGCTAGTTAGTGCTAATGCTAATCATTTTCTTAGCCCAACACAACTCAAATGGCTGTTGTTGTGAAGAAAAAAGAAGGACAAAGGAATATTCAGTATGCTTGCTATCCTGATTTACTTATAAAATAATGAAGACAGGATAAAAACCTAATAATTAATGAATTAACCAATAGGAAAAAGGCAGTATTTTATGCCTTTTCCTTGATTAATAATTATTGGTTCAAAACTTCATCATCCATGTTAAACAAAGCATTATGAGATTGTATGGATTCAGTATTATTCTTCAGAAATATTATGATATATGTTTTATTAACATTTACTTCATGCCTAATAACATTGGATATGGGCTTTAAATGGTATGTATGTTGTTTTGAAGGTGGGTAGTTAAGAAAAAAGAAGCTGTTGTAAACATATAGAATGCATGTGTTTCTGCATGTTCTAATAAAAATAGAACAAATTTCTTCTGCCTTTATATAGTTCTGGTTTTCATATTAAATTCACTTCAGTGTCACTTTCTGTACCTTTCAGTGAACTTTGGAAGCTGTTTAAAGCATGGAAATGACAAGGTTCCATGTGAAAGTCTTTGCATAATCATTTACATTTTATTCATTTCACAGTCTCCACACTTGGTGCATAAAAACCCTGTATTGTGGAAATTTCTATTCCTATATTCCTATAGAGCACAGGTTCGAATCCCAGTAAGGATATGGCTAGCTGATGAGAGCTAAATAGCTTGAAATAGATCTATACTAGTCTTCCTTTATTTATTTATCAGCACAAATAAAAACACAAATATAACAAAGGCAACAGTAAAAATATTGGGTTTCTGTCTGGATGGACTCTTGTGACGAGCCTAATGACAGAGAGTGGAAGTGTGACCTTCCTCCCACATTTGGGCATACCAGGGGTTGTGACTTTAAGTATATACCTCCCACCCTGGCTGGCTGATAAAAGGAGTCGTTCTCTGTAGCTCAAATGGTTAACTCCCTGCCTGGGAGGCAATAGAGCACAGGTTCGAATCCCAGTAAGGATATGGCTAGCTGATGAGAGCTAAATAGCTTGAAATAGATCTATACTAGTCTTCCTTTATTTATTTATCAGCACAAATAAAAACACAAATATAACAAAGGCAACAGTAAAAATATTGGGTTTCTGTCTGGATGGACTCTTGTGACGAGCCTAATGACAGAGAGTGGAAGTGTGACCTTCCTCCCACACTTGGGCATACCAGGGGTGGTGACTTTAAGTATATACCTCCCACCCTGGCTGGCTGATAAAAGGAGTCGTTCTCTGTAGCTCAAATGGTTAACTCCCTGCCTGGGAGGCAATAGAGCACAGGTTCGAATCCCAGTAAGGATATGGCTAGCTGATGAGAGCTAAATAGCTTGAAATAGATCTATACTAGTCTTCCTTTATTTATTTATCAGCACAAATAAAAACACAAATATAACAAAGGCAACAGTAAAAATATTGGGTTTCTGTCTGGATGGACTCTTGTGACGAGCCTAATGACAGAGAGTGGAAGTGTGACCCTCCTCCCACACTTGGGCATACCAGGGGTTGTGACTTTAAGTATATACCTCCCACCCTGGCTGGCTGATAAAAGGAGTCGTTCTCTGTAGCTCAAATGGTTAACTCCCTGCCTGGGAGGCAATAGAGCACAGGTTCGAATCCCAGTAAGGATATGGCTAGCTGATGAGAGCTAAATAGCTTGAAATAGATCTATACTAGTCTTCCTTTATTTATTTATCAGCACAAATAAAAACACAAATATAACAAAGGCAACAGTAAAAATATTGGGTTTCTGTCTGGATGGACTCTTGTGACGAGCCTAATGACAGAGAGTGGAAGTGTGACCTTCCTCCCACACTTGGGCATACCAGGGGTTGTGACTTTAAGTATATACCTCCCACCCTGGCTGGCTGATAAAAGGAGTCGTTCTCTGTAGCTCAAATGGTTAACTCCCTGCCTGGGAGGCAATAGAGCACAGGTTCGAATCCCAGTAAGGATATGGCTAGCTGATGAGAGCTAAATAGCTTGAAATAGATCTATACTAGTCTTCCTTTATTTATTTATCAGCACAAATAAAAACATATATATATATATATATATATATATATATATATATATATATATATATATGTATATATGTATATATGTATATATGTATATATGTATATATGTATATATGTATATATGTATATATGTATATATGTATATATGTATATATGTATATATGTATATATGTATATATGTATATATGTATATATGTATATATGTATATATGTATATATGTATATATGTATATATGTATATATGTATATATGTATATATGTATATATGTATATATGTATATATGTATATATGTATATATGTATATATGTATATATGTATATATGTATATATGTATATATGTATATATGTATATATGTATACATGTATACATGTATACATGTATACATGTATACATGTATACATGTATACATGTATACATGTATACATGTATACATGTATACATGTATACGTATACGTATACGTATACGTATACGTATACGTATACGTATACGTATACGTATACATATACCTATACCTATACATATACCTATACCTATACCTATACCTATACATATACCTATACATATACATATACATATACATATACATATACATATACATATACATATACATATACATATACATATACATATACATATACATATACATATACATATACATATACATATACATATACATATACATATACATATACATATACATATACATATACATATACATATACATATACATATACATATACATATACATATACATATACATATATATATATATATATATATATATATATATATATATGCTGGTCTTGTTGTATTTGGGTCTTTTCCCGTGTAAGATTGAGATTGTCTTGGCAACGTTTCGGCGAGGTCTCACTCACCATCTTCAGGCTGGGTTTTGGGCTTAAAGTGTGATTGGAGCTGCCATCTTTCTATAAATCTTGGTGAGGGGGGTATGGAGTGCTGGCATTGTTTCAGTAAGTGGAGTGATTGTTTGTGTGGCTGTATCATGATTGGTAGATTGGTGCTGGCTGTGTGTACATTGTTGTTTCGTGTTGTAACAGCCTGGGTGGTGAGTGGGGTTCATTTGTTGACTAGGGCTGGTTTCCAGATGTTTGGTAGGCGGGACGTATCATCATGTGTGTGTGTGTGTGTGTGTGTGTGTGTGTGTGTGTGTGTGTGTATGCGTGTATGCGTGTATGCGTGTATGCGTATGTATGTATGATGCGTATGTATGTATGTTACATTACAAGAGACTGGCTATAAAACACTGAGTCTTAGGTAACTTTAACCTGAAACAGTCTCTAGCAGAGTTGACTTAGAAAACTTTGGATAATTAGTTACTAATTTATAAGTCATGTATAATATTAACAATAATTGTAAATAATAGAAAATCATTTTAAGTATAAATAATCAAAACTAACAATTTAATTATTAATGAACAATATGATTTTCAGTATGCAAGATTCCATGAGGTTGACCAGGAGTCTTTGTTAGTTGCTTCTATCTATCCCAATTCAGATAATGAACAGAACGTTCCACCCTAACTGATCTAGGGTGACAAGCGGAAATTAAGAGAATGTAAACAAGCAGCGATCATCCATACAGTACATGAGGAAGTCATTAATGCAGAATGGAACCTCAAAAAAGCAGGTCTGAAATGAAAGTGTGTATAAACTTGCTCAACTTCATTGCCAGTCACTCAGAAGCTGTCAACTAGCAATTATTATGAATACTACTCCTGAAATATAATTAAGACATAGTTAAACTATAGCTATGTTTGCTGGGTCTCCGGGAGCCTTTCATTTTGCTATGTTTCATTGTGTCATGAATGGGGCTTGGTCTAGGGCGAAAAAAAATCAAAATAACAGAATAACAGAGTTGGAAGGGACCTTGGAGGTCTTCTACTCCAACTCTCTCTCAAGCAGGAGACCCTATACCATTCCAGACAAATAGCTATCCAGTTTCTTCTTAAAAGACTCCATTGATGGAGTGTCCACAACTTCTGAATTGAAGTCCACACATTCTAAAGTTGCCAAGGTTGAGTAACACTGATCTAGAGAAGTAAAAAAAAAGTCTTAGTGTGTCCTTGGAAAGAAGTCAAATTCAGATTTGCTGATCAAGAAAAAAAGGATTGCCCAAATTGCCTCATTGATCTAGGAGACATCCCCTGCTGTACATTATTAAATGAGGAATTAAAATGAGTTTCCCTCTATATGTATTCCCCTCTGTGTTTTATGAGTGCAATATTATCCTTCTTGTATTTTCGTTGAAAGAATACATCTGTTTCATGGCAATAATAGCTATTTAAATTTCCTTCCCTTATTATTTAGT
Source organism: Thamnophis sirtalis (assembly GCF_051295495.1). Taxonomy (NCBI): domain Eukaryota; kingdom Metazoa; phylum Chordata; class Lepidosauria; order Squamata; family Natricidae; genus Thamnophis; species Thamnophis sirtalis. The sequence continues at coordinate 33,148,996 of NW_028261392.1, forward strand.
ACCCGCTGTTGAGATTTTGTGACTTCCTTTAAAATCTAAATGTGGCACATTTAGCTACTCAGGATGAAATAAAGAGAGAATCTTGAGCCTACTAAGTAAATATAAATTTCACAGTTAAATACATAAAATAATGATTACATCCAATGGTCATGAGGGACGTATTTTTAGGAGTAGACTAATTAAGCCATATCCTTCAAACAACATGTTTCTACACTTACCAGCAATGAACCATATCTGATTTGTCATTAAGCAATTAGACATGCTAATGCAAGTATAACACCTTACAAACAGGGGTTCCAAAAAGAAATTAATCATATATTATTTCATCTGATTTTATGATATAAGGTCATTTGGCAGAGATAGCCAGGAAAGAAAAAAAGATATTTGAAATAGCTACTCCATTTTTTCAGTGTACGATACCCTCATTTTTAAAATAATGCATTGCTATTATAATTGGCTGTTCTGATAGCAATGAGCTGGAATACGAATATCTGTGGCAGTTATGTGGTGATGCAAATTGATCAGCATTGATTACAATTAAATGGTCTGCTGAATAATTAGGAAGGTGGGACTTATCTTCCATAGTTAATCTTCACAGTAGCCACAATATAGTTTAAATTTTTAAAAAGTATCTTTGAGACAAACCAGCCCTTTTTAAAATTCTTTCTTAGATATATTTAACTAGATAGATAGATAGATAGATAGATAGATAGATAGATAGATAGATAGATAGATAGATAGATAGATAGATAGATAGATAGATAGATAGATAGATAGATAGATAGATAGATAGATAAGGCAGGCTAGCAGGCAGGCAGGAATAAAGTTCAAAATAAAACATGCTAAAAATGGCTATATGTTTTTATTAAGATAAGCTCATTGTTAATAAACTTCATTACAGGACTTACAATAAAGGAACAAAAGTTTTATGGAGATTAATAATTACTTCCTCCATTTAATGAAATAAATATCCACCTTCTTTATGCAGTGTTACCAACTAATTTGTTGGCCCTGAATTAAGGCATTACAGAATTGTAAAATGGGGGTATTTTATTCTTTATAGCTACTTCAGTTCGCCTACCACAAGTTATTTTTCCGCCCTGAAAATATTTAGAGTCAATCATAATTACATTTTGACACAAATTACGGTGATATGTAGTGAGTTAGACTGCTTATGTCACTGAGAATAAAGTGTTATTGTATTTTAGCAAAAAAGAAAATAGTGAACATTAACAAATAGCATTCAGCTAAGGTTCCAGCCATTGGTTTTCTCAAATTCTTGTAATCTGCCCAGAAAACCTCTGATGCATGATAATCTAGCTACTTTAGGATAGAGAGTGAAATTCCATGAAGTCCACACTGGAGCTACCCAATCTATCTCACAATAGTGTAATCATTTGGAGGAAGTCTACTAGCTGTTTTGCGTTCTTCAAAGCTATTTTGAGTTCTTCTACAAGTTGGGAATTCTGCTAATGAAAATGTTAATATAAATACATAAATTGGATATTTAAAAACACAGAATTTTCACCAACTACCCTATGTCTCCTAGAATTCACTTTGATGTTAAAGTAAAAATAAGAGCTAGAGGAGATCTTCTTGAGCTTTTAAATTAGAAGGAATAGATACTGAATCGGTATTTTAAAACAAAGGAAAAGAATCATATAGAGATGCCTGTTCAAAGTTAAATGGTAGTATTAATGATATTTCTCATCAAGCTGTTTGCAATAAAATACCGTGAATTGATTCATCCTCTCATTAAGCTGTGAATTTTTTCTTCTTTTTCCTGCCTTTGTCTTCCTCTTTAAAGTGGCAACAAAGTCATTAGTTCTCTGAAGCTGCTGCCTGCAAATAATGCTGCTTCACTGGTAAACCAGTAGCTGAAGAGATGAGTTATGAAGAACAAAGTTCTCGTTACAAATGCTTCAATAATCCTTAATTCTGGGAGACAAAATAGCCAATAACTTTTGAAAGGGGCTGAGAATAAATGCACTTAAGGTAGGATAATATATGTTTAAATTGAGAATAGCTGTTTAGGATCTACTTCAAGGCAAGGGCTATGAATAACTGAAGCCAATGCGAGGTCAATTATTTAAAAGATATTTTGAAAAATCACCCCCCGCCTGTGCTGTACACATGATGGATATTTCTGAACCAAATGCTATTTGAGATCAGATTGGAGAAAGAATGAGATCTAGGAAAAAGAACAAAAAAAGGAACACAAATAAGCTTTGGAATTTTCTCCAACCCTTTTTAACCATAGGGCATAGACAGAATACTTCATATGCTGATGAAGCCTTAGAAATTAAGGAAGAAGCCCCCACTCCTTTTTTTTCTTTTCAGCAAAAATGCCCTTGTTAATGTATCCTTTTCAGCCAGCATGTGCTTGATATTGACGCTGACCTTCACCAAATTAGTGGAGCTAAAATTTGATTAGCATGAACAACTTTTCTATGGGCAGCATTCAAATGAAAAGCAGGTAAATAGTTTGTCTTATGTATTGCTCCTTCAAATACAAATTTCATGTTGACTAGGATTTCTGTAAAGGATTTCATTTTTTTTAAATGTTAATTATTCCTTTCTCTTTTTTGGTGTGAGAGAGAGAGAGGGAGGGAGGGAGAGAGAGAGAGAGAGAGAGAGAGAGAGAGAGAGAGAGAGAGAGAGAGAGAGAGAGAGAATACTTTAAACTTTCCTCCCTCTCTATCCTTTACTGTTCATCTGAAGAAGAAAACTTTATTGATTGTCAAGTTACTGTATCAAATATATCAAACTAATACAAAAATGCAAATAAGTACAAAGAACCAAAAGCAAATATTCTCCCATACAGTGCTCTAGTTCAGGATCTTTAATTATCACATTCAGATAAAAAAGTATTTTATCACAGCAAATGAAAATGGTTGGTCTAGTTCTAGTGCAAATGTATTAAATACACTGTCTGCAGGCTGGGTCCTGCCCTTGATAGGCCCATAGGTGTCCCATAGGACTGTCCCTGAGATGGTGAGTGACCAGCTTGTGCCCAGCCTGGCCATGGTTACTAAATGAGCTGCAGCGACCAGGCCATGCCCCCCCCCCCGATCTAGTGGTTAAGGCATCAGGCTAGAAATCAGGAAAATATGTGTCCTAATCCCACCTTAAGCATGAAAGTCATCTGGGTGACTTTGGGCCAGTCACTCTCTCTTTCTCTCAGAGCAACTCACCTCACAGGGTTGTTGTAAGGCAGAAAATAGGAGAAAGGAATTTTAGATATATTTTCCATCTTGAGTTATTATACAAATAATACATTATGAAAACCGAAAATAAAACAATAGATAAATGTTTAGTAGAATGTATGACAACATATTATTTTATTTAATCCATTATTGGCATACAGATTTACTTAATATGCTGTTCTGCAAGTATAATGCATTATGGGTAAAATAGAAAAATGGAAGTAACTAGGACTGATGGTCATTCTGTGAATTTCCTGGATGTTTAGCATGAGAAAAAATGTCTGACAAGCAAATAATAGGAACGCTCTTTGATTTTGGTGACTCACAGCATTATTTGCAAAGCAACAGCTGTTCCAAAATCCATTTGATAAAAAAAAAATCTTGATATGGGTAAAAATAGACCTGAAGACATTAAGTAGGCCATTGTAGACCTTACATCTACATTTTGGAGATGACAAATGAAGCAGAGAAAAATCATTATATACACTGCAGTTTTGCGGCAGTCTATGTGAAGCATTCTGACATGGCATCTGATGTTCCAAAGTGGTTTTTAACTCATTCTGTGTAGCACTGCCTCAGGAGAAAAACATTCATTCAAGAAAATGTGTGAGGAAAGTAGCAATAGTCTCTTGAAGTGGCCCCAGGCAATGTACTCCCTGTCACCTGCTGTATTGCCCTGACTTGAAGACACCATGACTTCCGTCTCTGTTACAGATCTTAGTATTTCCCCCTAACCTTGTCCACTAAGGAATGCTGAGTTGCCTTATCTCTTTTGTTTAAAAGAGACATTTTTGACAGGTTCTTTGTTCTTAGATTGTCTGCACCTATACCATAAAAGGTAGCATCAATAAATAAAGGGAAACATGCTGGAATGATATTTGTGGATGATGTTTGGATGTTTTTTCAAAAAATGCTGAAATTGTGACAAGTCATGTTTCTTTTGAAATTTGAAAAAAAAACACACATAAGCACTTCCCTCCCCCCTGGGTTCCATAATATCATAAAAACTTGAGGCCCTTGCTTGAATTAACTAAAGAACATGTAATTCTGATTCTTCTATTTGCTCATCATTGTTAACTTTGAAGAAAGTTTTCAAGTTTTTTTAAAAAGTTCTAAATATTATTCAGAGTTAGTCGATTCTAAATTTACATGGACTTTAATTCATAATAACAATATTTCTCCCTCCCTCCTTCCCTCCTTCCCTCCTTCCCTCCCTCCCTCCCTCCCTCCCTCCCTCTCTCTCTCTCTCTCTCTCTCTCTCTCTCTCTAGAAAAAAAGAGGCATTGATAAAGTGAATACATACTGAAAGGGTCCATCACAGTATTGGCTTTAGAGTTGTGAACTTTGGCTAAGTTATTTCAATGGACCTATCTCAGAAAGTCTTCTTCCATGCCTGTCTCCTTTTTTCTTCTATATATTTTACATATATAATAAGAAATAGTTGTCAATGGTTTTCCCTTTACAATTGTCACCAAAATTTAAAATGAATTAAAAAACTTAAGGTATGGAGCAAAGTATGATAGAATTTGAAGTGTAATTGCATTTTAATCATTAATATGTAATTGCTAAAATGTGCTCAAATTTTAAATGGAAGACAAACAGGTTAAAGAACAAATGAAAAAGTGGACTAAGAATCTTGGTTATAATATATGTAAGCATAAATAGAAGATAAGTGGTCAACAAGGTTGAAATTTACATTTTGTTGTAATCATAAAGACAATGTTTATAAAATGATGTATCATTAGTTCACAACACCATAAAATTATCTAGAATGTATTTCCAAATGTTGGAAATATGAACAACTTGAAGTGTAATCCTATCATGCTTTGTGTACATGTAAAAAAGCTATAAAATTGGGTTCAAATATGCACAGTAATACAGAGGATTTTTAAAAAATAGTATTCAATGGAAGCCAAAACATTTCCTTTTTAGGACTGATGACTACACAATTAGAAAACAGTAATGGAAGATTATTTCAATATATAATTACTGTGGCCCAATTATATGCACAAAGATGGAATAATTCAGCACTACCCACAATGGGGGAATGATTGGTGAAATTGACAGAACTTACTAAGATGGCCAAACTGAATTCTTTGATTAGAGAATGTTCATTATTGACATTCATAAATGACTGAAACCCTCTTGTGGACTGTTTGCATTAAAAAAGCACATGATTTTGTGACTTATTGTTTTGAAGATTAGAAAGAATAGATCATAGAAAGAAGAGTATTATCATGCAATCTAACAGAGAGGTTTGATTAGAATAACAGTCAAGAGGAAGATTTATTTATTTATTATCTTCTGTTTCCTATCTTTTTTTTACTATGTCTCTTCTTTTCCTTTTCTTTATTTTTCATATTCATTATATATTTTTCTCTTTGAAAAAGGAATTCCACTTCCTCATCACCATTGGTAGAGGACATTATGATTCTTCTTCTTTTTAATTGTTTCAGTCCTTTGTGATATCAAGCAGAAATAATTGTTCCTTTTCTTCCTACCAGTGCCCAGCCTTCTAAGTAAGAAAAGGAGGGGAATGAAATGATCAAAATCAAAGGTATGGATAAAACCAAGATGTTTTTTTCCTTATAGAAACCTCCTAATGAAAAGTAAATCTCAACAGCTGCCCAACTTCACCAACGCTTGGCATCCACCTATAATTATTCAAAGGGAGTTTGTGGATCTCTTTGTGAAAAATAGCCCAGGAATGATTTAAAAACATTTTGCCTCACATAATCAAAATAATTTGACAATCTAGTTTTAGATCTGAACTACACTGACTATGCACTACCTAATTATGTTGTTACATCTTCAAATCCCCATAACTTTAACCTTAAACTATCTACTATTGACCTCATCCCATTTCTAAGAGGTCTGTAAGGGGCATACATAAGCGCACCATCGTGCCTACCATCCCTGTCCTACTGTCTTCATTTATTCGTACCCATTTCATTCATACTCATGTTTATTCTTATACCTATTATCTTTAAATGATTGACAAATCAAATAAATAAATCAAATCAAATAAACACTAAATAAGCAAGCAAGCAAGCAAGCAAGCAAGCAAGCAAGCAAGCAAGCAAGCAAGCAAGCAAGCAAGCAAGCAAGCAAGCAAGCAAGATAGAAAGAAAGAAAGAAAGAAAGAAAGAAAGAAAGAAAGAAAGAAAGAAAGAAAGAAAGAATTGCTCTGTTTTCCTGCATTCTGTAGAACAATGATGGCTAGGCTTATGTTTCCTATCAAAACAATTAGATACTAGTCTTTTTTCACAAAAAGCTTTGTTCATACAATATAGAGCATCCATGATGCTTCTTTATTAAAAAAAAAACAGCCTGAAAGCAATAGAAAACTAAATCAATCAAGTATTTAAGAGGTTTAACCAGATTTGTTTAATGGAATAACAGAGTTGGAAGGGGGTTGGGGGTCTTCTAGTCCAACCCCTACTCAAGCAGGAAACTCTATACCATTTTAGACAAATGGTTGTCTAATCTCTTCTTAAAAATCTCCAGTGTTGGAACACCTACAACTTCTGGAGGCAAGTCCTTCCGCTATTAATTGTTCTCACTATTAGGAAATTTCTCTTCAGTTCTAAATTGGTTCTGTCCTTGATTAGTTTCCATCCATTGCTTCTTGTCCTGCCTTCAGGTGCTTTGGAGTCTAGGTTGACTCTCTCTTCTTTTTGGCAGCACCTAAGATATTAGACCGCTGCTATAGAGAGTAGTAAGATTATTAATATAAATAAACAGAGGGCATTTGACCATTTGGGTTTTCCTCATTTATACTTTTCTGACTTACTGCTCAATGTCCAATGGACATTGAAAGCTTTTGTCTTTTTGATTCATTCATTCATCCATTTGAGTCAAGTTGCAAGCAAGTTTTGAAAGATGTGGCTTCTCAAGAATCATCTGGTCTCATCAGACACTATGCTCAAAAACAGAAACAGCTTCTTCAGAGCAAAGAGATAAGAGATAAATTGAAATATTTTCTCTCCCATTATTTCTTTAAAAGTTCACAATTTACTGTTGCTACTACTATTTCTAAAAGTAACATTAATAGTAGAAATTATGTCTTAGCTATAGTTGTGTATGTTATATAGTCAATTCCTCAATACGTTCCTTCATTTTGGAATATGAATATAACCTACCATCAGCTTCTTTACTTTCAGCCACAGGTAGTTCGGTAGTACTCATTTTCATAGGTTTGCAAACCTAATAAGATTATTTGAATGAGATTTATTTCTATGGATTCTAGAGAACTAATCAGATTCAAACCCAAGTATTCCAACTACAGATGTTTGTATGTTAGACATAGTCATGTTCTTAATTAAGATATTTTTTGCTCCTAAGAACAAAAGGTTATATCTAACTTATTATATATGGATTGTACTATTGGTTAAATTATGATTCTTTATATTTATTATGAATGAAAGTGAATGTGGATAATGTCACAGGATAATGTTGCAGGATCCAATCTTGGTCAATCACTGGGACCAGAAGTTTAGTCTTCCAAGCTTTCAGTTTAATCTTGGAGCCTATTTTGAGAAGACGTCTCTCTAGCAGAGTGTGTGCTGTGGTGTGTGTGCTATTTCAGTGCCTGTTGTAAGTGGCTTTTTAGATGTTAATTGGGGTGTGTTGATGACTGCCTTTTAAATCATTAGTTATAATTTGCTTGTGCTGCCCAGCCCTTGCCTTCTAGGTACTTGATAGGCTGGTGGTAAGGTAAATCAGCACACCTATTGACTGAAGAGGGGTCTGTTTCCCTGGCTGGTTTTGTTCCTGCTCATCCAACAATCTTAGTAGCTGCAAAGATAAATGTGTTGCCTTTGTTCATTGCAGTGTGTGGCTACCAATGAGTTTGGGTCTCCTTATCTGACCACTCACTTGTGTTCTTGAACCTGGTGGTTAGCTTCCTCCCCATCTGTCCTATTTAATCTCAAAGGCAATCCCTGGAGGAGATTCAGTAGATTACATTGGAAGGATCTCCCACCTCTTTACAATGCATAATTTATATTTATGTTATATATGTATCTCATAGTTTAGGAATATTCATGACTAATCTATCCTTTCAAGGGCAGTGCTATCTTCTTTCAAGGATAGCACTATCTTTTCAATAAATAGATGGCAATGCCATATCCACAGTCACTTCTGCTCATGTTAGTCATAATGGCATTAATGTATTAGTTTAAAATTATATTCCCCTTGGAAACCACTCTAGGAGAAATGAAAAAAATAAAAACCTTCACAGATACTCAAAACATATGTTATTGGAAATGAGTATGTAGAGAAATTCCTACACAAGTAGAATTTCCAAATAAAATCATTTTTCTTTTTTTACAATTTGGCATTTTGCTTTAAGTCTGAATGTCACTGCAATGCATGCAAGCTTTGTAATAAATAGCATAAATGTCAAAGCACCTAATAAGCAAATAAATAATCTTGATTTGTTATGCAGATGGCACAGATATGGAAAATGTAGCTGTGAAAACCCCAGAACTGCAATTTTCTCGGCAAAGCCTCTCTTGGCTGCACACTTGGTGAATTTATGTGAACTGTATACAGTGCTGAGACTCTTTTATGTAGCATGTTTCTCTGGCTGAAAGCTAAAAGAGGTTAGGCTGAATCTCAGTGGATCAATTAACAGAGGGACCTGTCCTTCAACAGAAGAAGATCTATTTCAGGATTTGCATATCACTGGGAAAAAATTACAAAGCTGAGATAAATACAAGCCCGATAATAACTCACTGCAGACTTGGCTTCATTCCTAGATTTCCTTGGCTGTTTGTCCTAATAAAGTGTCTCCATGGCACTTAGGGCAGGAAGGTTATTAGTAGCTGTCAATCAAAAGCAAGAGTATGTGTCGGCAGGAGCAGGAAGAGAAGAGAGGTGACATTCATCTGCTCCTCTCCCTTATATATTGGGTGTAAAAGTCATTCAGAGCAAGTGGTTAAAAAGAGAGGTCCTTCTACATCCCCAATGGAAGGAGGAGGGGAAGAAACTGCCTTGGTAACCAACAATTTAATAATACAGCCGCTTATGTCAATCATTTCTTCTTACTTTCATTGATACCACAATGTTTATTAAGTGCCAGGACTATGAAGGACATATATAAAAGAGCACAGAGGCAACTGGAGAGTGAGGTAGGGGAGACTAAAATAGCTTGATTTATCTAGTGCAAGCTGCAAATGTAGCTTGAAGTGAGATTTGATTGTTGCTGAAAAGGAAAAAAAACTTTATACCGTATTCTTGGCAAAATATATCAAAAAGGAGGAGGAAGGAAAAAGTCTCATCAGAAATCCCAAATGTAACTTCTCATGCATCTTTGACCCAGATATTGTAACTTCCTAAAATTGATACCCCACACAAATTTATATAATGATTAATTAATGCTGCAAAGGTCTTTAATTTGCTGTACAGTTTTCTTAATTAAAGTATATCTATAGCAAGAGTACATCTTCTCAGTATATGCATATTTTTACAAGTACAGAGTCCATAGAGTGCTAATTGATATCAGGGTCTCTAGATAATACTTTACTAAATGAAATGACAATTATAACCAATTAAAATTCACTTTACATACTACTTCACCTATTTGGAATGTATTATGCATGAAGGCAGAGAGCACATTGCCTCATTGCTCTGGTTTGCATGAGTCTGTGTGACTGATGGACAGCTGCAAGGTATTTCTTGAAAGAAAAGGGTTAGGTTGCTGCTTTTTAAAACCACCAAGTTATTCTCATATGAGTGGTATTTGTCTGTCTGTCTGCCTGTCTGTCTGCAACACGAACTCTTTTAAATTACACCAGCACATAATTGCATAACTATATTTTTATTCCTTGGCTATTTTGCCTTGCAAACAGCGGAGCTATATGGGGATCACTTAAGTAATTAGGATATGAGAAAATTCAGTTCCTAGAAGTTGCAAGACTGGATGAACCCACTAGAACACATTGTTTAAGGAACATGCATCTACACTGATAAACTATCATATACATATTCGTTGCCTTTTCCAGATTTCCATAAAGTAAAACAGTTTTTTATATCTCTCAGATAACAGGATGTATTGGAAAACTAAAAGTAATTTGGTGCTATTCTTAAAATTCTGTTCAACTGGATCGTTTTCCATGTAAATTCAAGGGAATAAATTTCATTCCAGCTCCTTGGACATTTCATTTATTAAATGATGCCAGAAGAGCATATTTTATGAGCCAATCTCCACCTGTGAGTCGCTGAATACTTATCCAAGTAATTATTTAAATTGCTTGATCCAAGAAAAGACATTCACACTCACTCGCATGGACACACACACACACACACACACACTTTCTAAGCTGCACTAATTCTCGCTTCCTAGATGGTACCATCTGTGAACCAGGTTTGGGCAAGAAAGTCATAGTCCATAGCAGCCCCACAGCTGTGGAACTCTCTTGTCCTGGAGGCTTGCCAAAGACATATTTCTGAAACACTTACTTAGCCTGGCTTTAGATAATAAGAACTGAGCTTGCCCCATTCACCATGTTCAAATAGGGCATCTTAAAACCCACACCTACCCTTCTTTGTTTATATTTTGGTTTGAAAATGGTGATGCAAAACATTGACCTTTTTCAGAAAGGGCCATGATATGGAAAAACAAAGCATTGTTAAAGTGAAACACAAAGATTGGAATAGTATAGCAGTTTTCCACTGTTAAGAACATTGGTTCATTTTTGCTTTAAATTTTTATCACTGAATTTGCACAATTTAGAGCGTGGCCATCCAACCTTGGTAACTTTAAGACTTGTGGACTTCAACTCAACATAATTCCCCAACCAGCATTAAATTCTGGGAGTTGAAGTGCACAAGTCTTAAAGTTGCCAAGCTTGGACACCCTTGATTTAGAGGCTACCCACTTCTATCAGAATTTCAGAAAGAAAGAAAAATACACAAATTTAGGTCAAGGTGAAGAACAAATGTAAGCAAAAAATTGACAAGAACTTCACATTCCTCTATCTTAAGGCCTGGCAACACATCCTGGCAAAGGAGATGTGATCATCCTGAAATTGCTGTTTCAACCCCAGTATTCACCTGTTAAATGCATCTGATTACCAAAGCAAAGAAAATGCCTTCTGCCTGTTACTTCATTCAAGGTGCAGGTAGGAAAAGTTTCCAGAAAACATTGGCCAAAATAATAAGGTTGGGAAATCTACAGTCAGCCACCTAAAAACTTTCTTGAAAGTTGAGAGGTCATTATGTAGGGGGTGTGTGGATTCACTATTATTCTGGTGCAGTAGAGTTGATCTGCAGGGTGCAAGAAACCAGTTCTTCTTCCAATAACATTGGAAAGATAGTAACTTCATTTGCAACCAAAAAGAAAAAAGAAAGAAAGAAAAGAAATGCAGTTTTACTCTACTAAAGAGAGAATGCTGCAATATTTAGCTGGGTATATGAAAAAGAAAGATGTATGAATCTGCCCTTCTGTATGACCATATCTGAGTTCTGGTTGGCATTTGAGCTTGGCTTTTGGGCACCTCTTTTTAAACTCTAAACAGTTGCATATCCCTACTCTGACAAATGTGCTAGAGTTTTCTCAGCCCTCTTCCTTACAATCGAGAAGATAGGACCAAGTGTGCAAGGAAGAATCTGACTTCTCCCAAATTTAAGGCCAGGCAAGGCACCCTTAAGCTCCTAGCTGTGATATAGTGACAGAAGAGATAATTGGTAAAAGAAATTGGCCTGTGCAGAGGTGAAGTGACGGTCCTCATCAAGGTGAAGAAGAAGTGATGTGATTTGCCTTAATGACGTGCTTTGTGTTGTCTTGTAGACTTGAGTAGCACTTCGAAATAGCTGGAAGAAGTTTCCATGCCTCTGCAGGGCATGGTGAAAACCTCTTTTAGCAATTGTAACTGACAGAAAAGGCAGTTAAAGAGATAAAGCAAAGCTACATATCCTCGCTTCACTTCACTCTTATAGGCGTGGGCACTTTGGGGTTTTTTTTTCGAAGAAGCTGGTGGGGGGTTCTCCAACCTTCTTAGCTGTGAAAGGCATCTTTAACAAGCTGTGCAGCTCAAAAAAAAGAAAGCAGTTGTGGTTTTTAAAACCTCTGTAGAGGATGAAGAAAAATATAAGATTTCTTACTTCCCTTAATCCATTTCATGGCACTTCAATTCAGCTTCTCTTCCTAGTATACCCCAATAATAACTTGCAGTCAATTGTACTAACCTGCTAAGTTATATAGAAAAATCTTTTCTGAAGTTATTTTAAGTTTCTTTATAGCCTGAAGACCTAACAGAGGACATCTGGAAGTTTCAGAGATAGAGGGTGATTTGTTAGTAATAGTTGATTGGCAAAAAAAAATTAATCAAATAATTAAAAAAAAACAATGTTTCAGTTGCAGTCAATTTATTACAAATGTGGAAAATGAACATATGCATAATGCTATATCTTTCATTTTCTCATAAGAAATATGATTTTTCACTAATGGTCCCTATCACTTGAATCTAGCCAATAGATGGCCATCACATTCATGATTCAAGAGAAGAAATAATCTTCCTATTCTTATTACACATTATTTATATTTGCACATTATATAAAGGAAGAATAGGTTAGACAGAGGCCATCCCACATCTAAATCAAGATGCGTCCATTTTAGGAAAAGCAAGCATCCTCACTATTTTTACTACTATTCTTAACCAATATTGGATTTAAATTTAAAATAAATTTTGACTCTAGCTCATAAAATGCATGAAAGAAACACTGAAAATTCAGTTTTATGAAATACAGCTGAATCCTAGGGTCATTTTTCTAATGTTGCTTCCTTCCTTTCATCCTGTTAAAGGTAAAATGCTTAGTTGTGGTCAATGAAAGTATTAAACAGAAGGCTGTATTTGTTTTTGCACATGCGAAGAACCTATTTCCATTATTTGCAATCGTTGAGCATGGATATGTTTTAATTTTGTTTTAAGCAAAAATCTTGTCCACCAGATGGTTCTCAGGTATAAGGTAAATGGTGCTATGGCTTCATATTTGGCAATTGCCTAGATTGATGTTTCATTAAGTGATTTTTTTTCCCATTTAGCTAACTTGTTTTGTGCATTAAACAAAGTGCCAAGCAGACAAATGTAACCAACAATAAGCTATCCAATAGAATTCAACAAACTGTTCGGGTCATTAATATAATTTGTTTTGGCACTGTTACATTTCCTAGTACTACTTGGAGTAGTTTGCTGGGCACATCAATTTGTTTTCAGCTATTGTGAAATTAGGTAGCTTGGCTTTCATCCAAAGCCCCCTCTCAATTTGCATATCTTTGTTATCATTTCAGGTTCTCAGAACATACTGTGGACTATCACACCATCTGCACCAAGATCCTCACATCCAAACACAAATTAAAAATGAAACTGTAAAATTTGCAAGGAAACAATACAGACCTTTTATCTCATTCTCCCTCTGTTCGTTTTCAAAAGAGAAACTTGCTTGTAGCCAAGCATAGCTAAAAAGGCTTTTATTAATTGGACTGGCATCAAGCATGCATACATAAAATTGTTTATTTTTCCTCTATAAAGGGGTTGCCTGACATAAAAGGGTCTTTGAAGATGACATTCAGATTTTGACATTTGCATGATATTGTATAAATATCAGAGGTAGGAGACTTCTCTGACAAACCAGATGGGTCAGAAAAAGCCATCCCATTGATAGATATTAGTCTTTTACTTAAAACATATTAGTGTCTCCTCAAAGCTATGAATTATGAGACAGTTAAAACAAACACAATTTTCTCACTAATCATGGCTTGGTTACTTCATTTTTCCTCCTCCAAGCCAAGAAGGGTGATTGAGAAAAATATAGAATAATATCATTATTCTGTTACTCCCCCCCTTGTAATTCAATTAAGATCAAACAATAAAAATGAACCTTCTCTTTTGATTGCCATAGAGATTAAATCTTATTGCCAAACTTACTGCTTCTCAACTGAGCTCATTCTGATGGCAGGCGTGGGTTTGGCCTGTTGTTGAAATATGCAAAGGTAGTTTAAACTTTATAGTCCATCAGCATTTGATGAAAGAGAGACCGTGATTCCTCATTCTAACATAATTCCTATTTCAACTTGGCAGCCCGAGATATTTCAAGCAGGGCTTAAAGGAAGGTTTGAGAGACTGTCAAATACTGAATGGAATAAACATTCATGGGAAGATTTGCTTTTGTTTGCTTGTTGAGATTTCAAAGGAAATAAGAAAGAAGGAATTTTTCTCTCTTTTGGGGAGTGGGTAGATAAAACAAGGTTAGCCAGATAGCCTGTGACTCCACATGGCCCTCAGAAAGGCCTCCTGCATTCATTATCACAGATAAAGGGCAAAAGTTAACTCTTCCTTGCTGCTGCACAAGGATACAGGAAGAGAAGAAGAAAAAAAGGTAGCAGAGAAAGAATGCCAAAAAGAAAGAAAAAGAAAGTGAAGAAGGTAAAAGATCAACTTTGGCTCAGAATAACAGTCATGCTACAGCCACCACTAATGATGGGAAAAGGGCTTTTTCTGTGGTGGCTCCTTCCCTATGGAATATCATTCCCCTGGATTAATACTCACCTTGATATTTTTCTGGAAGACCTTGGAAATGTGGTTTTGTCAGCAGATTTGAGCACTCCAGATTGATATGGAGCCACACACGAGGTTGGTGTGGCTGTGTTTCTTGCCTCTATGTGGGGTAACATGGGATATTTTAATTTTGTGGAGTTACCGTGTGTGAGTTGGGTGGCAATATAAATTTGTTTAATAATCAAACAAACATAACAATTACTGAGAATCAAGAGAAAACCAGATTAATTATGGCACCATGGGCATTACTTCTCTGTGAATAAATCATACCATTGTGCCATTCTGTCTTCTCTGAAGGACCAGATGTGTAGTAGAAGCTTTCAGGATATATTGTATAATAATGGAGAAGGGTAAAAAATAAATACAAAGAAAATGGACGATCAAAATTTTCAGTGTGAAAGCAACAGTACATACAAATTTGTATCAGCTTTTCAGATAGCCTAGACTATGCTATGTGTTTCTACCTGAAATCTTTAATCACTATAAAGATTGAATTAATTGGCTAAAGAAAGCCAATTTGATGTTCATATTTGAAGACATGCTAATCTGGGAACATGGAGGTTGCCCTACAGTCCATATCCGAAAGACAGAGTCGAGCACAATGGGAGCACTGGAAGTTCATTGTTGTAGGAACTATGGGTATTATTCTGTGATGCATCTCAGAGTTTTCTATCAACTTTCAGCAGTGCCCATTTCAAAGGCAGTGGAGGCTTCATAGCACAGGGTTCACCAGCAAGTTCTGCATGCAGTTCAGGGGTGGGTTCCTGCCAATTCTAACCTCTTGTATAGAAGAGGTTCCACAAATCTACCCTGCCGTTTAGAACTGGTTCCAGCTCTCTCCCCCTGCCAGTCCACACCATGCTTGCCCCGCCCACTGCTCACTGATTGGCTGGCTCAGCAATCGCCCCACCCACCTCTAAGAATCCTATCCAAACTTAAAGTCTTAAAGCTGTCAAGTTTGAACATCCCTGAGGTTTTTTTTCTAAAGGGTTAGAGGTTCAAGGGTCTTGTAACTTGACAGCTTTAAGACTTGTACACTTCAATGCCAGAGTTCCTGAGCCAACATGACTGGAGGAGGAATTCTGAAAGTTGAAGTCCACAAGTCTTAAAGTTGTCAAGTTTGAACACCCCTGTGGGTTTTTTTCTAAAGGGTTAGGGGTGCAAGGGTCTTGTAACTTGACAGCTTTAAGACTTGCATGCTTCAAATGCCAGAGTTTCTGAGCCAACATTTTGGTTACTAAGCAAGAGCGTTGTTAAGTGAGTATCACCACATTTTACAAGTTGGCACACCCACCCAGTCACATGACTGACAAGTAACTCCCACTCGGTCACGTGGCTGGCAAGCCACTCCCACAAAGCAGGCCACACCTACAGAAGAAGTTCTAAAAAAACTTTGAAATCCACCACTGATGCAGTTGCATCTTCTACTTTTCTTGGCTGGATATCACAGTGGCATAGAGTTTTCTTCTCAGCATCTTTGTAATGCTTGTGTGGATGCCCTTGAGCACTCTTGCTAGTCTCTAGGATACCATAGAGAAACTGGCAAGCCATGCAATGATCATACATTCTGATGACATGTCCCACCCATCTCACCTGCGCTCCGATAATCAGGGACTCAATACTGATGGACTCTGTATGATCCAAGACCTCCAGTTTGGAGGCACACTCTGGCCCAAACCAAGGATGAAACAGAGAGAGTGCATGTGAAATTTTTATTATCTGATATGTCATTAGTACAGAGTCGGTACAGAATAATATACACATGAATTTATTCAAAAATATGCATGCTAGATATGCTCATAACCCAACTGTCAGATTCTCTCACTGCTGCTATATGCCTAGTGTTATGCTTGCACTAAGACTCCCTATTTAGTCAAATTTTGATTGTTTCCTCATCAGTATTTATTTATTGTTTGTTTATGTGGTTGTTGCTATGTGTCTTTTGCTTTGGCTTCAGAGTGCTGCAACTTTAAAAGGGTAAAAGCTACATAGAATTTCAGAGAACAGATTTTTAAAAATCCAGCCTCTCTGATGTGAAGTTCTAAATGACCTGGACCAATTGCATGCTGTTTGGAATGACTGGTATTGAGTAGGTGTCAACCTGGGTAAGAGAGACCAAGCCAATAAATTGGAACCAGAATTTCTCAAGTCAGAAGAACATTTATGTAAATCTGGAACAGGTGTCTCTAGCTGTGTCCAATTGTCAAGAAAAGAATTGTTATTCTGTTGATTCAAAAAGGTAAGAGAGGTTCCATCATTTGAACCCCCTGCTGACTTTCCTATCTTCTACATATATTATTATTTTCTTACTTGCAGTAATCAAACTATCAGTTGAATTGAATCTGTGAAGCTTTTGCTGTTAGTGAATCCCAGATTGAGCTTCTGAAGAGGAATATTTATTGCCTCGCCTAGTGAAGTTAACAATTATTCATTCTGATTTTTTTTACCTAGGATATATAAATTGCAAGTATTAGGATTGCAGGCTCATAACTGTTCTTAACTTAGGAAAAGTAACCTTTTAGACTTGATGTTGGATGTAACATCATCTGAGTTAAAGTCTGGCAGCCAAGTCACAACACATATGAAGTAAGCCATTTTTTAATTTCCCCAAACCCCCTTTTAAAAAAATATATGAAAAATTTCTTATTTAGGTAGCTGTTTTTCAATTTAATATAACTATTCCAAAAAGGAATTAAAGGATCTGAGCTAAAATGATAATTCAGTATAAGGTTTAGGGAAGATTGGAAGAAGAATGAATTAAATTATAATATAGTATAGTTAGCAACTTAGTAAAAGAATATCTTAAATAATAAAATATATGGACCCTAGTGGATGATTTAATTATTTATAGGAATAGAGCAATTTTGCATTCTAAAAGTTAAACTAGAATGTGTATCCATGTAGCCTAATACAAATGTGTGTGCGTGCACGCACACACATCCCTTTGAATATTCTTTGCCAAAGCTACCCATTATCACTTCCTTCCCTACCTCAAACTTACTCCTGCTTTGACTGCAATCTGCTCCTTTCAATTTGCCAATTATTAGTAAAAAGAAAATCCAACAGTATATACTATAGAAATGACCATGCAAGAAGAAACATCCCCCTAAAGAATTAGAGAATAACTGTGTTAAAAACAAAACACACACACAAATCCTCAATTCCCCAAAGCATATTTTAGGGCCATCTGGCAAAGGGGAGGAGAAAGAAGAAGCTCAGTATATAACCTGACCCAGATGAAGGACAGAGTCTATGGGATACAACTCATAGAGAAGCTTTAAATAATCAACTGACCTGCTTGATCTAGAAAGGATAAATTAGCTACTGTTCCAAATAGTGCTTTGAATTTTTTTTTAAAAAAGTTGTACCTATAAAAGAATGAGCATATTTAACTTGGAATTATTGACACACAATTGGCTCCTGATGTTTTGGCAGGTCACATCAATTTTTTTCTCTCCTTTTTGTCAGATTAGCTGCAAGTCTAAAAATGTTTCTCTAAGCATCAAGGAATCCATACTCTTATATGCCTCTGTTTAACAACCTTAGAGTACTCAAGCATTTAAATGGTTCTCCTTACTAGATTAGGTTCAGAATGTAATTCGAGATGTAATTAGCTCGGCCCCAAATTTGCACCATTTGTGAGCTAATATATATACACGGGCCATTTTTGCACATGTGTGCACATGCACAGCTAATTGAGCACGGCTCATATAACAATTGTGTAGTTTTCATTATGTATATTTGGTAATCTGAAACAATGTTCCACTTGATTTCTCTGAGCCTGTACAGTATTATATGTAAATTCACACTCAGTCATGCTTTGAAGAGATGCATTGAAATCAATAGGATTTATAGTAGTCATAACTAAATAAAATCCTATTGATTCCAGTGGGTTCCCTTTAAGCATGATTAAGTTTGGAATCAATGCAATAATTCAAATGCTTTTGTATTTGAACATATGTATTTAAACAAACACAGAAATCAAGACTATTCTATATATCCTTACCCTGCTGAAATTGCTTTTCTCAAGTTGGATATGGATAATAAGAGAATTAAAAACCTATTGGACATTTAATCTTACCTGATTTCTTAACATATGCAACGTGCCTAGAAACCCTGATCCATATATCCCCCCCCCATTTATCTGATGAATTTTATGCAACAATAAATAGGTTAAAGTGTTGTGTATCATGTTCAAATATAAATGTTATGTAGTAATTTTGCATCTGTGTAATATTTACAATAGCACTTTTTACATTATCATAAAATGAAATTAGAGTATTAGTAGTAGCAGTACTAACATTAGAAATGGAAGTAGAATAATAATAATAATAATAATAATTATTATTATTATTATGCAATTGTATCACAGCGGCCAGTTGTTTCACCGGATTTGGCATTGGTTACTAGTCGGGCCCCACCCAGGGGCCTAGGACGTCGTAACGTATTTTCGTAATATGCGTGCAGATCCAAGCAGTGCGGCTTTTTGCATTTGACTGATGGTGATTTTGTCAATTTTTAACTGTTTTAAATGTAATTCCAGTGCTTTTGGAATAGCACCCAGTGTGCCAATTACCACTGGAATTACCACTGCTGGTTTGTGCCATAGTCGTTGAATTTCGATTTTTAAGTCCTGGTATCTTGCGATTTTTT
This sequence comes from Thamnophis sirtalis, assembly GCF_051295495.1. Classification (NCBI taxonomy): domain Eukaryota; kingdom Metazoa; phylum Chordata; class Lepidosauria; order Squamata; family Natricidae; genus Thamnophis; species Thamnophis sirtalis. The sequence goes on from NW_028261392.1 coordinate 33,168,416, forward strand.
CATGTTCCTTCTCGGCGACCCTGCTATCACCTGGTATTGTGATGTCTATGATTGTGACCTTATTTTTCTCAACCAGTGTGATGTCTGGTGTATTATGCGCCAGTATTTTGTCAGTTTGTATACGGAAATCCCACAAGATCTTGACCATCTGATTTTCGGTGACTTTTTCAGGCTGATGTTCCCACCAGTTTGTTGCTGCTTTAATATTATAATTTTTGCACAAATTCCAATGGATCATTTGTGCTACTGAATTGTGCCGCAATTTATAATCAGTCTGCGCGATTTTTTTACAGCAGCTGAGTATGTGATCAACAGTTTCATCAGCTTCTTTGCAAAGTCTGCATTTGGCATCATCAGAGGATTTTTCGATTTTGGCCTTAATGGCATTTGTGCGGATAGCTTGTTCTTGCGCAGCCAGGATTAGTGACTTAGATTAGTGACTTAGGATTAGAATTATTATTATTATTATTATTATTATTATTATTATTATTATTATTATTATTATTATTATTATTATTATACAACTGCCAACTCAGTTCTCCATTGTTTCATCGCCTTTTCAGTAAATGCTGTAATATTTTTGCTAATGCCAGTTGTTTCTAAGCATTTTATGATCCAACTATGTGGCAGTGAGTCAAATGCCTTTTTGTAATCAATCCAGACCATATTCAAGTTCGTTTTTCTGTTCTTACAATTTTCTAATATCATTTTATCAATTAGGAGCTGATCTTTTGTGCCCCTGCTCCTTCTTTTGTTGCCTTTTTGCTCTACTGGCAAGATGTTGTTTGTTTCCAAATAATCCATCATGTTATCTGCAACAATGCCTGTGAGTAATTTGAAGGTTGTTGGCAAGTATGTTATTGGTCTGTAGTTTTCAGGTGTTATTCCTTTAGTTGCATCTTTCTGAATCAAGTATGTTTTTCCAGTTGTCAACCATTCATCAATTTGGCCCTTTTGTAAAATTTCATTCAGTTGCCTGGCCAATATTGCACATAAACTGGTCAGATATTTGAGCCAGAAACCATGTAATTGGTCCTTTCCAGGTGATGTCCAATTCTTTACCTTTTTTACTCGATTTTTGACCATCTCAGTTGTTATTTCTAATACTTGCAATAAATACTCTTGCCTAGTTGCAGATGGGATACCTATGAAGCCTAAGAAATCTGACTTGTTTTCCTTTTGCTTGAGTTACTGTTTTCTGTTGTTGTTGTTGTTGTTGTTGTTATTATTATTATTATACAATTGTATCACAGCGGCCAGTTGTTTTGCCGGATTTGGCATTGGTTACTAGTCGGGCCCCACCCAGGGGCCTAGGACGTCGTAACGTATTTTCGTAATATGCGTGCAGATCCAAGCAGTGCGGCTTTTTGCATTTGACTGATGGTGATTTTGTCAATTTTTAACTGTTTTAAATGTAATTCCAGTGCTTTTGGAATAGCACCCAGTGTGCCAATTACCACTGGAATTATCACTGCTGGTTTGTGCCATAGTCGTTGAATTTCGATTTTTAAGTCCTGGTATCTTGCGATTTTTTCATGTTCCTTCTCGGCAACCCTGCTATCACCTGGTATTGCGATGTCTATGATTGTGACCTTATTTTTCTCAACCAGTGTGATGTCTGGTGTATTATGCGCCAGTATTTTGTCGGTTTGTATACGGAAATCCCACAAGATCTTGACCATCTGATTTTCGGTGACTTTTTCAGGCTGATGTTCCCACCAGTTTGTTGCTGTTTTAATATTATAATTTTTGCACAAATTCCAATGGATCATTTGTGCTTCTGAATTGTGCCGCAATTTATAATCAGTCTGCGCATTTTTTTTTATTTCTTTTTTTTTTGTTTTTTTTGTTTTTTCTTGTTCTTTCGTTTTTGTTATTATTTTTTTAAAATATATTTTATTCATTTTTCACATTCCATTTGCAATCACTTATATACAGGGTATTTACTATAAGAAAAGAAAAAAAGAAAAAGGGAATAAAACGGACAAATAAAAAGGAAACACAACTCATCATTCACAACCCCACCTAACCCTTCCATCCTCCATACACCCCATCTACCCCCTCCAACTTTCCTTTCTCCCTCTAACACTCCCCTCCTACTTCCCTTTCCCCTCAAACCTTCCTTCTCCCCTTACTCCCCAGACACCCTCCTTACATTCCCCTTACTCCTTCCTTACTCCTCCCTCTTCTTTCCCTCTACCTCCCTCCTTGGTGTATGCCTTTATTCGAGTGTTGTTTGATCTGATAAAAGTAAAATGAACCAAGGGGAAAAAAAAAAGAAGAAAAAAAGAACCACCGTATATAAATACATTCTTGTTCTTATTAAGACTATGTTAACACCCCCCCACCCCCCCCACAAATCCCCATCCCTAATCCTCCCGACTTCCCAGGGCCCACACCTGGCACTACCTTCTGTCTAAAATATCTTGTATACATATGGATTAAAAAATAAAAGTAATATGTCAAAAGAAAGAAAAACAGAAAAAAAAAGAAGAGAGAAAAGAAAAGAGAAAAGGAAAAAAAAAGAAAAAAAAAGAAACCACTCTTTGTGTTGATCTCAGCCCCCCATCTTTATCTATGCTTAAATAGTATAAATCATTCTATCTATATTTTATTCTCATCTCTTACTTCTTTGCTATTTACCCCAACCTTCTGTAGACTCTCCCGTTCCTCTTCCTAAACCTCATGATCCCTTCCGATAAAATTTAAGCAACGTGGTTCATGCCACATATTCAAATATGACTTTACAGAAGAGTAATCAAACTTTCCCTTCTAGTAAAATTTAAACAGCGTAAATGATCTTTCTTAACCTCCTTTTCAAACAGTAATTCAAAATAGTCTAGCCAAGCTTCCCCTTCTGAGTAAAATTAAGCAGCATAGATCAAATATTACTTTACACAGAGATCAATTTCTATCTTAAGATAATTCCAACCAACTTTCTCTTCTAATAGGATTTAAATAACGTAGTTCATTCCACATGCATTTTACCCTCATCCCTTACTTGTCTGATATTTACCACTATCAAATTTATACTAGCATTTGTTTAAAATCTAACTCAAAGCAATTTCAACCAACTTTCCCTTCTAATAAAAGTTAAATAGCATGGATCATTCCACATATTCAAATAATACTTTCAGCAAGAGTCAGTTAACCTTCTGTTTTAAAGTAGTCCCTTCTAACAAAGTTTAAGCAACATAAATCATTCCGCATTCTTTTTACACTTATCTTAAGATAATCCCAACCGGCTTTCTGTTCTAATAAGCTTTAAACAACGTAAATCATTCCGCATATATTTTACCCTCATCCCTTGCTTGTCTGATGTTTACCACTATCAAATTTATGCTAACGTTAATTTAAAATCTAGCTCAAAGTAGTTTCACCCAGCTTTCCCTTCTAATAAGAATTAGTCCGCTTTTTCTACCGGAGAGAGGTCTCAAACCCCCATTCAGTCCTCAACTTTGGCGAGTATTTTGAAATGTCTAAATTCTCGATCTCCGTTTTTCTGCTTCTCCGAGGGAGGAAGGGCTACCCCCTCCATCTTGCAGCCACATGGCCTGTCCAAGCGAATCAGAAAGTCCCGCCTTCAGAGTCCTACAATAGAAATCTTGAGCCTCCGAAACAGAGTTAAGACGAAATCTTTGATTCTCAAATGTAACCGTGATACCGGCAGGGGCCTCCCATCTGTATCGAATCTGTTGACTCCTAAGCTCCTTAGTTAAAAAGGTGTAGTCCCTTCTTGCTTTCAGCATCTGGAAAGGAATATCTTTGAAGACAATCAGGTCCTGGCCATCAACTCGGAGACTGTTATTATGAAACTTTTGGACAATCGCATTTCTAGATTCTTTTGTAAAGAAATGTATAATTATGTCTCTCGGGAGCTGTCACTGTTCCGCTATCAATGAGTTCTGGCGATAGATTTTCCGAATCTGCCAATCAAAGTTAAGTCCCGGGCTTCCCACCGCATGGCTGAAGGCTTCAGCAAAGGTCTGTTTCAGATTTTCTTGCTCCTTTTCACGGAATCCTCTGACTCTTATTGCAAATGCCTTCCTATTAAAATTTATCATCATAAGCTGTTCTTCATTGTCTCTAATTTTTTGTTGTAAAATTTGAATATTGGTAGTCAAATTAAAATTAGCCTTCTCCAAACTTTCCAATTTGTTCTCTATTTCAGCAGAGTAATCTGACAGGGCAGACACGGCTGCAAACGTATTCGCCTTCATTTGATTAACTTTAGACTTTAAATCATCATATAGTCCCAATACAAATTCCTTAATTTCTTGTTTAAAGGCATTAAACATTTTAAGGAGATATTCCTGTGTTAAAAATTCTCCAGTAGAGGGCATAGGAGACAAAGGCTGTGGCTCCAGTAAAAATTCTTTAAATTCTTTAGACACATTTGTAGCAAGACGCTTCTTTGACCTGGGTGCCATAATAAATAAACAAGTAAGCAGCGCTTTGCTCCCCTCTATTTCCAAAGAAGAAGAGTTTATTTTGTTAAGGAGCGGTCTGCAGGAAGGTAAAACCGGCTAATTACATCCACTATCAATCATCCACAGAGAGAAATCGCCATTTTGAAGTCCATTTAGACAAAGAAGTCTCTAAGACAAATGGTGCTGGTATTTAAGATAGTAATAAAAGCATAAATCTCACAGGGGTGGGACCCGCCCGTATCAATTCTAGCTTGAAAAAACTTTGTTTTGTCCTGGGGGGGGGGGGCTAGCCTGTCTGGGGCTGCCAAAAAAAAAAGGCAGCTGAGAAGAACTGGCTGGAGATAAAAGCTCCGCTCCGGCTGGATCTAATGTCTATCCACAGCCAAAAAAAAGAAAAAGGCTGTGGCTTACGAATAGACCCTAGCCTACAGAGCTACTTCCTGCCCCTTTCTTAGCCAAAAAGGGGTGCTATCTATGATCTTATTTAGATATACAGACCAGATCTCTGAGGAGCTCGGTGGAGCCCTCCTCGGCAACAGGCCACGCCCCCAGGAAGTCCACTGCGCAATTTTTTATAGCAGCTGAGTATGTGATCAACAGTTTCATCAGCTTCTTTGCAAAGTCTGCATTTGGCATCATCAGAGGATTTTTCAATTTTGTCCTTAATGGCATTTGTGCGGATAGCTTGTTCTTGCGCAGCCAGGATTATTATTATTATTATTATTATTATTATTATTATTATTATTATTATTATTATTATTATTATTATTATTATTATTATTATTATTATTATTATACAATTGCATCACAGCGGCCAGTTGTTTCGCCGGATTTGGCATTGGTTACTAGTCGGGCCCCACCCAGGGACCTAGGACGTCGTAACGTATTTTCGTAGTATGCGTGCAGATCCAAGCAGTGCGGCTTTTTGCATTTGACTGATGGTGATTTTGTCAATATTTAACTGTTTTAAATGTAATTCCAGTGCTTTTGGAATAGCACCCAGTGTGCCAATTACCACTGGAATTACCACTGCTGGTTTGTGCCATAGTCGTTGAATTTCGATTTTTAAGTCCTGGTATCTTGCGATTTTTTCATGTTCCTTCTCGGCGACCCTGCTATCACCTGGTATTGCGATGTCTATGATTGTGACCTTATTTTTCTCAACCAGTGTGATGTCTGGTGTATTATGCGCCAGTATTTTGTCGGTTTGTATACGGAAATCCCACAAGATCTTGACCATCTGATTTTCGGTGACTTTTTCAGGCTGATGTTCCCACCAGTTTGTTGCTGCTTTAATATTATAATTTTTGCACAAATTCCAATGGATCATTTGTGCTACTGAATTGTGCCGCAATTTATAATCAGTCTGCGCGATTTTTTTACAGCAGCTGAGTATGTGATCAACAGTTTCGTCAGCTTCTTTGCAAAGTCTGCATTTGGCATCATCAGAGGATTTTTCGATTTTGGCCTTAATGGCATTTGTGCGGATAGCTTGTTCTTGCGCAGCCAGGATTAGTGACTCTGTTTCTTTCTTTAATGTACCTGTTTTTAACCATAACCAAGTTTGTTCCCTGTCCACTTTATCTTTTATTTTTTCCAGAAATTGACCATGCAGTGCTTTGTTCTGCCAACTCTCCATTCTTGATTTTATCACATCTTTTCTGTATTCTTGTTTTGTCTGTTGGGCCTTCAGTAGATTTTTGTTCTTTACTTCGATTAATAGATGTTCTTGACTTTCTTTTAAATAATCAGCCAGTGCATGTTTTTCTTCTTCAACTGTTTGCTTCACTTGTAATAATCCTCTGCCACCTGATTTTCGTGGCAGATATAGTCTATCAGTATCACCACGTGGATGTAAACTGTAGTGCATTGTCATTAGTTTCCTGGTTTTTCGGTCCAAAAGGTCCAAATCAGTTTGTGTCCAGTTAACTATGCCAGCTGTGTATCTTATAACTGGTATTGCCCAGGTATTTATGGCCTTGATTGTATTTCCACCATTCAATTTAGATTTCAAAATTTTCCTAACTCTGTTGGTGTACTCTCGTCTGACAATAGTTTTTACTTCTCCATGCTTGATGTTATCCAACTGCAGAATGCCTAAGTATTTGTAGGCTTCATTTTCTTTGCATTTAATTAGTTGGCCATTGGGCATTTCAATTCCCTCAGATGCAGTGATTTTGCCCCTTTTTATGGATACAGTGGCACATTTTTCCATGCCAAACTGCATTGAAATATCGGTGCTGAATACTCGGACTGTGTTTGTCAATGATTGGATTTCTATTTCTGACTTTCCATAGAGTTTCAAATCATCCATATATAGTAAATGCGAAATTTTTTCAGCTTTTTTGGCTGTTTGGTAGCCTAATTTCATTTTTTTTAAGATTACTGATAGTGGGATCATTGCGATGATGAAGAGAAGAGGTGAAAGTGAATCACCCTGGAAAATTCCTCGCTTGATGTTAACCATTCCGTAGCTCTCATTCCCTACTGCCAATTCAGTTCTCCATTGTTTCATTGCCTTTTCAGTAAAGGATGTAATATTTTTGCTAATGCCAGTTGTTTCTAAGCATTTTATGATCCAACTATGTGGCAGTGAGTCAAATGCCTTTTTGTAATCAATCCAGACCATATTCAAGTTCGTTTTTCTGTTCTTACAATTTTCTAATATCATTTTATCAATTAGAAGCTGATCTTTTGTGCCCCTGCTCCTTCTTTTGTTGCCTTTTTGCTCTACTGGCAAGATGCTGTTTGTTTCCAAATAATCCATCATGTTATCTGCAATAATGCCTGTGAGTAATTTGAAGGTTGTTGGCAAGCATGTTATTGGTCTATAGTTTTCAGGTGTTGTTCCTTTAGTTGGATCTTTCTGAATCAAGTATGTTTTTCCAGTTGTCAACCATTCATCAATTTGGCCCTTTTGTAAAATTTCATTCAGTTGCCTGGCCAATATTGCATGTAAACTGGTCAGATATTTGAGCCAGAAACCATGTAATTGGTCCTTTCCAGGTGATGTCCAATTCTTTACCTTTTTAACTCGATTTTTGACCATCTCAGTTGTTATTTCTAATACTTGCATTTGTTTGTTGCCAATGCTTTTCTCAAAGTCATGTATCCACTTTGCTTCCTTGTTGTAGTCCTTTGCATTTTCCCACAATTCTTTCCAGAATTCAACTCTGGCCTGTTTTTCTGGTTTTTCACTTTTGGTGTCACCATTCACATTAAGACTTTGATAAAAACGCCGTTGGTCTGATCGAAATTGCTGATTTTGTTTATATTGGATGATTCGTGCCTCATATCTTTCAATTTTTCTAGCTGTTGCTGTTATCTGCTGTTTTACAATCTCTACAGCTTCATTGATGTTTCTTGTATCCAATCTATATCTCCTGATTAGCCGATCTATGATTTTGTTGTTTTTAAGCCGTTGCTCATGCATGTTCTTTAAGTTACTAGCATCTGCCCTTAATTTTTTGATTTTTTGTTCTAAACGGATTTTCCACTTTGGCTTTGATGCTTTTTCTGTTGTATGACTAGGTACTTTAATTTTAATACCTAGTTCATTAGTGACTATTACAGCTGCGCTGTACATTAACTGGTTTGTTTCCAAGATGGATCCCGGTTCAATTGTTGAAAACACTGCATTAACCATTTTCATGATAGGGGCCAAAATTTTCTTAGGCACAGTTTTTAGTGATGGTAAACGTTGCCTTTCCTCATTAAGCAGAAAATGCTCCATGATCTTATCCTTCAATTCTTTTTGTTTTTGAGTTAGTTCATTAGTTGGTTCAGTGATAACTGGTTCTAGTGGTGGTGATGTTATTTCCTCCCCGAGAGCTTCTTCTGGGAGTTCTACTATAATGTCTTTAGTTGTGTCTTGAATATCAGTTATTTCCGCTTGTGATATTGTTTTTTGGGTTTTGCAATTTGCCTGAATTTCCTCATGTTCAACTTCACTAAACACTTTATTCCGTATAATAAATCGCCTTTGATCTGCTAGTCGTTCACTAACATTTGAATGTGGATATTGTTGTTTCCATAATTCATACATTCTCTTTAAATAGCCTCTTTTTTCTGGCTCTGAGTTGTAGTAACAGGCCATTATGGCACGGTTTTCATCTGCACTATATTTTTGTCGTTTTGTTGGCTGGTCCACTTGTAGCCCACTTGTCGACGGATGTCCAGGGACCCCAACATCCGCCGCGGCCCTTGTTAACCCGCGCGACGACCGATGCGGTATGGAATTCTTATTTGTTTTTTTCACCATATTGTATGGGTTGGCGGGGGTTTTTTTACGGGACCAGATGCCAACCTGATCCCAACCTTCCTCCTTTCTCATCCGGGCTTGGGACCGGCAATGGCGGAGTTGTTGTTGTTGTTGTTGTTGTTGTTATTATTATTATTATTATTATTATTATTATTATTATTATTATTATTATTAACTTTATTCATTAAACATGCAACTCCACCAACTGAACATTCAAAAATGCATTACAAATATCAGTGACTGGTGCTAATGGTTGATAGGGTTTGCTGCCAGGGTTCTAGGTATCAACCAAGTACCTTCTTAAAATATAAGATGTTCCGAGTAGCACAGTTTTTTGGAGTTCCGCTGGTGTTATTGCAGAAACCTGCAATTTGTTGATGTATCTTGTAAAATTCTTGGACATGGTGCCAAATGCCCCAATGACAATGGGTATCACTGCTACATGTTTTGCAATGTCAATGAACCATACTTTTTATTATTATCATTATCATTATATCCTCCAACGTTACCTTAACAATTCCTAGGTCCTTGGTTAGGACTCGAGCTGTTGAGCTACCAACCAGCCTTAAAGGCTGTGAATCTCACCAAATATTAACATAATACTAATACTAATAATAATAATACTAATAATAATTCAAAATACCACCCTACTTGGAACAGCTTATATCCTCCGATGTTACCTTAACAGTTTCTAGGTCCTTGGTTAGGACTCAAGCTGTTGAGCTACCAACCATCCCCAAAGGCTGTGAATCTCACCAAAGATTAACCACATACAATAATATAGCCTTAAAAATTTGAAGACTGAGTTAGACTGTTCAGTTACAATCCAAGTTCCTCTTTGATTCTATCCTTTGTATAAAAAACAAGCAGAACTACTTCTAAAGATGGAGACAAACGTTCTACAATGTTATCCACACAAGCCTATTTTCTGTTTAAAATTCTGATAGCACCAGGTTAACATTTACAATGAAAATATGAAATATGGCATTGATCTCATAGCCTGGAACATCTGGCATGCAGTTTAACATAATAAATATAACTTTGATGAAACTTAACATAATTAAACCAAAAAAAAAAAAAAACACGAGGCTAGGGAAGATTTCCAAAGAGAGAAAAAGAGTAAGCTTGGAATTTTTGAGCTGTTAGAGATTCCCTAGTGAATAAAAATCTCTGGTGCTAGTTCAGATTTTGGGGCAATTTGCAAGAAAAGCATTTTTGTTTACCTGAGATTTGCAACACAAGAAAATCAAGCACACAGAAAGAAGCCACCAAAGGCAATGCAAAAATGAAATTTTTGTTACTGATTCAAGCAGTAACTTGGTCTCTGAGGCTTTTAAAACTAGAATATGTAAAACAGGATTACACCATTTTCTCTGGGCTGTATACAGTATTTGGTTTTTGACTTGACGTAACAGGCTTTGCATTCTAAAAAGTTGTAGGTGAATCTGGAATGAAATCTACATTTTTTTTCAATCTAGCACAATCTCATTAATATAATTCCTAAGGCTGTGCTTGGTAGCATATGGAAATGTAAACAAAGCACCTTCTTAAAACAGCTGTCCCTTTTCTGAGGAACAAGAACACCTTGGAGACAGCAAGTGATGTGGCCTGCAAAGTTTGTTCTTCTACTTCCAGGCAGTAAACATGAAACAGCAGCAATCCTGATAGTGTTTCCTTCTTCTTACACAGGTAGAAAAGAAAAGCCTGTTTGAAATTTACCCACAGTGCACCTGGGATTCTGATTCTGAATGATAAGGACAACTGTGATTGGAAGGTCATGATCCATTTGGCTTAAGAAATTGAGAAGGAAGAAGAGAATGAACAGCCTTCTGGAGAAAAAAGTTCAACAGCTACAATTCTCAAGGCTAGACTTGACGGAGTGCCAGTTTGTTATAATAGTTAAGGAAGCAGGCTTGAAATAGGAAGACTGTGAGTTCTAATCTCACTTTAGGCATAAAGCAAGCTGAATAACTTTAGACCAGGTACTCTATTTCACAAGTGTCAAACTCACCACGTCATGTTGATATCATGTGACATATCGTGATGTTTTTTGCCTTCATGGGGCTGGGGTGGGTGTGGCCTCAGCATGATGCAACTGGCCCACAGGCCACCGAGAAGAAGCCATGGAGAAACTACTTTTGAAAATTTTGCCAATAAGACTGTTGTCAAGAGTGAAGAACACATGTGCACTGACCTGACTACAGACAGGCAATTCATTGAAATATTACTCATAATGCAGTAGAGGGATAATAATTGCTTTCTTGATATTATTGTGGAACAAAACAGTAATGTACTTTTTTAAAAAGATACATTCCAAAATTGCAGTATAGTGTCCTATCGCAAGAAATGCCTTTTCATTGCTGGAGGAAAAAGTTCCCATCTAGAATGTTAAGAATCCCCTGCTAGATCACATTATTGACCCATCTAGAATCAGTTTCAGTAGTGGCTCATCAAACAATCTCTACTATTTGTCCCTCATCAATTTCCAATCACAAATATCATCACTTGGAATGAGTAGACTTAATTTACCTATAATCAATAAAGTCCACCAATAGATACACTTTTCAGATTTTTTTTCTAAAATTACCACTTTTTCTTTTACTTTAAGATATTCCATATCTCATCTGCAAAACTCTAGAGTACCATTAGATGACACTAAATAGTCACACAATAATCTTAATACTATCTAGGACTCACCAAGGTTTCTGTAGTTCAGATATTTTATAATAGTGACTTCTAGAAGCTCAACATGCACTGTATGAATTAAACATCTAAATATTATGTTCATCTAAACATTATGGGAACATATAATGATGGTCCTAACTGGTATTGCGAGAGAGAAAGGTAATTTCTCCAACAACATGCATGGATTGATAAACTTGATTTTTATCTGCTATTTCTTTTTTTCTTTCTTTTATATACATAGGGAATTTTGTAACAGTAACAGAACTATATAGATTGTGTTGCACATAACCTGCCTGCTTGTCAGAATTCCACCTCTACCATCAGACAACTGGGCCAGTCCTTTTATGGGTCTAAAGTTGACTCTGGATGGAAGGCTGAAACAACAGAATATTAATGTTCTTTTAAGAGCTGTGAAATTGCCTCTAGAATAAGCAATTCATCTGCAGGGGAGAGGACTGAAATAGGTATTTGACAGACAGCAAGTGGGAAAGAGCAGCTGGTGATCTGCAAGAAACTGAGGCAGAGGGATCAAGCTGAGATTTGGCTGAAGATAAACCAGTTTGGGATGAAGAAGCCTCTCTAGGGATCTTATGCCGGACAGCTGAATGGCTGCCTTGTGGGATTGCCTGTTTGTTGCCACTTATGGTCTGCTTGTACATTTATAATTAAACCAAATGTTGCACATAGGAACCATAGATCTCCAGTGCTTTCTCATCCAAAAGAACTTAACCCGGTTAAACCAGTAATGTTTCATTGAATGGTAATTGGGAAAAGTATTAATCATGTTTATGCAGAGACTTGGAAACATCCGCATACTTCTATTCACAAACCGCCTCTGCTTTTTTGCAACATTTCACTTTTTCTCTTTTCTAACTGTCCTCCTTCTGTCATCTAGTGGAGACACATTTGGTGCAAAAGATTTCTCTTGTAACTTTATTCAAAAACCACACCACAGGGATTCCACAGCAAACTCTGATGAGCCTTTTGCATGGACTAAAGGGAGAGAGATTTGGCAGAATAGTCTTTGCGTGGAAAGATCCCAGCACAAACTGGCATCTTTCGTTGAGAATACCAAGTCTTTGAGAATGCTCCGACAACCAAAACTGGTTACTGGATTTTGTCTAGGCTGGGAGTGGATTCCTAGAAGCAAAAAATGCACTGGTGAAGAAGTATAAATCTCTCTGTCTCTGTCTCTCTCTGGTTGTGGACCAGCTGTGGATCACAGAAATGAAGGAAGAGCAATCTTGGTTTCTGTGGGGGTAAGGGGAGGAAGATAAGGGGAGATAAGGAGAGGAGATAAGGAGAGGAAAGAATTCAGTGGAGGGGAACTTGAGGGTGGGGGCAAAGGAATGCAGAAAAGAAGAAGAATGGAGAGAATCAGTTGGTGCTTCAGATGAAGGAAAGAGACAGGCAGATGTAATTCATGATGGTCATTATAGAATGTGAAAATGGGGCATCTTATTTCTGTGGAAAGGATGACAAAAGCATTTGGGAAATACTATTTAGGTGTGCCAAATACAGGAATGAGATCTGCTACTGGAATGCAAGTATGCAGACCAAGTAAAGAAGATTTGGAAAGTTATACTCTGTGGAAGTTGTACTCACTTCCTGAAATTAACAAAGGTGTAGTAACATTCTGTTAGCTATCTATAAAGCTGAGCTAAAGTGTTCTTGGGAAGGATACAGTTATTGCAGTTGCTATTTTGAGGAACTGTAGAATTGGGTCCTTTTGAAGTGCTGTTTCACAGTATCAGCTCACTAAAGTGTTCATTAGGTATCAGGGTTTCCAGTACAGCCTACAGTTCCTGTAATCCTTATATGTTTTCATTGTCAGACTTTGGACATATGACTATTCTGCATAAGAGTCAAAGAGACTAGGAGATATATATTAGTTAACCCATATTGTTTTATGTGATAGGACCTGCAGCTCTGTTTGTGTAATCATGATTGTGATCAGGGATCAATATACAATTGCTAAGAGGGCCTAGATTAATATATAAATCTCTCTGTCTCTTTCTCTCTCTCTCTCTCCCCGTGTGTGTGTGTGTGTGTGTGTGTGTGTGTCCGTGTGTGTTCCAGTATAACTCTGGAATGCCTCGAGTGGTTTCAGCCAAACTTGGTACACAGATGACTCACTCTCTGGAAAAAAATATTGTGGGAGTAAGACACCCCTAAAACCTCTCGGGATGTGTATTCTGTTATGATACAGCCTGTTTTGCCTTAAAATGGCTTCTACTGTGCAGCGCAGTGGACTTGCCATTGTAAGGCTTCACAGTACTCCACAAGGGGGCTTCTCTGGTAAGGAGGAAAATCCAACTTTAGAAATTACATTTGGTCTGGACATTTTCCCCCTATAAATAAATATCCAGGCAACACTGTGTTATTGGCTAGTCAGAAATAAAGTATCTCCCAGTCCCTCTCTTATGAAACTGCTGCTGAGCAACCTCAGAAACATAATACTTGTGGAGAGTAAGCTGCTTCTTGTTCTGCTCTGCTGGTAGCCATACAAACTATACGGGGAAAAGCTGAGACCAGAATTTACAGAGCATCTTGATTAAGGTGACCAGATTTTCAGATTGGTAAAGAGAGACACCTTTGACCGGGGGGGGAGGGGGTGTTGATTAAAAATTTTATACGGAGCAACAAAATTTTTCATACAACGCAAAAATAGTATTGTAATATTTTTTTTATTTCAACATAACTACAATTTACAAATATAAATTGTAACTGTTGCCAAACATCAAAATTTTGATCACGTGACCATGAGGATGCTGCAACGGTCGCTAAGTGTGAAAATGGTCACTAAGTGTGAAAATGGTCATCAGTCACTTTTTTCAATGCCATTGTAACTTTGGTCACTATACCACCTTTCTTGCCAGAATAACTGCAGCTGATAAGTTAGTAGCATAAGTGAATCTGGTTTCCCCATTTGACTTTGGCAAAAGGTGATTACATAACCCCAGGACACTGAAACCATCATAAATATGAATCTGTTGCCAAACATCAAAATTTTGATCACGTGATCATGAGGATGCTGCAACGGTCGCTAAGTGTGAAAATGGTCGCTAAGTGTGAAAAATGGTCATCAGTCACTTTTTTCAATGCCATTGTAACTTTGGTCACTAAGCCCATTATACCACCTTTCTTGCCACAGTTCTTAAGTGAATAACTGCAGCTGGTATTTTGTATTTTGGATAGAATCTTTTTTTAAATAGTCTAAGACAATTTAAAAAAAGAATCCACACAGAATTTTAAAAAATCCTATGCACAATAAATAAAATATTATTTTAAAATACATTAAAAAAATAAAAGAAAAAACCCCAACTCACTTACCAGCAGGCTTGCACTCCAGGTAAACCCAGAATGATGTAGATGTTAATACAAAGAACTGAGCAAATTGAGATGGTGAAATTAGTCAGGGAAATATTTTTCAAAGAAACTTTGGCACCATTTTTCGGAGCAGGCTCCAATCTCCGTGCCCCTCCCCTCCGGAAAATCCAGGAAGTAACACTCGTGACCTCTCTAGCCATTTCCTGGAGCTCTATAGTACTTGGTCATTTTTTCTTATAAAAGTGAGTAAAAGGGGCACGGGGGGTCCGTTTTGTTGCTTTAACATTTTAATATCTTCAATGAAAGTACTGAGACAGAGAGAGGGATTATACTGGGTGTCTTTTGTCTTGCCCCAGTTAGGATTTCTTAAGCAAATCCACTGGGCTTTCAACATGAAGCCAGAAAATCGGGACTTTTTAAAAACGGCCCGGGACAAGGGAAAAATTGCTATAAAGCGAGACCATCCCACTAAAATCGGGACATCTGGTCACCTTAATCTTGATCCATAACAGCTTGTGTAGAGTTCTTGAACGAGATTATGCATAATAGCTTGAAGACTTGGGAACTGATATATTGGACAGTTTGGAAATGTTCCCTGGTTTGATTATATTCAGGTTACTGGAAAGTATGAATTTCAGAATCCAGACTTTTGTTGCTCTCCTAGTAATAGAGCAGACTGCAAGAAGACATAATTATTAAAGACAGATATAGATCAGTTTAGTAGTCTCCAGTAGTTAGGGTGGGATTTTGAATAATAATTGTACTGTATATATAGTATAATTTCAATATTCATAATCCTGTATGGAAGACTTAGATAGGAATGGAGAATTATTGAAAATTTAGCAAAGTATTGACATAGTTTTGCTTAATGATTAAACCTTTTCATTTACATGTAAATTTATTCTTTAGATTTAATTGTTTCCAGGTATATCATGATGCATTATAACTGGGGAAATGCTCCAAGATAATAGTATAGGAAGTGGTAATTTTGCTGTGTATATTTCTTATGGATGTGTGAAATTTGCTGATGAAGTAGAAGAAGTTCCTGTGTGGAGGTTTTAAAAAGACAGCACATGTGGATTCTTTATGTTAAATTTTATGATGAAGAGGCTAATCCAGAATTTTTCTTAGAAATATACAGTGCTTGTTGTGGTAACTGCTGCTAATCTGGCTGTACTTTCATATAAACCAATAAATAAACATTGAAATTGGTTCCACAATAGTTTGCAAAATGCATTAAAATTATTTGGGAATGCAAGGCTGCATTTAGAAAATTTAAGCAGATGTTTTCAGGTGATGCTGTCCTAGAATATAAACATTTTAAAGGTATAAGTAAGAGAACTGCTAGAACAGCTAAAAGGAATAGTTGGAGGCAATTTTTGGGACATTTATAGATACATTTGTAGCTTTGGTATAGAGATAGATAAGGGATTGGAATGGAATTAGATATGGAAGAAATATTCCTTTATTGGTACTAGAAGATTATTCTCTATGCAC
This sequence comes from Thamnophis sirtalis, assembly GCF_051295495.1. NCBI lineage: Eukaryota > Metazoa > Chordata > Lepidosauria > Squamata > Natricidae > Thamnophis > Thamnophis sirtalis. The sequence goes on from NW_028261392.1 coordinate 33,184,619, forward strand.
TTCTAATGTGAATAAAGATGGGACTTTGGCAGAAGCTTTCATGAGAATTAGCAGTCCAGAAAATTGGTTAGAAAGTTTTGGCAATGACAGTTCTCATTTTCAGGTTTTCATGGTGATCTTCAACATGGCAGATTATTGAAGAGGAAGATGATCTGAATGTGGATTTCCCTATTTGGAAACTAGAAAAGTGTTTAGGAAACTCTTAAAATAGCGAAATAATAAAATTCTATGAATCTGTCTGGAGATTGTATAGTGAGCTTATATGAATTGATTTTGGTTGGAACGCTAAGGAGATGACCTACCGGTTTAAGAAAACAATGCTGTTATTGCAAATATAAGTCTGGTAAGGTTTTCTCAAGTTCATCTGCTTATATGCTAATAGTTCGATTCATGTATTTGGTATGCAGTGGAACAATTGATAAATAATAGGTTGATGTTCTCTTTAGTATTGTTGACTCTGGTGCAAAGTAATGGCATTATGGCCAACAGACAATGGATCATATTATTTAACTGAAAACTGAAATTCAAAAAGGGTTAGGGGATAATGTTTTCTAACAGCTGGGAATATTAGGGTAATTTCAGAATAACTGAATTGAAATAACATTTCAAGTTTTACTAGGTAATGCATGATCTCAACCACAACAACTTGGTTAGTCCTGCCTTCTTCAATATAATACTAAAAAATTATTTGCGTTAAACCTTCTACCGGGTTGGAGGTAAATAAGTCTATATGTAGATGATTGTGCTATATGGATTAGATGCAGCTCCTTAATCATTTTTGTTTCTCTTCTCTGCATTTTTTCCCATAATCTCAAATCTTTTTCATATTGTGGCAATCAAAACTGGATGCAATATTCCAAGTGTGGTCTTACCAAGGCATTATAAAGTGATACTAACACTTCGCATGATTTTGATTCGCTATTAATTCAGCCTAAAAAAGCATTAGCCTTTTTGGCCACTGCAGCACACTGCCGGCTCATATTTAAATGGTCATCTGCTAGGACTCCTAGATCCTTCTTGCAATTCCTGCTATGGAGCCAGGTTCTACCAATTCTATAACTTAGTGGTGAGTTACGACTGGTATGCCCTGGTACGGGCGTACCGGTGCCTGCCAGGACCACCAGGCACCATTCCGGTACAGTGGTCTGGAGGGTCCGTCCATATTCCTTACCAGTATTTGAGGTTTTTGGGGCTTCCGTGTACGGAGTGTAGGGTGCCTGCGTGATGCTCCACCGAGCAGCTGGAGCATCACAGAGCATCGCGAGTGGCAAGTACACATGCATGCGTTTATGTGGTGGATGCTTAGCCCTGTTGCACCATACTGGTTGCAACAAGATCCGGAACCAACCACTGCTATACCTGTATATTTGGTTTTTCTTGTCTAAGTAAAAAACCTTACTTTTCTCTACATTGAATTTCATTTTGTTAGATAGGGCCCTAATGTTCAAGACTGATGAGATCCTTCTGGATCTTGAGCCTATCTTCTCGGATTTTGGCTATTCCTGCTATCTTAGTGTCATTTGAAAATTTGATGAGTTCCCTTTCTATTACCTCATCTACATCTTTAAGCAGATATTGAAGAGTACTTGGCCTAAAACAGAACTTTGTGATACCCACTGCTTACATTCCTCCATGTAGATGTAGTTTCATTAAGAACTACAAATTGCATATTTCACTATTAGAGTTAGTTACCCTTCTAGTAATAGCAGTGGTTCAAAGAATTCAATATTTGGGAATGTGTATGAAGCTTTTTATGTTGCTGCTTTTAAAGTTTATAAGAACATTCATTTGTTGGCTTATCTTTCAATTCTGACAATGTTCTTAATTCAGGAATAACCAATTGGGTTATCTAAGATAAAAGAAAAGTCATACTATCTGATTGTTTGCCAAAGCCTGTGGCTGTGGAACATAAAAAACTGGTCAATGAAATGTGTTTTCTAAACACCAAATTGTGGACTTCTGTTGGATAGCAGCCAAAATGAGTATTCAAAAAATGAAAAAAAAAAGTAGATTATGTAGCTAAGGAGATGTGTCATTCTGTTTCAACAGGAAATTAGAGATGAAAGGCAGAGACAATAGGTGTTGGACATTCTCAGAGAGTTTATTATTTTTGTCCTGGTTTGGCTGTCTGGGTCAGATGAAATAGGTTGGTATTTTCGGACTCTTGTTGTACCACTAAGTAGTAGGGAAAAATCTCTTTAGAACGAGAAAGAATATAGTTGGACTATGAGAAGTTTGTGGACTGGAAGAAACAATTATTCATGTCCTTTGAGATGATTTACATTATGATAATTACCTCTTACTATGGTTCAAGATCATCAATTTTAAAGGCTGCTTTACAGGTCTTGTATATATTTTTATGGATTTTTGGGGATTTGTAATTTTTGGGGATTAATTGAATTGACAGGTTCTTTCAGTAGGAAGTAATAGAATGGCTTATTATCCCATTCCTAAGTAAAAGAAGAAAGCTATCTGTGACTTCATAAGCATTTCATACTGGCCATCTGTCCCACTACTAGCTTATAGAGGGAGATACACCATACTAACTTTGAATTTAATAATTTAAAGTTAATAAACTGAATTTATGTTAACATGTTTATGTCAAGTATAGGGAAAATGGTAAAAGATCTTGCAAGAGGAGAAAGACCTTGGAGCAAAATTGTCACATCAATGAAAGATGGGGAGATATATAGCTCTCTGGAAGATATACATTTTCAATATTAAAATTTTACTTGAATATATATAATAAATCTAGGAACTTTTCTAATGATGACACCGAGACATTTTAAATTAAAATAGACCTGGTGTTAGATTTTTCACAACAGTTAATATTTGTCCCTTTGACCATGAATGATATTTAAAAAAAACAATTCTGAATGTGAATAGATTCGATGGCTTTTCTGTGAGATGGTATAAAGAATTTATTTACTGAATATTCTTGGTCTTAGACTTTCTCAGGTTATATAAAGAAATGATTGAAAATGGAATTTATCCTCTTCACTTAGTGTAGCATTTATGGCAGTTAAATGGTAATTTACTCCAAAATGTAGTAAAATTATTAATTAAATAGTTATTGACCTATTTCTTTGGATAATGCAATCAGCTGGTGGTAGATTTGATATATTTCAAGAAATAAATAGGTAAGAAGATTAAGATAAAATAGGGTAGGGTAAGATAACATAACATAGGTAAGGTAAGGGATAAGATAGGAAGAAAAAGATGATAAAGATAAAGATTCAACTGCCAATTAAATTTTCAGAACATATTAGTTTAGTGAAATATGATTTTACTAAAGAATTTATAATACAAGTCCAGATTCTCTAGGATCACCAAAAACCCAAAGTGAAAGTTAATGATGTTTTTGTTATGCATTTTGGACTGTACAAATGGTCATGAAACAAGTACAAAGATATTAGACAAGAATTGCCGGTATCTTTTTTGCTCTTTTACTTTGGTCTAGAATTCTTGATGTTATTGTAATATCCATTGATTTCTGCATAATTTGCTAGAATATGAATTAATACTATATGGGAATGATATTGTATTATCTCTAAATCTTCACTTTAGGGCAGGGGTGTCAAACTCGTGGCCCGTAGGCTGGATGCCTCACCCACTGGCCACGCCCACCTCGGTTTAGTGAAGCGGAAAAAGTCATGATACATCACTTGATGACAATGTGACACCGCAAGTTTGACACTCCTGCTTTAGAGCTTTGATGCTTTTTATTAATGCCTTTAGTCAAATTTCAGGATATTTTGTTAATTGATTAGAATTGATACTGATAATGACTTTTAAGTGATTGTCATTCTTGTATATGTATTGATATGAATTTATCTACCATTTAGGAATTCTAATTTTAAGAGATATCTCTATACTGAATATGGCTAAACCAAGCTGGGCATTCTTAGATGGAGGTCATTAAATCTTGTACATTAAACTTGCATCTTAAAATGAATGTCATTCCAATGATACTTTACATTTTGCATGGAATTCCTATATTCATCCACAAAATATTTTCAAAATTCAGTACAGTGTTTGATACATCTCTATGGGTTCATTTAGTTCCAAAACTATATTTGAAAAAGATGTATTTGTTACTTTAAAGATGATTTTCTGAATGTTGAATTACAGATAGTCCTTGACATACAACCATTTGTTTCATGGCCAAAGTTGGCACTGAAAATGTAACTTATGACCAGTTTTCACACTTACAGCATTGCAGCATCCCTATGGTCATGTAATGATAATTCAGGCACTTGGCATTAGCATGTATTTATGACAGTATTTATGACATCCCAAGGTGTGATGACCTGGGGCTGGGCACAGAAGCAACGCAGCCTGAACGAAGGCTTAACTCCCTTTTATTGCTCCAACTCCCCCCTCCCCCAAGTCCACCAATCATTGCAAGCCCAGGAGCAAAGCTCTAAACATGCATTCCCCAATATCCTGGGTGCTATTAGTCTAGAGTAGCACAGTTCTGAGAACAGCCACAGTTCAGGGAATTTGGTTCTAGGGAGTCCTCGTCACAGGAAGAGTTCACTGGAACTGCAGCACAACCCAGAGCACAACTGTGTCACTGTGAACTTGCACATAGCCAGGCCAGACAAACAAGGTAAGCAGAGCAAGGCAAATAGTGCAAGGAACAGCAGAGTATCCAGATATCGCTAACAGCATGTGAGACTGGAAAAAGGCAACACTTGTTCATGACAAGTGCCCCTCCCAATGGCAGCTTTAAAAATCTCATTCCCCAGTTGAGCCTTGTGAAGAGGGGCTGGGCATCCTGCTTCTGAGTCATCGAGTCACCCTGTGCTGATCCTGCCTCTTCTCCATTCTCCGTACTCGGGGTGGGGTGGGGAGGTAATTGTTTGTGGACATTGCTCCTCTGCTCCACTGCCTGCCCTTTCCTCCCCCCTCTCTTGGTTGTCCTGTGCCCTCTCTCCTTCGCTGGTGACCCTTCCCAGGCCTGAGGGACCTAGGAGTGCCTCATCCTGCTCCTCCGGTTGTTCCTCCATTGGCCCTGCCTCCGACTCGTCCTCCTCCTCTTACCCAGACACTGACAGGGCCATGGCACAGGGTCATGTGATCACCGGGTCATGTGATTAATCCTCCCAGCCAGTTTCTGACAAGCAAAGTCAATGGGGAAAGCAAGATTCACTTAACGATCGCATGATTCATTTAACAATTGTGACAAAAAAATTGTAAAACGGGGTGCAACTCGCTTAACACCCGCTTTGTTTAGCAATAGAAATTTTGGGCTCAGTTTCTTATACTAAATTCATGCTATGATGTAATTCAAGCAATCTTGTTTAAATTTGGTTTAATCTCTATTGTAAATATACAATATAATGTATTGTAGGATTTTTTTTCTGTGATTCACTCAACTCCAAAATATTGTTATGCCTTAAGTGAATTTTAAATCCATATACTATACATTATTGCCCTTTACAATGTTTTAACTTCACACTGGATGTCTTATGTAGTTACTCAATGCAGCCTTTGGCAGTATATATAATTATAAAGTCACGTATGTTTACAATATCATAGAGTAACTACAAATGAATTGACATAAGAGTACAAAATCCATGTATCCAGGAAACAAAATTAATTATGAACAGGCTGTTCCAAGCCACCAGAATGGCTCATGAATAGAATCTATATTTTATGTTTACTTCTCCTTCAGGTTAGCATCTTTGGGGATTATATTAAAAGGAGTGGGTGCAGCATGTTTGGGGGGAAAAACAACCAGTGTTTTAAGCTGTCACTGATTGAGGACCCTTAATTCAGATTTGCTCTATGTATTATTTTAAATGAAATACATTTTCCCACCATTTAGTTTTTCTTAAATTTATGCTGCTCACACAGAATGTAGATTTCAATTAATTTTTCCTAAGTGACCAGCAAGGTTGAGATACAATGAAATTAACTAACCAAGCTGCTGTCATCAGAAAATTTACTTTGGGGATGTGAGTGTTATGCATAACTGCTCAGATTCAGCTAACAAGTACAAGAAACACATTTGGAATGCAAGCAGGAATAGGCAGGCTGGCCAATTCCGATACATATTTCTTCCTAGATTAATGCCGCTGTTAGAATAGCGAAAATAATTTAAGTTTCAGTATTTGCTGAAGAAGATGTAGATTTTTGTTGAATCCTTTTCAATTCAGAAATGTGACTTCTTTGTTTTTTCCAACGCTGTGTCTAACTTCAGATGAGCCTCAACAACTTCAATTAATTCTCTTGAGAACTCGAAAGCTAGGGACAATCAGACAGGCTTTTGTTATTGGCAAACATCAATAGCACTCATGCACAATGAGATGGATCAAAAGAGAATCCTCTTCATGTCTTGGTGGATTATTTTATCCTTCCTGCAGGAATGTTACACAACAGAAATAAACTAAATCCCAGCTAAGGCCGGCTCCAGGTTTGAACTGGGCCTTGGCTCCCTCTTTGTAAATATTGACAGCAGGAGAGTGGTAATCTGTCCTCAGCAATTAGAAGTGGGTTTTTGGGGAAATATGAGGGAGTTGAAGAAATTTGGATGAATAGTAAAGAGCAACTCTTAACCCATGGATATCCAGAGGAATTCATCCAAAATCAAGGCAAACTTAGAATACAGGAGGTTACCATATTTTGAAGCAAAGCAACCCCTGCTACAATATAATTGTCCATTTTTTCATGAGCGTTTCTTTTGTACTTTAGTATTAGAACAGAAATACCAATTTAAAAATGCATTTGCTATTTTGAGGGTATATTTTTTGTGCCCTTCACATTTTTATCATTAAAAATGTATCTTGTTATAAAATATAAGGAAAGATGCTTTATACCAAGTCAAAAATTGGTACATCTGACTGAGTATAATATATTCTGACTGGAGCTGTTGTGTTCTACAAAATATAGGCGGCCAGTAATTAAACTTGGTATATTTTGCCTATAAAGCAGAAGCATTTCCATTCAGCTTCACTTTGAAAACACTAGGAAACCGTTCATAGAGAGCAACATTGGAATGGAGGAAAGCCCTTTACAGATTTGATAAAGATAAATGAATATTCTGGTTAGACTTGGACACTTTGTGTGGGTCAGAAAAAGCTTTTTTTCCCCCAACAGTTAATATAGCAGGATTCTATGAATCCTATTGTGACTATGCTGCACAATAGTTCTGAGAGCATCCTATTTGTCCTTATAATTGCAGATTTGTGCCCAGTTACAAACATGCGAAGAGTACAAAAATTGATAAAACAGATCTACTTTTTCTGTTGTTTACAACAACTGAGCAGCCAAATCTACTAAACTTGAGCAATTAGCACACCAGGTCACTCTTTTCATCCCCAGTGGAAAACCTGGTATACAGATATATCTTTCCATCTGTGATTAATTTCATGGGAAGAATTCCAGGGAAGCTGTTGACTTCCTAAAATAATATACAATATCAAGCACGAACTGGATAAAAGAAAACAAACTGATGGCTCATTTAGATGAGACAGGGCCGCATTTAGTTATTCAAAGGGCAGATCAAATAATTGCTAGCTGCCCTGAAAGCCATTTTAGAGAATACGTAAGATATAAATCTAATCCATCCATCCTATTGGATAGCATTTAGGATTTCCTTCTGTGCTAGCATAATAATAATAATGTCCCTCAGTTTCTCTTCTACTTTTTGCAACATATATAATCATAATGGATGTTATCCATTAGTATCAGCATAAAGTTTAAACATGTTGTTTAATATTTTAAAAATCAGGTTGTACACAACTTAGGAAATGCATTTTGTTTTGATGCCAGAATAAAACAATCCTACGTGGAACCTCAGAGCAAATTGAGAGAGCACAAATCAAGATGGCATATATATATATATATATATATGATATATATATATATATATATATATATATATATATATATATATATATATATATATATATATATATATATATATATATATATATATATATATATATATATATATATATATGTTATATATATATATATATATATATATATATATATATATATATGTGTGTGTGTGTGTGTGTGTGTGTGTGTGTGTGTGTGTGTGTGTTATATTTATGCTGATAAATAAATAAAGGGAGTTATATTTATCAGCATAAATATAACAAATGTAACAAAAAAGGCAACAGTAAAAAATATTGGGTTTCGGTCTGTATGGTCTCTTGTGACGAGCCTAATGACAGAGAGTGGAAGTGTGACCTTCCTCCCATACTTGGGCATACCAGGGGTTGTGACTTTAAGTATATATATATTTCTGAGCATGTAAAATGATGGAAAATAATGAGTCCCTTCCACAACTAAGGAAGAACAGATGGCAAGCCATGGTGATTATTACCTACCACCTAACCTTGGAGTGCAAAGGATCTGCTATTATTTCCTATGTTTTTTAAAAAAATCAGAAACATGCATTCGGAAAACTCAACACCAACAAGGACAAATATCATAGAGTTCACATACAAAGCTAAGGCATAAATCTAGATTAAAAAATGTATTGCATGCTAAATTTTACAATCAGTAAGATATAAAATATAAGCTCACCCTGTCAACCAGATCAATGTGTTTGTGTGTGTGTGTTTGTGTGTGTGTCTGTGTGTGTGTGTGTCTGTGTTTGTGTAAAACTGAAAATAATAGTAATTTATCAGGTAGGTAGGCAAGCATGGATCATCAAGGGCTCTTCTTTCTAGGTAGGAGTTTTCTTTTTTGAGTATTGAGTCTACGCTGACCTTGACCTCATGCTGGTTTACCATCCACCGTCTCGTCCCATTTTTGATGAAATATCATCAGTCTTATAGCAAATAAGAATTAGTCAATAAGTTATTAAATTACTACATGAATTCCTGTACAAACTCATGCAAAAGATATGGAAAAGTCCTAATGATGTTGTTACACTGAAATGCTAGGAGAAAATAGTTTCCAATATTTATCTTTCTTAAAATAAATGAAGACTCTAAAAAGCTAGATAAATTCACACAGAAATGCTTGTCATGAATTAAGAATCTTAATCCTTCCTGCTTCTTAATGTTTTACTTTCTAATGTCCCACATTCGTCCTAGAATTGGGAAAAATCTACTAATATAAGAATTCAGCTGAGTGTAAAAATAAGAGTCTTACAAGAAGAATATGCATGTTTCCATGTAGAAATATTTGAGGCTGTTTTTCTTTCACATAATGAAAGGCAAAAGCTTTAATTGCATTTTTTTTCACATAGTAACACACTTAGACTTATGATTCTGGCATGTCATGTGAAGCATAGCAATTTCATCCCTGTCCCATAGGATGATTCATTATATACCTGTATCCTGTCTTTATAGAAGACCTTATTTTAAATTGTTAGATTTTCCTCAGAAAGGTCATGATGTACATAGGAACTTTAATTTTCTTTATAATGAAGAAGGAGAAGGAGAATTATTTAATGTTGGAATCATATTTTAGCAAGATTTCTATTGATTGGTTGTATTCTGGTCTTATTATCTAATTTACTGAACACCGTGTTTGGTAAAAGTAAAGATATATAAATATATACATTCCATCCATGATTGTGAAATATAGATAAAAATAATGTGACACTGAAATTTATACTTAAGAAGTAGGGCACTTCATTGCAATCAATTTTTCATTATGTTTTTGAGATCAATAGCTACAAATAAGATATAAAAACTGTATTATTGATGTGGCATATGTCTGTATAAAATGTGCAATTTTCTATAGCTTTTCACTTTTGGAAAATTGTATTATACAATTTCCAGCATTATACACATTGGTCTGAAAAGAATGCTTATTAAAATCAATGTAGTGTAAGTCACACTCAGGCATATTTTATAAAATAGAGATCAGAGGGTTTTACAGCAGGGTTGTCAAACTCAAAGCCCAGAGGCCAGATCAGGCCTGTGGGCTGCTTAGATCTGCCCTGCATGGCTGCCCTAGAAAGAGGGAATAATGGGCCTGTGGTGCCTCTGTCAGAAAAAACGGGCTCCCAATCTCTGTTTTCGGCTGGAACAGCCTCCTGCAACCTCTGCCAGTGAAAATGGAACTTTCCTGCACGAGTGACACAAGTGAATCAATCTGGCCATGCCCGCCCTGCCCATGACCATCCCGGCCTCCTGAGTTCAAACACAATCTGATGTGGCCCTCAATAAAATTGAGTTTGACCACCCTGGTTTACAGCAAGGAGGACATTGGTGCTAAAGCTATTGTTGGGCATTTCAAATTTACTTATTTGTGAAGAAGGCTAGAATCTATTCTGTTCTGATTCTATCCACTGTTATTATTGTTAGTTCTGAAGTCATGTCTGACCCATCGCAACCTTATGGACAACGTTCTTCCAGGCCTTCCTGTCCTCTACAATCCCCCGGAGTCCATTTAAGCTCACACCAACTGTTTCAGTGACTCCATCCAGTCATCTCATTTTCTGCCACCCCCTTCTTCTTTTGCCCTCAATCTTTCCCAGCATTAGGTTCATCTCCAGTGAGTCCTTCCTTTTCATTAGGTGGCCAAAGTATTTGAGTTTCATCTTCAGGATCTGGCCTTCAAAAAAACAGTCAGGGTTGATCTCTTCTAGGACTGTCTGGTTTGATCTACTATATATTGTGTGGAAGACAAAACTGAGCTCCTTGTTCTATTGGCAGCCAATCTAAAAAATAATAATAACCTAGTTGGTCCTGTGGGGAATAGCCCCCAACCATTTGGGCACCACGGATTGGTTCCATGGGGAGAAGTTTTTCTGTAGACAGGAGGAGGTGTGGTTTCTCATGCTGCCTGCATCCCATGGATGGGGCTTTGCTTGTTTGCATGGCCCAGTTTCTGGTGTGACGTGGTTGGAAGCTTTTCCACAGACCAGGGGTTGGGAACCCCTGCTCTAGGCATACTACACAATTGTGAAGATTTCACTAAACCAAGAGACATTGCACCAGGTAGAAAAATAAAGCTACATTGTTAAGATCAGATCATTCCATTATTACCCAAGGTTTCAGGCATTCAAAATGGCTTTTGATGTAAAAGAGCCAGAAACATGCACTCTGACCCAATGTAATTCCCTTTTACCCTTTCTGGAGTGGAAAGCCACTCCAAACAAAACTTCCTATGTATAAAAAAACTCAGGGAGAGTACCATGATTTCTATGACTGGGAGCCATGTACAAAATTCTGGATTTGATTAACTTGCAAGACTTCCTGTATACACCGGGTTCTTGAAAGCCAAGAATGTAGGTAGGGGAATAATGAGCTGATGTAGAAGGAGGATTTAATAGAACTATAGACATAAAGTAGTGAATCTGAAAATAATTCTGCCTCACTCAACACAGCCACTCAATGCTCCTTCACAAATATAGAAGGGCATGATGTTTCTGAAATCTAAATAAGTCATTTAGGGAGAGGTACATTAGACAGAATCTTCCAAGTTTAGGCAACCATCTGTTCCTCCGATGTGTGGTGGATCATGTAATAATTATTTAGAATAATAATTGTTCTTTTATTTATATCTTGCGCTTTTTCTAAAATTTAGACTTAAATTATTTGTTTGGCAGGAGTCCACTTTTGGTTTTTGTGTTTAGTTTGCCTTCTTCCCCTCAAATTTTGCTTCAGTTATCTGAGAATAACCCTTATTTAGCATTAGTTTTCAGCCATCAGATTCTAGTTAGTACCTGCTTTCACTTTGATATACAGGTAGTCCTTGACTTACAACAGTTCATTTAGTGAGCATTCAAAGTTATAACATCATTAAAAATGATTTATGCCCCTTTTTCACACCTACAATCATTTCAGCATCCCCATAATCACATGATCAAAATTCAGACAGTTCCTGTGCAATCTCAATTGTAGTCATAAAACAAGGGTTACCTGTACACCTTCCTCATATCAAAATCTGTTTTGAAACCATTCATGAGTTAATATCCTCCCAACTTACTGTCTCTCTCAGCCTTGCCAGTAGCTGTTTCATTAGCAAAGTCTTTCTGCTATTATACCTTGGAAGAAATGGAAGAATAAATATAAATTAATCCTGCAGTTTGGAGTTACTATAAGAACTTTTTATTGCCCACCCAGTAAGCAAGTCTCTGAAAGCAAGGATACACTTACCGGAACATGTAAACCATTATTTTTTTATATAGTTGTTTTCTGACTAGAACCTTGTGGATGCTTACTTCATTTTTGCATAGTCAAGAACATATTAGTATTAATATCAAAAATGTAAGCAATGGCTTTGGGTGAAAAAATCTAAAGACAGACAGACACACAATCAGTAGGAATCATGTCAAAGATGTTCATGCTAAATATTCATGCTAAATATTTAACCTAATGCGGAAGAACCAGTTTCGTGTAGTGCAGGGGTGTCAAACTCGATTTCATTGAGGGCCGTGTCGGGATTGTTTTTGACCTTGCGGGGGGCAGGGGGGCATGGTCAGATAGGGTCCGCAACTTGGGAGTCCTCCTGGACCCACAGCTGACTTTCGAACACCATTTGTCAGCTGTGACCAGGGGGGCATTTGCCCAGGTTTGCCTGGTGCACCAGTTGCGTCCCTACCTGAACCGGGAGGCTCTCACAACAGTCACTCGTGCCCTTGTGACCTCTAGGCTGGAGTACTGCAACGTGCTCTACATGGGTGCCCTTGAAGAGTATTCAGCGACTTCAGCTTGTCCAGAATGCAGCCGCGTGAGCGATCTTGGGTGCGCCTCGATTCACCCATGTAACACCTATCCTCCGCGAGCTGCACTGGCTGCCTGTTGATCTCCGGGTGCGCTTCAAGGTGCTAGTTGTCACCTACAAAGCCCTTCATGGTATTGGATCTGGGTACTTGAGAGACCGCCTACTGCCAATTACCTCCACTAGACCAATAAGATCCCATAGACTAGGCCTCCTCCGAATTCCATCAGCCGGCCAGTGTCGACTGGCGACTACTCGGAGGAGGGCCTTCTCTGTGGCTGCTCCGACCCTCTGGAACGAACTCCCCATGGAGATTCGTACCCTCACCACCCTCCAGGCCTTCCGCATAGCCCTTAAAACCTGGCTGTTCCGACAGGCCTGGAGCTAAAGACTTGTAGCCCCACTCGAATGGTATGACTGCTGTGCTTTTTAACTGTGTATGGTCTTTATGTTTTGTAACTTTGTCTGTTTTTCCCCTCCCTTGCATTGTGAGCCGCCCTGAGTCCCTTTCAGGAAAAAGGGCGGCATACAAATAAAGTAAAAGTAAAATGAAAATGAAATGGCCAGGTGGGCATGGCTAGCACAATGTCACTAGTGTCTCAGGCACCTGTTGTGGCCAAGTGCTAAAACATGACTTCTCTCAGAGTCTCCCTCTCCGTCATTATAATCTCCTTTCTTCCTTCGTTACTTTTCTTCCCTCTTCATTATCTTTTCTTCTTCCTTCCTCTCTTTCCTTCTTTTTCCTTCCTTCCTCTCTTCCCACTTTTCCTTCTTTTTCTTTATCTTTCCTCCTTCCCTCTTTCCTGTCTCTTCTTGATGCTCAAATGCAAAGGGGGAAACTGTTTGTTTTGCTAGCCCTCTGCCAGCAAAAATGGAGCTTGGGAGGATGGTGCCTTCCCCCCCTCCGGCCCTGTTTTCTGCTGTGATGGCTCCTGCAGCCCTCTGCCAGTGAAATTGGAGCTTGGTAAAATGGAGCCAGAAAAAACGGCACCTGGGAGGCTAGTGTGCAGCCCTCCCAAACTCTGTTTTTGTTGGCAGAGGTACCGCAGGCTGGTCCTTCACTGTTTCCAGGGCAACACTGTGGGCCAAATCTAAGCACCCCATGGGTTGGCCTTGAGTTTGACACCCCTGGTCTAGTGGTTAGGATAGCAGACTAAAAAATGGGAGATTGTGAGTTCTAGTCCTAACTTAGTCATGAAAGCTGGCTGGGTGACCTTGGACCATTCACAGTGATGAAATTCAGCTTTTTGAGATTTATATTTGTCCCCACCTCCTACAGGTTTTTTTAAAAAAATAATGTTTAAAATAATGGTTCACTGTAGTCAACCTAGTATTATTGTTATTGAATAGCAAATATAAGGTGGTTTTTTTTATATAAAAAAAAGCAGTGAAGAAAAAGGTCTCATTGTTTGGCTTCTAATCTGAAATTTCTTTTTGCATGACCTACCATGCTGGTTAACTCATTAAACAATGGCATTGGAGTTCAGATCTAGGAAGTGACAGAAGCCAAATTTCCAATCATTTATGTACAGAAATAGCTGATAATAACTTTATTCCTAACAATTATTTTTCCCATATCACAATAGCAAAGCATTGTCAGGTTTTAATTTTGGCTCAGCTCATCACCTTGCTATCATGTGTCATTTTTCCACATTTCTTTCATCACAGACTTTAAAATAGTGAATCATGAGTTTTTACATTTTCTGTCTTACAAAGATTCCCATGCAATACTGCTTTTGCCATTGCATTTCGTTTGCATTGCTTGGAAGAAACAGGACTTTTAAAAAGATATGGTGTGTATGTTTCTATATTTGCCACATGATGTTAATCTTGATGCTTGATCTTTGGCTATAACAAAGCTTTGTTTTGTCTTGTCTTGTCATTTTGTAAAAGGGCAAGCCCTCTGCCCTTGGCAGACATTTTCTTTGAATATACAGAACATGCTCGCAAAATGTCAAAAATGGCTGCTGGAATAAAATGAAACAAAGTCAGGTATAACAGAATTAAGAAATGGATCTTAAACATATAGAATATTAAAAGCAATACTTGTTTCTGAAGTCATATTAAGCCTTCTTTTTTAGTGCCTTAGCAAGATGTGGATATTTTAAAGATTTCAGATGGTAGAAGTGGAAAAATCCCTGCCTAATGATCCCTGAAATCTGGTGATATTTGGGTTAAAGTGAGAGACTGGATAGATGTGAGACTATTGCTCTGAAGCTGCATCTGCGATCATAATTTGTTATTTTAAAAATCCTGTAAACATAAACTTGCATCCCATTTCAGTCAGATTTTCAGTATAATTCTAAAAACCTTTAGTTGTTTCACTGGCTTCTCTGTATAAGTATCTGTAGTTTAGATGTGATAAATATTCTAACTTGCAATAACAAGTTATTGTTATGTCATCATATTGGTGGAATATCTAAAATTTAAATTATTGCTGAAGATAAAATGAAGATTTTTCCACAGACGGGGAGGGGGAGGGGAGTGTTCTTTCACATTATTAACCTATAATTGAATACTCTGACTATCACTCAAGCTATTTATTCCGAAATAATCTCATTGAAAGAAATGGGATTATGTGTGATTGACTTGGTAGCATTTAGTTGAGAACTATCAATTCAGTCTCTCAAGAATTTTAGTAATACAACTGTGCAGTTTACTTTTTCAACTTGAAGCAGTTGTAGGGGGAAAAACTTTCTGTGGTAAATGGATTGTTAGGAAGATCTAGTAAATATTCTGAGAAGCAAAATAGCATACTATTCTTTAAAATCAGACTTTAAGTTATAGCAAAAATGAATAAATAGTCAAGTGTATTAAACACTTTTCAAAACTGCACAAGCAATTAAAAACTGTGGCATTTTACACCCAACTTTATACATAGTACCAATAAAATTTTCTGAATAATGTGAAATATTGCAGGACAGTTGTTGTTCAGCATTTGAAATAAAGGAAATTATACAATTGAAGGCAAATTACCTGAAGTTTTTCTAAAGATTCTTGACAGGATTTGCTTTTCACTGTGGCTGAGGGAGAAGTGGGGGGGGGGGCATAGCTATTCTTTCTAAAATATTCCCACACATCCCTAAGTTTATTTCTCAAAGCAAAGCTACAAAGGATATGACCTCTTTCCTTCTCCTAACCTTTCACGCTGTTGAATGACCTTGCACACTGGTGCCAGTCAACACAGCTTGATTTGCTATGGTAAGAATAAGATTATACCTAAGAGCCTATGTCATTTCCAGGTTCAATAGGCACAGATTTAAACCTAGTCCTCCCTTTGACCCAATGGATTCCCCTGAACTATTGCACCTTCTTTGACAATATTTGTGAATGAATGAATTCATGATGATTCAAGGTTATTTTAATGATAATAGCCCTGCCCTGACAAAGAAGAAGGGGAAAGGCTAGTAGTTACTGGCACGATGCTTCTTCACCACAGCCGACTTCCTTTTTGACAGATTGACTGTGGAGTGAATTCCTGTTTATGGTCAAAGGCTGAAAGCTGTTGTGTGTCTGCAGCAGCACTGCTGCTACTGATCTGTGAACATGACATGCCTGATAATATTGCATTGCCATGGCAACAACAAACATAGGGCAAAATTCTATTAGCTAGAGTGACTCAGTGAGTCAAACAGATAATGTGATGGGCCTGGCCGAATCCTTGACAAAAGGCTGATGTGAAAGTTGTGATGAATTAACTTTGGTTTCTTATGTCTTTATGTTTCTGTTTATGCACCATAAAATGTACTCTGAAATATATATGCAATATATAATGTGATAGAGATAGATAGATGATGGATGATGGATGGATGGATGGATGGATGGATGGATGGATGGATGGATGGATGGATAGATAGATAGATAGATAGATAGATAGATAGATAGATAGATAGATAGATAGATAGATAGATAGATGGATAAATGATACTAGAGAGCATGGTACATATTAGATTATTTATGACTTGAATTATAATGTAATGTGCATAGTATATATAATATATTATAGTCCTCAACTTACAACCACAATTGAGCCTAAAATTTCTATGGTTAAGTGAATCACTGCACTTGTTAAATTAGTAACATGGTTGTTAAGTGAACCTGGCTTCTCCATTGACTTTGCTTGTGAGAAGGTTGCAAAAGCTGATCACATCACCATGAGATTCTGCAACTGTCATAAATATGAACCAGTTGCCAAGCATCCAAATTTTGATCACATGACCATGGGGAGGCTGCAATGGTTGTAAGTGTGAAAAATGGTCATAAGTCACATTTTGGTCATAAGTCAATGCCGTTGTAACTTTGTTGTAATGGTCACTAAATGAACTCTTGTAAGTCAAGGACTACCTGTACTTGTATGTCTATTTAGTATTTCCTTATAGAATTATTTTATACCACTTAAAGAATAAAAGACCTCAAAAATAAGAACCACACTTAGAGTCATACTTAATTCTGTTTTAAAGTCAAATGTAAATAGTAAAATAAAAGAAAGATGCTTATTTTTAGCTTTCTTGGGTCAAAGACATGGAACCCTTAATACACTGATGCATTTTGTACATAATATGCATCCCCATATTAAT
The DNA here is from genome assembly GCF_051295495.1 of Thamnophis sirtalis. NCBI lineage: Eukaryota > Metazoa > Chordata > Lepidosauria > Squamata > Natricidae > Thamnophis > Thamnophis sirtalis. The sequence continues at coordinate 33,201,838 of NW_028261392.1, forward strand.
CTTCTACTAAAAATTATTCTGTATCAGTGAGTTTGATTTCCTGGTAATTTGGTTTTGGTCTGCAATCTAAGGTTACCATGCACTTTATAGGAATAAAAATATCAAACAAACTGAGATATATTCCTGAGTAAAACTGAAAAGATGTGTTCTAAAAGAGTATACTTTTCTTCACAAGAATTAGGAATAGCAATAGCAATAGCAGTTAGACTTATATACTGCTTCATAGGGCTTTCAGCCGTCTCTAAGCAGTTTACAGAGTCAGCATATTGCCCCCAACAACAATCCAGGTCTTCATTTTACCCACCTAGGAAGGATGGAAGACTGAGTCAACCCTGAGCCAGTGAGATTTAAACAGCCAAACTGTAGAACTGCAGTCAGCTGAAGTAGCCTGCAGTGCTGCATTTAACCACTGCACCACCACGGCTCTTCTGGAAGGATACAAAGGAGTTATACTCTTTCTTTCTTTATTGTATGGTAAAATAAAGTTATAATAACCTTGATCTCAGTTTCCTTTTCATCATATCCAAATTATACCGTAAATATTTTAACTTCACCTCTGCAACTCTATATAATGTATATTTTAAAAAAATTTAAAATGGACTTTTAAATTTTCTTCTAATGTTCTGGATAGCTCTTAAAGCTGATACTCTGTATGTAGTCATCTGTTGCACAAAGGTCCATGAGTTCAATCAACAGTTTTAAACCCCTTAAAATAAGACATGGATACTCTCTAAGAATCTCTACCCAACATTTATAGCATGAAATTATACGGTGAAATTGCATGCAAGCAGAGAATTTTGGTTCCATACCTCTTTAAGTCTTTGAACATAACAGGAAAACAGAAGGAAGTTTGAACTCCTTTAAGGAAAAGTAGAATGAAATGTCAAAATATATTATAAGGAGAAAAATTCTCAGTGGAACACACTTTTATCATCCATCTAGTTGTGAAATGTTAGAATTAAAGTGTGGCCCATGTAATCATTAGAGCCATGATGATACTTTGGTCAGCCACTTAGAATCCATGGAATTCCAAAGAATTCACTAGAATGTAGAGGTGACTATCTTCTCCAAATATCTTCACATGTCCATTATTCTCCCAGTTATGCATGATTACACTTTTAGAACAATGTGCCTAAAGAATATCCACAGGCACTGTGATGCCACAGGTTCATGAGCTAAGCATATTTTTGGAGCCAAATGCCATAGTCATAGAAGTCCATATTACAAACAACTAAAAAAATATTTGGATCTAATATTTCAAAATTCTATGTTGTGTGCATTTTATCACTTGCATGCAAAGTACAATAACAGGGTCAAGAGATTTGATTTTTATAAATATGAAGCGATGCATATGGCAGGGTCTCCAAACTACTGCCCGTGGGCCGGATATGGCCCATTGAAGCCATTAATCCAGTCCACGCAGGACCATGAGGTTGCCCCGCCCATATCACTCTGCCCACCCACAGGCCCCCATTTGCCTTTTGGAGGATGAGGAGACCAAAATGGGCCCAGCAGAGTGCTACTCCCTGATCTCCAGTAGCACTCTGTCAGCCAAAAATGGGCCATTCAGAGGCCTCCTAAACAACTTAAAAAGCAATCTCATAAAAAGGAAAGTCAACCAAAAGAACAACATGCAAACAAAAGCAAATAAAACCCCAGGAGCAAAACAAAGTTTAATTTGTGTGTTTTGTTTAACGGACTGTTAAATTGGCCATGCCCACTCAGTCACATGACCACCTATCCAGACCCGCCTAACCGGTCTGGCCCCCCAACAGTTTGAGGGACCATGAATTGCCCCCCTGTTTAAAAAGTTTGAGGACCCCTAACATATGGAAAGGAATTTTGAACTATCTCTCCTATCACATGGTGTACTCTTCAGTAGCGCCTGCAAGGAAGCCAGAACATTTAAATGTATCTGCATCTTTTGCAACATGCTTCCAATTTCCAGAAAAAAATACTTATGGTATAATTTTAATAAGCAGTGTCTCAGTAGTTACAGGAAATTTTAGTACAGTATACAAAAGCTATTAATTCAGCTCAATATATCAGCCAATGCAGATAACATTGCTTTTTTTCCAGCATTATGAAAATGTTATAGACAATACTTTTGAAAAAAACCAAATAAATAAATATTAAATACAAATAGAATTTAGTACGGGAGGCAATTTTAAATATTTGATGATATAATTAAGTCCGGATAATGGTCTTTTATTTTCAGATTAAAAATTCATGAGGGTTTTTATCCTCTTCATCTTTATTAGACACTGTTTTCATTGTAATTATTTGTTACATATTTTTATAAACATCTCATGTTAACAGTTTGAAGGAGCAAAAAATCCAATTAATTGTGATGACTGGAGCATATGGCTCTGCTATTAATATATATAAGAACAAGTGGAGAAATGGGAATGGGGCAAAAAAGGGAAGGAAGTTTCCATATGGCCTTATCCTTCGACTCCAATCTGCCTCTGCACACAGGCTCTGTGATGCCAACCATTTTATATATCATTCCTGCTTCCCATGCTAAAACCCAGTCCTGACTGGGTGTCTATGTTATAATACAGTATTTACTGAGCACTAACTTGAACAAAGAGGAGCTGAAGAAGATGAGCTTAAGGAAACTCATAGGAATTTCATGGACATCCATTTTGACATCCATTTTTCCAATCCTTTGGTCTGCTATGACTTTTTCTCAAGGTTCCGTGTCCTGTCATCTTACCATTTTAGCTTGGAAACCCAGTTTGGGGCAATTCCCTGTTCTTCCAGTGCCAATCCCACCTCATGATTATTCTCTGTGTTATATGTAGAATAGAGTTTTCGGAGGGTGGCAGGATAGAACATCATCTTTCTATGGCTTTCTTTTCTTGGAAGGAATCTTTACTTCGCTGCCAATTTGAATGGCCCTCAGAAATCTCTACTAAAATGTGTCAGAGTTTGTTGGAGCAATCAAATCCAGAAAGCATACACAGCAGTGGTGGGTTGCAGGTGGCACACCCCGGTACAGGCATACCGGAGCCTGCCCAGAGCACCGGATACCATTCTGGTATTTCAGAGCTGAGTACAGAGCTACAGAGCCATGCCCAGGTTCCTTCCTGTCTCATCTCCCATTGGCTGACCTTGTTACTAAGCCCTATTCATAGGATGACCTTGTTACCATGTCTCTGCCAGTCATGAATTCTCTGACAAAATGTTTTCCCATCTCATCATATACCAATTAGAAATACATATTTTATTTTATTTTTATTTACTTTATCTTGTCTTTAGTATTTTTCAAATAATTCATGGCAGTAGACATACCCAACACACCTTCCTCTCCTCTATTTTTTCCCCACAACAACCACCCTGTGTGGTGGGTTAGATTGAGAGAGAGTGACTGGCCCAAAGTCACCTAGCCATCATTTGTGACTAAGGCAAGACTTGAACTCACAGTCTCTGGCTTTCTAGTTTGATACTTTAAACACTAGGACCAAACTGCATGGTTAATTAGCATCATTCAGCAAAATATATTATAGCTAATTTACTCTGTTCTATGTAGTTCAGCAAATCGTTTTTAAAGATATTTAAGGATCCCCATTCACTCATTTTGAAAATTAAACTTAGTTTTACAGTTCCACAGATTACCTGAGAATTTAAAAGATAGTCCAGTTTTATTCTTTCATTTAATTTTCTGCTTTTACAAATTGAGAAGAGAAACATTATGAAACTTGGTGCACTCATAGAGAGCACATGCATCTCTTCATTATGGAGTCTCTTGGTTAATGCACTTGAGGGTAAGACAAGAAGCAAAGGGTGGAAACTAATCAAGGAGAAAAGCAGTCTCTGTCTTCAGCCCTAGGATGGAAGGAATGGCAAACCAAACAGTACAGGCAGTTGCCAGGAATCCAAATGACAAAGCAATCAGTATAATAGATACACAATTGCTCACAGATGAATAAATTCTAGAAAAAATCTCGAAATTTAAAAAAAAACAAGGGCAGAATGAGTCAATAATAAAAACAAGTAAAGAAGTGCAACCAATTTGATAACACACTAAAAGCAGAGGTGAGATTCAGCCAGTTCGGACTGGTTCAGGTGAACTGGATGCTAATTTTACATCTGGTTAGGTAGGTAGTTGCAAGGACTGGCTGGCTCAGCTCATCCTGCCCCTCCCCTCCCAGGAGTCTCCAGGCGGCCCATTTTGGATGCCAGGTTAGTGCAAGACTCTTGTAGAGGCTCTGGGAGGTCGAAAAAAGTCCTCCCGGAAGTTCTGGAAATCCAGAAACAGGCCTGTTTCTGGCCTCCAGAGGGCCTCCAGAGCCTGGGGGAGACCATTTTCACCCTCCCAGAGGCTCAAGAAAAGCCTCCGGAGCCTGGGGATGCCAAAAATGCTCCCCTCGCTATGGTGCAGGAGGCCTTGTAGACCACGCCCAACATGGCCACACCCACCCAGCAACCGGGCAGAAAACCAGTTGCTAAAATATTTGAATCCCACCCCTGATTAAAGGGGCTTAATTTTAATCTTCTTCTAAAATGTCTTATACATGTGTGCATTTCTAGTTGAGATTCACTTTGTGCCACCCACCACGCAACCCCAAAATAGCTCTTTTTCAGCATCTGTTAGTTTGATCATTGCAAATGACATAGTCAAGATAAATGCATTTATTAGAGGGATTAGCCATCTCAGTCTAGGCAGAATATACAAAATTAAAGCCTGCTGTCTGAAGAGGAAGATTACAGAATAAAATAATCTAGAATTTTGTTGCTTGTATATGGAGTGTGTATAAGTCCTATAGATCAGATAATGAATGCCAAATGTATAAATTATCCACCAGAATTTAATCTCCAGGAATTCCCTGGAACCAATCAGAAATAACAACATTACTTAATAGACCAGTGATTTGAATTAGTATAAAACAACATCCTATGTTCTGAGTATTAGGTTTATTTATATGAAAAATCTATAGAGAAACTCTTCAGTGAAAACCTTGTAGAAATAAATATGAAACCAACTAAAACGGCACATATGAAATCTGTTATATGACAGATTTCACTGTCTCAAAGGATCTGAAGCAGGAAATTCCATGTAAGACAATCAAAGGCTATTAAAACCATTCTCTATGGTTAGGGATAGGGATCAATTATCTCCTTCCTTCCTTCCTTCCCTCCTTCCTTCTCTCGCTCCCTCCCTCCCTTCCTTTCTTCCTTCCTTTCTCTCTCTTTTTCTTTTCCTTTCCTCCTTCCTGTCAGTGTTCACTCCTGCCAACTTCCTGAAATCTCAGGAATTCCAAAGTGATTTGCCTTTGCCTGCTTCTCAGGATTGAGTGAAATGAACTGGCCCAAGATTACCCAGCTGGCTTCATGTCTAAGGAAGGACTACTAATTCTTACCCAAAAATCACCCAATTTTTAGCCTACTGCCTTAACCATATACAAAATTAGCTCTCCACTTTCCACTGAAACTTGTTCAGGTTGATTGCCATATTATCTTGCGTTATTCAACCAGCTGAAAGTGTAACATGTGCCTCTTGATTTTGAGATACATAATCACCTGGCTTTAGACTGTCATATTTAACTTTAAAAAGAACATTTTAAATGTTTATTTGTGCATTAAAAATAAATAAACAGTAGGATGGGTGGCAAATAAATTTGATGATGATTGTGGTGGTGGTGGTGGTGGTGGTGATGATGATGATATCATCATCAGTCAATTGCAAACGGCAGCTTTAGTTGGAACAGTTTACATCCTGCAGCAATACCTTTAACATAATCAGACATCAACATCTGATTATCCCAGGTCCTTGAGAAGAACTCAATCCAATTTGAACATCTGGGTGAGCCATAATAATATTAATAAATTTAGTTACCAATACTAAAATATGGCTTTTAAAATTAATTAGTTAATTTAAAGACACTAATATGAAAAAGTAAATTCACTTTTAAAATTTGTTTAACTTGATATGATTTCATGTCATTGCAGCACCCTGTAGATCAAACTGTAGAAATCAATAAAGTTTCTTAAATAGTTAAATTTACTTGTAATTTTTTTCCAGTTTTCTACATTTGCATGAAGAAGGAAAGAAGGACAATTGTAGCTATCATTTTTTATTAAGATTAATTATTTTTATACATGCATGTTAATGAGGAATTTCTATTTTTCTTGTTCAGATTTTGCCTTCATAACAAAGGGAGAGAAAGTTCTACTGCTGTTGTACTTAGGCCAGGATCAGAGTTGGGTTGCTCCCGGTTCGGCTCAGATTGGCCGAACCGGTAGTAGCCACGGCAGGAGGCTCCACTCACCTACCCGGACACTTCAGCGCACCCACACTGATAGTAAAAAAATTGGCACACAACCACTGGCCATAGTTTAATATTACAACTAGTGAAAACAATTACTAATTGCCTAAGGACTACTCGAGAAGTGGTATTCATCCGGTTCTCTCTGGTTATGGTGAACCAGTAGAGGCAGCTTCAGGAGACTCCACCCACCTGCCCTGATGTAATGCGCAAGAACTGTGCATGCACAGAAGGCATGCGCTCACATTTGCGAACTGGTAGGGAAGGTAAGTGAATCCCACCGCTGGACTACTTTATATGGCATGTTCTTCATTTTAAGGGCAATGTTCAATTTAATCCAGATAAAGATTTAGGAAGAAGCTCTCAGCCTTCTGTACCGACTGATGACTCCTATATTTTGTTTGTTTTGTTCCACAAAATCATGTTAATAGAAACTATATGCCCTCCTGGTATGGCATTTCTGTACCAATTGCCATTGCAAAAAGGTAAAGCAAGAATCTGGCATACTGGTTCATCTTCCTTTGGAACATGTTTATATTAATTCTATAATTAGAATTAAATTAACTATCAGATCAGGTTTGGGGAACAGGAACCCCAACCCTCCTTAGCTGACTTACCAATCCTTTTCAGTTCCCTTTTTTAATCTTAAAACAAAAATTGTAAGCCTCCATCAAAAGCATTGCAAATCATATCTATCTCTGGAAAATAAAGACTCCAATGTTTTTAAATATCTGGAGATTATCTTTCAATCCTTGATTGCCTGGAGGGAACAATCAAAAGCTGTCACTGATAGGGTACATAGGACTGCTGTTTTCCTGGTAGCAGAAGCGCAGTAACTATACACAACTGCTATAAATATCTGAAAAGTCAAAGGGATTAATTGTTTGCTTTGTGTTTACAGCTATGTTTTTATAATCATCCCAAACTCCTGTACATCCTGAACTTATTATAGATGTTACATGTTTTCAATACAATATTTAACTCCTTTGGAGTTAAAGAAAGTCAACTTCAAATTGAAGAAAAGTCTTTAACTCTCAAATCAGATCAGATCAGTTTATATGGAGTCCTTGGTGCCTGACCTTGGCTGTTTGCTTGCAGACATTCCATTATCCAACTAGCTAACATCATCAATGCTGCTGAGTGTGGGATTTGCTCCCTTTATATTCTGTTTATTATATACAGTTTGCTTGTCCTGCAAGTGTTGGTGAAGTGTAGTTTTGGTAAAGGCTGATGGTATTGACTTTGGTAGAAGCTCATGATATTACCTAGTTGGTTAATGAAATGTTTCAAACAAGCAAACAAACTCAGACAGTGTCAAGGACTCCACAGTTCAAGCCTAAGCGCTATCTATCTATCTATCTATCTATCTATCTATCTATCTATCTATCTATCTATCTACACACACACACACACACACACACACACACACACACACACACACACACACACACACACACACACACACACACACACACACACATATATATATATATATATATATATATATATATATATATATATATATATATATATACACATAGCTGTAAACACAAAGCAAACAATTAATCCCTTTGACTTTTCAGATATTTATAGCAGTTGTGTATAGTTACTGTGCTTCTGCTACCAGGAGCCGAGGTGGCGCAGTGGTTAGGGTGCAGTACTGCAGGCCACTTCAGCTGACTGTTATCTGCAGTTCAGTGGTTCTAATCTCACCGGCTCAAGGTTGACTCAGCCTTCCATCCTTTCGAGGTGGGTAAAATGAGGACCCAGATTGTGGGGGCGATATGCTGACTCTGTAAACCGCTTAGAGAGGGCTGAAAGCCCTATGAAGTGGTATATAAGTCTAACTGCTATTGCTATTGCTATATATATATTCTTTATTGAATCAATTCAGAAAACAGAATATCAGAGTTAGAAGGGACCTTGGAATCTTCTAGTCCAACCTCCTGTTCAAACAGGTGACCCTATACCATTTTAGACAAATAGCTGTCCAGTTTCTTCTTTAAAATCTCCAATGTTGGAGTATCCACAACTTCTGAAGGCTAGCTGTTGCACTAGCTGATTGTTCTTACCATCAGGAAATTTCTCCTTATTTCTACATGGCTTCTCTATTTGTTCAGTTTCCATCTTGCCTTGCCTTCTGGTGCTCTGGATAATAGATTGACCCCTCTTTTTGTGGCAGCCCCTCAGATATTGGAACACTGTATCCTGTTACCCCAGTTATTCTTTTCACTAGACTAGACATAACCAATTTCTGAAACCATTCTTCATGTGTTTCAGTCCCCCCCAATAATCTTTGTTACTCTTCTCTGCCCTCTTTCCAGAGTCTCAACATCTTGTTATATTGTGATGACCATAATTTCATAATATTATTACATCACTACCTCCATAAAGCCAGATACAGTAAAATATCTAATGATATAAGTGTTAGCTACATCTATATATAACATAAAAATCATGAGCATGATAGGATTGAAAAATAAATAGAAAGGTATATAATAAAGTACAAATACTGTTATAAAAAGAGATGAATAAATGACTGTCCAAAGTTAGTTTTCAACACTAAACTCCACAATGATCAGAGCATGCTCCCTCCTTCCCTCCCCCTCCCCCCTGTTACAGGAATACTGTGGGCAGCCTTTCATTTTAGCTAATTATTTAATTAACGTATCATTTGTGCTGCACGAGAAAGCATTCTGCCTGGTGAGATTTAATACTGCGCCATTTGTATTAGTAGATTTAATACTTTAATTCTTTGCCATCTATGTTAGCAGAAGGGAGATATAACAACATTCCAATACAAGAGAGATTATGTCTCTGCCAGTTGGGGGATATCAAATCTGTTTCACATGTCTTATTGTGCTGCCTATTTTACCCAGCTTGGCACTCAGATTTAATAACCCTCTTGCTGTTAAACTGCTCTGGCTGAGCTGATGTAGAGAAAACTCACCTCCTTTGCTTCAATGTGCTTTCACAAATATCTAGAAAGGTAGCCAAGTTATTATAGCCTCAGGGAAGCAACTGGTTAGGCTTTCGGGTCATTAAATATTAACCATCAACACATTCCAATTTATTTTATCTATCCGTAGCAAGATTTCATACATTTTTGTCATTTTTAAAACTTGCTAATTGTTCCTCCCTCCCAACCTTTACTGTATTTGTTTTCTGTTTTGCTTCTTCCTTTGTAACCATGCATTTTGTTGACAGCTGGTCTATGACCGTAACAAAGCTCAACTTTATAAAATTATTCTACAAGAAGCTGAAGTGTGAAACAAATTAAATTGAACATTGTGCCCTTTTCGCTGCTATGAAACTCACAGGCATAGGTGGCATCTAAGCTCTTCTGGCTTGCAGTCAGAAACAAGTTTTTTTTTAAGCATTACAAAGCTTGCCACATATTGAACTATGAATCAGACAAATGCTTATGATAAAGCTACTTCTCCAATGAATGAAATATTTCCTCCTGCTTTTAATTCAAATTTATCCAGTTTGAGGCAGCAACCCTGTAGGCATAGGAAGAAGGAAATTCTCATAGTATATTTGATTCAACTGAGACCTATCTTCTGCAGTTTGACCAATTCTGAATTAATTCCAACTCCAGATTATAAAGCAAGAAGATAAACAGGAGGGATATGCAAAGTTTCGCTTGGTAATCAGGTCCATCACTAACCTCAATGACATCTGAATGAGGATATGTGAGTTATTATGGCATTGTGCATAGCTGTAGGAGAAGACTCCTAAGAGTAGCTTGGACTGCAAGACAATCAAACCAGTCAGTCCTAGAGGAAATCAACCCTGACTGCTACTTAGAAGGTCAGATCCTGAAGATGAAATTCAAATACTATGGACACCTAATGAAAAGGAAGGACTCATTGGAAAAGAGCCTAAAGGTGGAAAAGATTGAGGACAAAAGAAGAAGGGGATGACAGAGAATGAGTGGCTGGATGGAGTCACCAAAGCAGTAGGTGTGAGCTTAAATTGACTCCAGAGGATGGTAGAGGACAGGAAGGGCAGGAGGAATGTTGTCCCTAAGGTCGCAATGGGTTGGATATGATTTTGCAACTAACAACAACATGCTATTCTTTATAATTTTTCCAACTGTTTCACAGAATATATAGATTTTGTGGTTGCTTTTGGTGTTTTTACAATGCTGCAACTTCCGTTCCATATATGAAAATTGGGGATAAAGGAATGCAATAGGTTTTCTAACATGCATGCTGTATAGGTAACCAGCCAATCAGTTTAATACCTCATTAAAGCCTCTAATTCCAGATCTTTTTGGTGCTAATTACAAATATTTATATCTGGCCTTTCAGAATTACAATCCTGTCTAAGTAGCTTATGAACAATATGAACAATTATAATAAAAATCCAACAAATACGATTTTAAGGCAAATTTCAGATGCTTTCTAAGGGACAATTGGTTGTTTGTAAAGCCCAGTGAAAATGCCTTCCTAATTCTCTCTTTGGAGAATTTTTCCATAGAGAATACTGGTAACAAATAAGTTGAAAGCAGAACCCAAATAAGTTGAAAGCAGAACCCAAATAAGTAGGCTTCTATTCATATTTCTTCTTTATTCAAGACTTCCACACTTTCAAAAGCATAAGCCTCTCATAAAGAACCACATAGGATCATTTGTTGTCTAGAAATATTTCATTGCAGCCTATTTTTATATGCTTCCATGCCTTTCAGCGACAGAGATCTGCTACCTTCTAAACATACATTCAAAAACTTTTCCTCTCAAGTAAAGGAAGAGAAGAGGGAAGCGTAGCTCATGAAGGCATCTGCATGTCGAGGTCTATTCTACTGTGAGATTTTGCAATCAGCTACTAAGCACTTTAGGGAATGTGGTGGCTCAGTGGCTAAGATGCTGAGCTTGTTAATCAGAAGGTTGGCAGTTCAGCGCTTATTGTATTTAACATGAATAAAGTCCATAAACAGTTCCCAGTCTCTTATAAACTGATTTAATCCATTGTCTCTAAGCAATGCAGTTAATTTCACTATCTCTGCCAGTTCCACCAATTTTAAAATTGGCAACTAGAGGTAGGTTGCTCCCAATTTGGCACAGATTGGTCAAACTGGTAGTGGCTGCGGCGGGAGGCTCTACCCACCCATCCAGACACTTCTGTGCATGCACAGAAGTGCCACGCATGAGCATGCGCACGAGCATGAGCTAACCGATAGCGCCAGGATTTGAAACCCACCTCTGTTGGCATCCCCTTTTCTTCCCAATGCTTAACATAAACTTTACTTCTTGCTTTAAAAAGGAAAAACATCTCGGAAGTCTATCCTTCTGCCCTATCTTTAAGTGACCTTTTACAAGGAATCAAATTTATATTTGGCTGCAAAAAAAAATTGTTTGATGCTTTCTCTCTCTGCAATGAAATACCTACCTTTTCTAACACACAAAAAGTGCTGTGTGTGAAAGCGGGTTATTCTAGTAAGGATATAAGATTCCATTAAAGGTAATATTCTTGAGGGAAAGTATTAAATGATATGTGTTTCTCTTGCTGAGGCATTGCTTTAACTGATCATGCTTCCACTCATATTTAAGACATACTTGTTGAATATAATTTTATAGAGTAACACAAAATAGATATAATTTTATTTTTGCTCTTAGTAACAAGATAGTTTCAGAGAAGACAGAAATAAATCCCAAAGCACTTTCATATTGTAGCAATTATTAGGATATACACATACAGATACTGGATATAAATATTTTCTTCTTGTGCCACATATTGAAACAGAAACTCAAGAAAACCTTGGTTTTAAAAAATTGAATGTTACAAAGATATATATATATAGGTTATGTTTTAAAATTTCATACAATTGCTAGTGGGATTTGAAGCATGGTGGCACAATGGTTAGAACAAAATATTGCAGGTTATCTCTACCGACTGCCACAAGTTCGACCCTGAGTGGCTCAAGATTGAGTCTTCTATCCTTCTGAGGTTGGCAAAATGAGGACCCAGATTTTTGGAGGTAATATGCTGATTCTGTAAACCACTTAAGAGAGGGCTGTAAGGCACTATAAAGTGACATATAAGTCTAAGTACTATTGCTATAGTTATTGGGATGATTCAGAAGACTGAGAAGGTAAGAAGGTGTGATTCCAACCAGTGGTGGGTTAGTTTTAATTACTGTATATTATTATATTGTTTGTAAAAATCTGTCACTAAGAAAAGATGGCATATACATTTTTCAAATACATTTACAAAATCAGATGATTACAAACTTTTAACAGGATCCACCAAGGCACCATACCTTTCCTACCAGTACAATTTTTGAAGGTGATTTGTTTACATGGTTGACTGTTGGGGAAAAAATGCTTTTTTAAAAAAATAGAATTTATTTTTATTTTCAAAACAAACACAACACATAAAATCTTCCTTCTTTACATACTGTAGAAAGTGTATCAGTTGGTTACAAAAGGCTTTCGTGCATCTCTTCCACAGACATCAAGCATAATTCATATTAACTCAAGTATTTTAGCTCAGATATTTATACATGTTACCCTTATACCTCCATTTTTATTTGACTATAATTGTTTAAACGTCCTTCATCATAAAATATACCAAGATTCAATACATAACCACATTCTGGCATTTCATTTAATATTTCTAAAATCCTCCAATAACACTGAATCCTTAATATTCATAATATTTAATAACAAATATTATTTAATAACAAACTATATTTAGTATAATATTTAATAATATTTAATAACAAACTGTTCTAATCCTCCTTTACAAGTCACTGTTTGCAATTTTCATCCAGTTTCCTTATATTATACACACACGCACACAGACACACACACACACAGACACACACAGACACACAGACACACACACACACACACACACACACACACACACACACACATACATATACATATACATATACATATAGCAATATAGCAATAGCAATAGCAGTGGACTTATATACCGCTTCATAGGCCTTTCAGGCCTCTCTAAGCGGTTTACAGAGAGTCAGCATATTGCCCCCAACAATCTGGGTCCTCATTTTACCCACCTCGGAAGGATGGAAGGCTGAGTCAACCCTGAGCCGGTGAGATTTGAACCGCTGACCTGCTGATCTAGCAGTAGCCTGCAGTGCTGCATCTAACCACTGCGCCACCTTGGCTCTATATATATATATATATATATATATATATATATATAGTCATCATTATCCCTCCTTTATTTGACTATATCCTGTATTATAACATTTTCCCCCTAGTAATCAAAACTTAACTGTATCTAACTTAGTTCTTTTTTATTAACCTTTGTATATAATACAAAATTATTTCTAATCTTCCTTTCATGGGTACCATTCAATAGTCATATCCAATTATTATTTATCATAACACTACACATTGTATACATTATTATCATTAACAATTATTTATTTAACTATATCTGTTATCACTAAATTTCACTAAGTTTAACTAGTTTTAAGTTATAGTCTTCCATCTATCAACCTGTATCTTTCCAATAACAAAACAATCCCATATCTTCTGCCATTTGTGGTACCAATCCTCTAATCATCTTCTTGATCAGCTTTGTATGGATTTCTCTTAGCAACTCCTTGCTTATAAGATCTCTCATATAATCTTGATGCCCTCTTTCTGTTTCCTTATGCAGTTTGTCTTTGATTGTCAGCAGTGTTATCAATACTTTTGCTAATGGAATTTCTTTAAGTTCATAGATTCTTTAATTTTATCTTTTTCTATATCTTGACCTTTGGAACAGATTTCCTCTCCATTTAATTCTTTCTGTATTCCATTCTTTCCATTTTCAGGAACAAACCAATTACCATAGATATCAGCAGGTTTAGTCTCTTTATATTCATTTTCCACTTCGCTTTTTTGAGTTTCAATCACCCCGTTTTACATTTGATCAACATTTTCAATTTTTTCATCATATTTTCTTGTTATGTGCTTTAGATATTCCAGTTTTTTCTCTACTATATTTGATAATTTCTGTAGTTCTTAAAATATATTTTGCAAAGTTAAGACCTCTATTTTTTCTTGAGAATGTGTGATTCTGATAAACACAGCTGCTCTAGCTTAAAAGATTAATAAAATTAAAGCATAGATTTATAAAGAACATTATTTTCACTTTTCTCTGGTTGAAAATATACTTCAAAGGGACATTTGTGTGCTGTTATCAGTCTGTAGTCAAACAATAAAACCTTGTGGTGCCAAGTCAAAGCAATCTATGAAAGAAAAAAAATGTTCCATTTTGAATACACAAAACTCCGATCAACAAAACCTCCCAGACTCTGGAGCGGAGATACTGTTAAAGAGTTTCTTTTTGTATCTTTTTTGTATTTCAAATTAGAAAAAGAGGTCTAATCTTTAAATGAATTAGAAAAATACCCACAGCAATAAAAGAGGAAAACTTTAGTCTGTAAATTAGAGAGTCACAAAGAGAAGGTAGAAGAAGAAAACTTCTTCTGTTTCAAAAGGTTTGCATAGATTCAATCCATGAAAATAACATTACAAAGTAAGATAACCACTGTCCAAAACCATTCCAAATTTAATTCCGCTGCTTGAGTCTTCTATTCTTCTATTTAAATTGGTTTTTGAGTTTTTATAGGCAGTCTCTTTTTTAAAACAATAAAAATTCCTCACCAGCTGGAAACACTTTCTCTTTCTGTATCCTTCCATTTTGGAGCCGCCCTGACTTTATCAGCCTTGGCTGGATTTTTTGTCACCGGCTTGAAAAACTTACCTTGCTTCTTTCAGGGATTTTGCGATATCCCTGAGATCAGCAAGACGTATTCTTCCTGTTCACCATCTCTTCGGGACGGTTTAGGTCCATTTGGACCACCCAGTGACAAAAGTGTTGGCTGTGGTCTCAGAGCATTGAGACCACACAACCATATCATTGCGACATTGGCTCCTCCTCTCTTGCGACATTGGCTCCTCCTCTTAAAAAATGCTTTTCAATCTACAACCTAGAATGGTGTTGGTCATTTTTCATCACAGTGTTTTTCCTGCGGAGGTTCAAGAAATTAGGTCCAACTCAGATGTTATGTCAGAAAGTTGTATTGGCAGCTGCTAAACAAAGGGATTTTGAAGATCTGGGGAAAACAAATGTTCATTCTTTGGGGCAGAGATGGGGAACAATGCCGTGCTGGCTCAGGAATTCTTGGAATTGAAGTCTTCAAGTCATAAAAGGGCCTTTGTTTCCACCCCAGTTTTAGGCCATTACGAGTAATATGGATTTCTGGACTTTGGATGAAGAAGTGGCAAACTGTAGATGGCTGATGATGGCAGCAGAA
Organism: Thamnophis sirtalis; assembly: GCF_051295495.1. NCBI lineage: Eukaryota > Metazoa > Chordata > Lepidosauria > Squamata > Natricidae > Thamnophis > Thamnophis sirtalis. The sequence continues at coordinate 33,217,399 of NW_028261392.1, forward strand.
TCAATACTCAGTAAATAGACCTGCTCTTCATAATTCCTCTCTGAATAAGGCTTGTCACAAATGCTTCATACAGTTGCTCCTCATGAGGGGACTACATGGCACTTGTTTCTGGTGACTTTAGCATTCTGAAAAATGAGAGAATGAGCATGTTGCTAAAACTGTGGCTGGCACTTTTACAGAGGACACTGGGTTTGCATATTTCTTTTTCTAGTCATCTTTGGAAATTGCTTGTTAAATACTTTTCAGCTATTAGAATCAACAATTTATATAGCACCAGGTGAATTTCCCTCAATCCTTGGTAAAAAGAGTTTTAAGCACATGTTTAAGAAAAAAATTATTTTGGAATAAAGAAAAAAAACATGGTTAGAACTTTGATTTTGGAAAATCAGAAATGAACTAAGATAGATAACTTTTATTGCCATTTTTTACTGTGGACAAACTGGCACACATTAAAAATGAAATTATGTTGCCTGTTCTCAAAAATGTTCACATACATAGCACACATGTACAACTGCTATATAGATACATATGTTTGCCTACTCTCATACATACACATACATAAATATGTATGTACTCACAAACACACACACATAAAATTAATCATTGTCTACCTTGAATACATATTGGAAACAGCTTGAGAGTCTAGCTGGATTTGAAATAAGAATTTAGGATTAATTATAAGAATCCATTCTATGGGAAAATGCTTTTGTTTTGAAACAAATGATCGGATGAGACTTTGAAGGTTGGACACTAGAGGGAACCAAAAGGAATGAAAGATTAAAATTAAAAGAGAACATTGAAATTGGACTTACTAACGCAGAATGAACCAAAATATTTTAACATTGGATATATTAAAGGATATTTTTGAGCAATGGATTTAGAATTAATTTTAAGAATGTCTTTCTCTATAGATAGACTGTGTTTCAAAGATACTATGAAAGAGGAACAGGTTTTACCTGAGAAGATTGAGACTGATTTGAAAGTGGATTTCAAAACAACAGTTTACAAGAATATGGGAAAAGATGCTACACTACACATATAAAATGCCAGCCTGATGTCTTAAAGAATTATTGTTTTTATCTTTTTAACTGAACTTTTAATAACTCTTTTAATAACATAACTATAAAATTAGTAATAAAAAATTCTTCAAATTAAAGAGCACTTATAATTAAGCAACTGCATGTATTATGCAAAGTCTTCATACTTTGTAGATTAAACTAGATATAGTTGATCATAACTTTCTCCAAGAACTTGCTGTTTTGCAAGCTGTTGAATGACAAAACACTGTTTAACTCTTTCTCTTCCTATCAGCTATCTACTCAGAGTTATTCCTCTAGGCTTCATATACCATAACTGAACATCTTTATGCAATGATAATGGTTACAATGTCTGATGGACTAAATGTCAACATAGAATGTCTTCCCACATACCATTAGGAAAAGTGCTGAAGGACAAATGCAATCCAGTTATTATTATGGGGAGAAATTTGTTCACTCCCCTGAGCAATGTCATCTGAGAAGTGAGACTTTTATTTTTAATTATCAGTTTCTTCCAATCCATAATGTATGATTAACCATATATGATCATTTTCTCACTTAAGACCACAGACTTTTCTCCCACTTTATTTACATCTAGTGCCTATTGCATTTCATAGTTAGTTCTTGACAAATACTTTGTACCTCTGTCCAGAGAACAGATGGAACATGACTGCTTTAAATAAATAGACAAGTTTCTGCATTGGCACAAATAACATGTTATGAGTTTCTAACCATCACTCTCAGTTTTCACTATCACTACTGTAAAACTTGGATTATTTTTTTTTATCTCACCAGCAATCTTTTCTATCAAGTGAAGGAAAAAAATCATTGCAGATGGGTTGAAATAGTAAAACAACTTTTGTCCATATAGATGACATACAAGTTTGGTAGCTGAGTAATATATAATTTTGTTCCACCAATAGTTAGTCACCAATTCTCTTTCCCTGTTTACAGCAATAACGTGCCCCCTCCTGAAGCAACGGCAGGACCTTATTTAGAGCACACCTTAGATCCGGGATGGCAAACCTATGGCAAGTGTGCCACAGGTGGCACACGGAGCCCTTTGTCAGGGCACGCAAGGCGTTGTTCTGTCAGCTGGCCAGCGCTCATGCTCACAATGGCAAGCTGAGTTCAGCCTTTTTGAAAGCCATTTTTCACTGTCCCCAGGCGCCAGAGGCTTTATAGGAGCCTGGGGAGGGCAAAAACAGCATCCCCCTCCCCTCCCCCCAGAGGCCCTCTGGAGGCTTCAGGAGCTTCTCTGAAGCCTCCGGAGCACAAAAAACCCGGCCCTATGGGCAAACTGGAAGTTCGGGAACGGACTTCCAGTTTGCTCGTAGGGCCAGTTTAAGCCCTCCGGAGCCTTCAGGGGCCTTCCGGAGGCAAAAAATGGGAGTCGCGCCTGTCATGTGCGCAGGGGGCATCACACATTGCATTACAGGTTTGGCACACCCGTGCACGACCCTCCTGCACTTCCCCCACTTATGGCACGCGAACCAAAAAAGGTTTGCCATTGCTGCCTTAGATCATTTATTGCAATATTTCATTCTGCTTAGTCTCTAACTTGGTGTGTCACCATAGCTGAATTTCCTTTGGAGCACGTTGTTTTCTTGGCTTCTGGAACTATGGCAGTATTTCTGAAGAGCTGGAGATGAGAGGGATGGTTATTCAAGTCATATTGAATCTCACATTCTTGTGACTTCATTTCTGAAGGATCTTAATGTGCTTAGTAGAGATTGCTAATCCTGGCTCTGGACTGATCCTATTAAGAAGGGTGAAAGATCACACATTTGATTCACATAATAAATTTTAAAAGATTCTATTAGTTATACATCAGTAGTGACAACAGGTTCAAACTTCATTATAACTATATTGCCAAAAAAAGAGGTACTAATAAATGAGATAGAAAAATTTGCATGCCCAGGAGGAAGGATTGCAAAAGTAAAAGGGAAAAAATAATAGTGACCAATATCCTAATTGTCTCTATTATAAGGAAATTTTAAAACAGGTGAGGGGAGGGGAAATAGAATGAAGTGTCCTGAAAAAAGAGTCATGAATGTGATTATTCCACATTCATACAATGTTTTAGAACATTGTAAGATTAGAAACACTGCAACTGCCTTTATTAAAAAGAGAGAGAGAGAGGAAAAAGAAAAAATTAATCAGCCCAGAAATTTGTGTTGTAAAAGAGAGAGTGTGCGGATATGTATGGAAATGAGAAACTTGTGAAATATAACTTTAAATGCTCTGAAAATGATTCACACAGGTATTCAGTCCATAAATTAAAACAAAATCCCATACTATGCTTCTCTGCATATTACATAATAATTTAACATTCTAATTATCAATATGAATTGCTTAGAGTAAACCAGTTGCATTTAATTTATGAACCGCATGCACAATAGCATTAACTCACCACTTTATTCCCAGTTGCACCTCCAATGATATTTGAGTATTTCAAGCGATTTTAATTGATTTTCATAGTAGCTGGTTGTTAATAGGATAATTTGTCAGTACAATAATAAAACAATTGTTACCACAGCTCTGTGAGTTTGGTTGATCAGATAACAAAGTTAAGCAGAGTTTCATTAGACAGGTGTAGGGTTTTCTGGATGAAAAATACAAATCCCTATGGCCCAGTGGAAATCGAGATCAGAGGTCACTTAAAAATTAGTTAAGCATGATGAACCAACATTGACCTATACAGGTGTTCCAGCTTTCTTTCTGTGGGTATCACTTCCTGTACTCTTATTTAAGCTTTGCAAAGCACATAGGTCAACTTATGCCTTTCAAAGTCTGCATTGAATTAAGAGGTGGTTGAGAATTGCTTTAACTCACAAACACTCTTTGCAAACTTCAGGTATGAGTAAGAGATATTAAGTCAGTAGTTTTGGGTGTGTGTATGTCTATATTGGTGAACCTATCTAAATAGATGAGTAAATATAACATTGAAGTTAAATTCTCATAGAGTGGGAAATCATTGTTTTGTGATTATTAAGAGTGGCCATTCACATTTGATTAACATCTGAGAATTTTTTCTCCCCTGTTCAATGAATTTAAGCCTTCATTTTTATCATTTCCTTATTTTGTAAAATACTGTGAATTTTGGGGTGTTGTTGAAGAAAACATCTAAAGCCAATCCCATATTGTATGGCTCTGGTTCTGTAGAGTCTTCCTATTAAAAGTTCAGGCAATATTGATTGTTTTCTGATCATTTGCTCAGAAACTGAATCACTACAAATTTAGGGCTGTTTATGCCCAGATAATTATGTCAATCATCAGTGTTATTGCTGATCACTCTTGCCCCCTCTTCCCATTTCTGTATCATTAAAAAAAAACTGTCAGATTATTTTTCTGGGCTTTTATTCAGTGATGTTCAGCTTTTCACAGTAAGCTCAAAGATAGAAGCCAGGAATTAGGAACAGGGAGATTTGAGGTTTTTAGCAGCAAGAGTTCAGAATGTGTTCTTACTGGTAGAAAGTACAACTGTTTTGGGTTACGTTTTCATGGGCCACCAGGTCTTGCACCCTAAAGGAAAAGGTTGACTTTCAGGACACCCTAAAAGGAGTTTCCTGCAGGGAATTTGTGTGGATACAAATTTGTCATTTATCAATCTTTTCATTTTGGAGGTTTTTCATTTGTTTTTAAATTTGTTGACTATTGGTAATGTTTATCCATGTAAAACAAACAATTATCCATCAATAGTTACCACCATCTTTCTTCTCGCTATTCATTAAGCAATTATCTACATTTTTATGAGTGTAGATGCTGTATTCTTTCAATTGCTCTCCCTTGTATTATGAACCTTCAAGACAACACACAGACAGACAGACAGACAGACAGACACACACACACACACACACACACACACACACACACAGTCACTCACTGGTATTCCTTCTTTGTAATTGTAAAAAAAAAGGGGAAAAACAATTTGGATTTTGGATCATTAACGTTTGTGAAACCTGAACTTTTTGGTGCTTCCTTTTAAAACTCATTTTAACTGAATATGTGGCAAAAAAAAAGCCTGCCATTGGTTTGCCATTGCCAAATTTTATTATCTCGAAGAAAGGAATTTTAGCAAAGCCAATGCAAGAATGCCAGTGGTTATTTTAATCAGGTAGAGGGAAGCTCAGTAATAGTAATAGCATACAGTCTTCTGAATTCAATGATATTTGTATTTCTAACCCACTGGTATATTCCATTATGTTTATGTGACAAAAGCAGAGTTTAATATCCAGACTTCAAATAATCTAAAAAGGACTATCTTCCAAGGTTCCAAATTCTAATTTAACTCTAAAGATCTCAAAAAGATCTCAATGCCCTAATTTTAATTATCATCCTTACATCTTTCACAAGCCACCTGAAACATAAAGGTACATATTGAATTCTGAAATCACAACAACCTAAAACTAAAGTTCTGCAACACCTTTTTTAAAAATACTTTGCACCTCCCTGGTGAAGTATGGCATCAATTTCCATGTGTAATATTTGTTTACTAACTGGAGTCAGTTTAATTTAGATCATATTAATGTTCACTCTTAGTTATAATATGCTATAGTGTCCTACAACCCTTAAAATCAATTATTTTAATCTCTTTTTGTAAAGTCAATTTAACTTCTTTTGTACTCATCAAAAGGAAGGTAATGTCAAGGGGTTATTTTTAGGACAAGAAGTTATTTTCTTATTTCTACATTAGAGATACCCACAGTCTTTTTTATTTATTTATGGACAGCTAGGTTAAAGCAAGGTTATGTCCATGTCAAATGCTGAAAGGATCTATAAAATGTACATTATGGTTTCCTTACTGTTCATACTAAAGCTTGCAGACATATAGTAATCAGGAAAGAAAAGATAGAGTAAAACAGTGGGATGGTGCATGAAGGATATCTACCGTAAAATGTATGAAAATGCACAAATCTTCAGCATAAATCTTCAAAAAAAATCATTTTTCTAAAATTGAAGAAATAGATAATTTAGCATCATACTATGAAAAAATAAAGTCACTTGGGTAAATCTTTTCAAAGATAACAATAGTCATGTTCATCTGCATTTCCAGTTATTGTGTTTGAATGACAGTTTCTGATATCACTATCCATATATGAAGAACAGATTGAGAAAATATGGAACTAGTAGGCTCTATTTAGTAGCTTGAAGGACTAATTTTTGAAACCAGGATGAATGGATGAAAGAGAGGCTTGACTAAGTCAGGGTAGCACTTATACTTATATACCCCTCGACACTGCTTTACAGCACTCTCCAAGCAGTTTACAAATGTCAGCATATTGTCTCAACAATCTTGATCCCATTTTACTGCCCTCGGAAGGATGGAAAGCTGAGCGTGATGTCAAAGGCAGTAAGGAGTAGCAGGTGCTTTTCTGTATTACTTCCATTAAACCAGTTGCTCTTCTCTGCTTTCAACCACAGAGCATTAACATTTAATTTGGTAACAGCTTTGCTATTCTAATTGTCATTGAGTAGTTGTTTTTATAACACTGAAACAGAGAGGTAAGCTAAAGTAAGAAAATATAACAGGCATTAGGTAGTATATGTTATGAAAAGAGTAATGGGGACTAGGCATGCAATCTGAACATCCTGTAACTCTTAATCTTGCTGGTCACATGTAATGGATAAAACCATTTTGTGCTAGTACTGAAGTCTGATTCTGCAACTGTATCATTGTCTTCTTTGAGTCAGGCCACATAATTATCCATCCATCCATCCTACATACCAAAGGCAAGGTCTGAAGATATTCCAGTCTGTGTTTAATCTTGTTTGTTAAAACCAAAAGGCCTAATTGTTACCCTGGGACACTTGATTAAGCTGTTCAAAGGGGCTGTAAGAAATTCTGTCTTGAAAGATTTCTTTTCTTTCTGTTTTGGATGCATACACCAGGCCATGGAAACTAGAGTTGCCAATTTTTGAATTGGCCTCTTTGGCCGCTGCTTTGAATAACCATTTAATCTCTAACAATTAGCAGGTTGTAAATTTTATCTGTGTCTCAAAGAGCATCACCTGCTGCTTTTTGCATGTCAAACAGCTGTTAAAAGCAGAAGAGCAAGCCAGTTGGCAATCCTATATTTGGAATTGCCCCAAGAGAGAATAAATGCTTCACACAATGCACACAACATGATGCATCGTCATGTCATCTACTTTCCAGTAGGATCTACAAACATTCTTTATCCGACCAAGTATTTGAATGTATAAGTATCATTCCATCAGACATCTTCAAAACCATCAGTTCCATTCTATACAAATGGCATTAGCTAAATTTTAACAACACACCATTTGTTGATTTTCTAAAGAAAGTGACATATAATCATCTTTCTTTGGCTTTCTTTCCAAGGTCAAATGACTGACAATGACAGAGACCCGTATTTTATTTCTTCTATAACAAAAGCCAAATTCATATTGAATCAACATTTCTGGGACCAAAAGCCATTAAGCAGTAACAAAATGAAATTCCACCAGTAACTCTGCCATAAAGAAGAAAACTGTTTTCCATTGGTATAAGTTAAAGGTTCAAAAAACTTGCATTTCATTTGTACTGAAGTCTGGGAGGTGAAAGTTTTATGTCTAGATCTGTAAATCAACACAGAAGGAAGAAGAAATAATTTGTGTATATTAATTAATAGGCAGTTCTGGGGGCGGTGAGGGTGTGCAAGAAAAACAAGCAGTGAGAACTTCTCAATACTCACAGCCCATTTTTGGAAATAGACATTGAACAGAGGCTACCATGTGGCACACCAACTAAATATATAATATTTTGTTCCTTTTCTTAAGCCTGCACAGGGCATAAGTTGTTTTCAACATGCTTCGGACTCCTACAGCTCCAGCTGTCATGTGTAATTAAACATTTGGCCTCCACAATTACTCTACAGTGTACATATGCCAGCATTTCAAGCCTGGAATATGCATTTCAAAGAACAATAATTCCCTGGAAATCCTAAATTGACAGGAGCAAAGACAGCCTGAAGGAAAGTAGTCAGAGAAAACTGTAAGGTCGGGATCTAATGATTAAAAAAAGAAACTTGAAGAAGAACTTCAACCCTTAACTAAACCAATGGGAAAAGAACGACAGTTGGCAAGCAGATTTCCTACATTGGGGTCCTGATTAGGAACCTCCTGGGTTAATTTAATATTATCTGTATTCTTCACCTTGCTTTATCATTAATGCCACTTTTCAAAGCATATATTGTTTCAATAGTTGTCATCAAATCCAGTCATTTGCAATAATGTTCACAGCGTTTGTTTGCATCGCTTTTTGAATTGGTTGGTCCTCCTTTTGTTTTTATCTTCATTTGCCACAGCATAAGGTGTTTCAGGCCATTCTCAACCAATTTTCAAAATCTGATCCTCAATTGCCTGGGAACAGGGATCAAAAAAGTCAAGAAAGCAAAGTCTAAAGTTAATACTTAAACAGAGGCAATGTGTCTAAACCCTATATATACTGATTAATTAGTGTAAAACTGAAATAACAGATGCCAGTAAAATAACACAAAGAAGAATATTTTAGTATCTCATTATGGAAGTATCAGACAGCAGAATTTATTATAATTCTGTTTTGCCAATATGACGCAGAAGAGAGAGAAATAGAGTTAGAGGGGAAAGGTCCATCTCAGAAGCTGGGAGGTAGGTAGGTATTGGGATGCTGGTTGGGGTAACCTGAGAGTTGAAGTCCACACATCTTAAAGTTGCCCAAGGTGAAGGTCAAGGTAAAGGTTCCTCTTGTACAAGTGTGTTAGTTGTTCCTGACTCTAGGGGGCAGTGCTTATCTCCCTTTCAAAGCCGAAGAGCCAGCACTGTCCGAAGACATCTCCATGGTCAGCATGACTAAACAGCGAAGGGGCACGGAATTCTGTTACCTTCCCACCAAACGTGGTCCCTATTTTTATTCTTGCATTTTTACATTCTTTCAAACTGCTAGGTTGGCAGAAGCTGGGACAACTAATGGGAGCTCGCTCTGTTACGTGGCACTAGGAATTTGAACTGCCGAACTGCCAACCTTTATAATTGACAAGCTCAGCATCTTAGCCACTGAGCCACTGCCTCCAAAATTTGCCCAAACATTGCTTTAAAGAAATGAGCAAACCTAGCTCATACCAGAATGCATTGATGGTTTCCAATTGAAATGGTTAGGAATTGGCTGAGGAATTGTGAGAATTAAAGTCCGCCTATCTTAAAGTTGTCAAGGTTGAGGAAAAATGTTTTAAAGGGCATGTGGCTTCATTGAGGCTTTGATTGAAAGTTATCTTCTAAGCAGATGCATATGACAAAATGTCAGTCACTGTGCTGCCCTACCAGCAGCTACTTCTGGTCCTTGCCTGGAGCCTCCTGGCCAATGTGCTGCAGCTGTGGCTCACCTGCCTCAGCCTGTCACTTGTCCAATCAACGCAACTAAGGCTGCTGCATCAGGCTAGGTTTGAGCCCCATACCTGATCAACAGTTGGTTCCTCATTTTTCTCTGCTGACTTAAATTCACCCTGCTCCTCTGAACTCGTATCCAGAGAGGGTCCAGAGAAAGATCCATGGTACTCACTTCAGTTGAGGTCACAGGAGTAGCCATCTTCTATTTATAATAGTGGTTTTGAAGCACTTTGATTCATTATCTGCAAATCTCCAATATAGAATTCCATGAATGTGTGAAAGTATATCATTTTGTTGGTAAAGCAATGGTGGAACAATGGTTAGAATGCAATACTACAGGGTAACTCACTACTCACTCCAGGAGTTTGATTTGGAGCAGCTCAAAATTGACTTAGCTTCCATCCTTCTGAGGTCAGTAAAATGAGGACCCAGATAGTTGGGGGCAATATGTTGACTCTGTAAACCTCTTAGAGAGGTCTGCAAAACACTGTGAAGTGGTATATAAGTGCTATTGCTATTGCCATTCGGATCCCATAAGGATTTTCCCCCAATCGTATTCTTAAATTTTTGGAAGATTTGGAATTTTATCCAAAGTTTGATTGGGTAATGGGTTGGATTAGTGTGATTCGAATCTATGGCTAAAATTAGCATGTTATGGGTTTGTCATTCAATACCCAAAACCTTCCAGAGAGGGAAGAATGTGATATATCTATATGAGTTCTGGATAGTTGGATGATATTGATGGTGTCATTAGCAAGAAGAAGAGAAGCATGCAATTTAATGTCACATTGCACAATATAGAAGAATAATTTTAAATACTTTTTTCTCATTCAATCATGGGGTGTGAATGGTGTGTGAATTCTCCATCAATACTTTCTGATGGCTATTGACATAGAAACAAGTACTAGAGTAGCTTCCCAAACTGATACTTCTCTAGATTTTCCTGTCTCTGATTATTTCATTCTTCAACTTTTCTCCTCAGACACATAGGCCGAAAGAATGGGATAGATAAATCTTCCTTAACTCTTTCCATGGAGACCACAAACCTAACTGTGCTATCACGGTTTGTGTATGTGAGTGTGTATATGTGTTTGTGCATGTGGGGGGTGGGAGATAAGGTTAAAATGATCAAGGATAGCTTCATTGGCACATTTATGATATCTGTACTTCCTGACTGGAGCACCCCTCATTCTTTGCTACCATCTCATAGAGATAAAATTTTATTTCATGAGTATGTTCACACCCTTAGCTGTATCATGTGAACATAGTTATTGAGTGACAACAAATTTTGTTCTGAAAGGATTTGTTTGCTGAGAGTGTCATCCTGAATGTACCCACCAGATGTTTAACTAGTATATCAGCTGATATTGTACTGTTAGAAAGCTCTTAAAAGGACATAGGATTGTAGGAAATAGTGCTGTTGTTTTCAAAACAGAAAATACAGCGCTTTTTACTTTCAACAAAGAAGCCAGGAAATGGTTGATGAGTAGAGATCAGATGTTGAAACACAAGAGATTCTGCTATTGAAAACACTTGCATGAGCTGTACATGATGCTGTAAGATTCAACTGTTTGTACTTAATATAGTGCATGAACATTAACTAATAATTATTTTCAGTGAAAAGTTGTCAGTCTTTCTCCAAATAATAGGACAAATACAAGCTAGTGTTACAAAAGAATTGCAGGCAAAGCAATGATTTTGAAAATCACAGCATAAAGTTACAAGTTAAAAATACATGTCATTATAATTCCTGCTTTCTGAGGTAGCCTGGTAAACTAATCATTTTGCTTGTTAGAACAACTGGAGTGTTATCATATACATTAAGCTAAAACAGTAGTTAATTTTGTCAGCTGCAGAGCAAAGTGTGAAGGCACTGAGGTAAATGGACAATATACAATGGGAGTCAAATTGCATTCCTTTTCGGAAGTAGATTTAGTAAATTGAAAGCATTAAAATGGATTTCATCACTGAGTTACATGCAACATAAGCAGAATATTTACAAGATATGACTGTTTGTTTTATCATTATATACTTTCTCAGCCTAAATAGCATACTTTAAAATATAATTTTGGTCCTGATTTTTAGCTTTACCTTTTTATTAGGAAAGCTATTATTTTTCAGTCTTTACTCCTATATCAATGGCTGGACTACTGATATTGGACAAAGACAGTGCTCATGTATTCTAAGAATACACACACACACACACACAGACACACACACACACACACACACAGACACACACACACACACACGTGTAGTTGGACTAAGTGAATACTTATGCTTTCCTTATTTTTTTATGGCAAATTTACATTTGTTGAGTCACATGTTACTAAATTAAATGATTGACATCTTGAGTTGCAATAGCAATAGCACTTAGACATATATAGTACTTTTTACTGCTTTATAGTACTTTTATAGCCCTCTCTAAGTTGTTTACAGAGTCAGCATATTGCCCCCAACAATCTGGGTCCTCGTTTTACCCACCTCGGCAGTACGGAAGGCTGAATCAACCTTGACCTGGAGAGATTTGAACTGCTGAACTGCAGCTAGCAGTCAGCTTAAGTAGCCTGCAGTACTATACTCTAACCACTGCACCACCTCGGCTCTTAGTTGCAGCTAGTGAAAACGTAATTTCCAAATCTTTGTATGACTAAATCACATTTTTTATTTGTTAGATTGTAAGACCCCAATAAATTACAAAATATAAGATTCCTAATAAATTCATCCCTCCACCTGGAACTGGCTGAAAATGTGATGCCCGGAGGCCAAAAATGCGACATGCTGAGGTGGCGATGGGCTGTGGTGATCCCCACAGTCTGGAACAGCTGATTGGCAGTATTCCGGGTGGCCGATCCAACAGCTAATCAGCTGCTCATGCTGAATCAGGCTGCGATAACATGCTGAAGATGACAAGGCTATTTGCTGTTTGCTGCAAGGACGCTAGCCAGATGGATATAGATGAATGCTGGTAGGCAGAGGCAGATTTTTTTTCTTATTTTTCATCCCCCCAAAATAATGTGTCTCATACTCCAGAGTGTCTTATACTCTGAAAAATACAGTATATGGTTGGAAGGCGCCTTCAAGATCTTCTAATCCAAACTTCCAGTCCAGGGTAGGACCCCTCATACCACCTGAGATAAATAGCTGTACAATCTTCTCTTGAAAACCTCCAGTAATGAAGCACTTACCATTTCAGAAGACTGGTAGTTCACAATAAGGAATTTCTGCTTATTTCAAAAGACCCATGGGGAGTTCCCTTGAAGAAACATATTTTGGCCTGATGAAACATGAAATTAAGCTTAAAAAAAGAGAAGCCATTTTCTTTAAAGATATGTACACTTCCACATACTTGTTTATCACTTTGCTGCCTTGTAAATTTTGTAACTATATCAAGAGTTATTTGTCTGGACTCCAAATAGCCATTATTTCATCCTGGCGCAAATTGTGTTCTTTACCGCCACCACTAGCTTAGTCTCTATGGCACTCCAGAACCAGAAACACACACAGACACAGACACAGACACAGACACACACACACACACACACACACACACGGACATGCACACAAATACATACTCTCATGATTGGGACCCACAGATGTATTTCATCCATGAGAAACTATGATGGTTCAAAAATAAAATACAATTTGTTATGAAAAGTTAAACGTTTGCATAGTTTAAAAGCAAATAAAAATTATAATGACAATGCAAATACCATATATTGCCATCTCTGAGACAAGTATGTATATGTTTAATTCCAATTCTAATTTTGACTCATTTTTTTTTCCCTAAAATGTGCAATGACCAATACCTGGCTAAAAAAGTGATAAATGCATTCCTTTAGAACAGTGGGTCTCAACCTTCCTAATGCCATGGCCTTTTAATACAGTTCCTCATGTTGTGGTGACCCCCAACCATAAAATTATTTTATGTTTTCCGTATTTTTTAAAAAATATGTGTTTTCCGATGGTCTTAGGCGACCCCTGTGAAAGGGACGTTCGAGCCCCAAAGGGGTCCCGACCCACAGGTTGAGAACCGCTGCTTTAGAACCAATGTGAGTGTCTTAAAAGAAATAGAAAATTCTAGTCCCACTGCTACTTCTCCGTTTCACCTGTGTCAATTTGAGAAAAGGTGTCTATATTTGTTTTTATTTTACCTTTCCAATTACCCACCAGGCAAGAGCACAAAAGTATCTTTTCCCATTACCAGGCAAGCAAGAACACTGAACTATCATGTTGAAATAAACACCAATGTGCACAGTTGACAGCCTCAGGATAAGTTCATGACTGAAACAGCACAGAAGTATAATTATATCTTTGCTCTGCAGAGTATGGTCCATCTGGGTCAGAGCTGAGGTCACTGGCAGCCTGGGAGAATGTATTCACACTTAAGCTCCACGGCTTCTGCCTGGCTGGGGGGTCATCCGGAAGTTCAGTTTTCTAACCACCAGGAGCAAAAATAATTTTCCCCAAAGAAATACATCCAGGGAGCAGAGTTATATCAGGAAGCACCTGGGTAATTGAAGGGACAACAGCTCATTTAGAAACTCACTACTTCACAAAAACAAAACCAATTATAAAAGGGAAACAGTAAAGATAGGGGCACTCCAGAAGTAAAAGTAAAGGGATAATAACGGAGGTGAGTTCAGAGGGATCATTGTATGGATTATTCTTGCTTTGAGCTAGCTTAGGTTTCTTCTTTAGCTCTACTGTTTTGGTTTTCTATCGACAGCGTGCACACATATCAGGTTGATGTTTGAATGCAAATGCAGCAATTTGGAAGAGAGCATGTTTAGAGTTAGAGACCTCCTGATTTGATTGAGGATCAGAAGTGATTCTTAGTTTGGAAATCCAAATTTACCTATGACTGTAATTGGAAACAGACAAATGACTTTTGAATAAAAATTAGCAGGACTGAATGAAGTTGTGATAGATAATAATACCATGCAATGGGATAAGTCATAGAATACAGGGAGCAGGGGTGGGTTTCAGCTGCCGCTACTGCCAGTTTGCTCAGGGATGCACCCCATGCACTTGATGCACGCTGCACACACATGTGCAGTGCAACAAAAATTGCTCTGCGCATGTGCAAAAGGCAAAAACAAGATGGCGGCACCTATGGTGCCACTGAGAGAACCGGTTTGGGGCATGGAAGGCCTGCGTCGCTGTCAGTTCCAGTAACCCGGCCACTAAGTTACTACTGGTTTGGCCGAACTGGTCTGAACTGATAGGAACCCACCGCTGACAGGGAGGCCCTAAATATCAGCATTCAATTGAATATATAGAAAGTTTCAAACCTTGGGATAAATCCCTGCAATTATGCTCTCAAAGTGCAGTCCTTGATGCTCTCTGAGCTTGGTGTTTTCTTGTAAATGTTACATTGCTAAATTATTTTGGGTAATGATAGTACCAACCTCAAAGAGCACCAAGGACCCTTTATTTTAATCCTGAGTTACAAATATTCTCCTTTATTGGCTCCTTAATGGGTCTACATGTGTTCCAGAGGCACTGTGATTGGGAGCCATACTGGTTGGATTTAAAGCAATATTTATCTGCAAATTCCAGGAGTCTAATTAAAATGGAGTCCAATATCATGAAAATCATTACATCCTTGTTCAAGCAAACTTTGAATTTTGAAAGCAAACTTGAGTACATCTTCCTTCAACCTTCCATCCAATCAGGTGCAAGCTGAAAGCCCATTTCCTATCCTATTTCAATTTAACTGAACAGTCTACATATGCTGATATACAGTGACAATTTCATAAATGCAACGTACTCTTTACTATTAGGAATATACATGGGTTTTTTTTTTAGTAAGAATTATTTTACACACATATAATTTTAGCAATGCCTTTTAATAAATTGTGCTGGCCAATATTTATAACATAGAAACATTACTGATAAGGCACTAAAACTACCACTGGCTTTCTTGAACTGCATGAGACTAAGAATGGTTTCTGATCATGTCAAAATTGTTATGACTATTGATTCGTGATGATGAACCTATGGCACAGGTGCCACAGGTGACACACAGAGCCGTCACCCCAGCTCAGCTCCACTGCACATGCGTGCATGCCTCCTACCAGCCAGCTGGTTTTTGGGTCTCTGCTGTGCATGCATGGGATAGGACACATGCAGGATGTGTGTGCATGTGCGGGGGTGGGGTAGCACGGGGGGTCACACATGCATGCATGTGGGTGAGGTGCACATGGGAGGTCACGCACACATGCAGGGGGTCACAGGGGGGATGCATGTGCATTGCATTATGGGTGCGCACATGCACACTTTGGGCACACAGCAATAAAAAGGTTAGCCATCACTGCTGTAGACATTTTGAGCAATCTACAAAATACTTTTACATTTCCCATTTAAAAACCCATCAAATATTCCCATCTCTGCCAAGTGAATGACAATGGAACGATCAGGTTCTTGTTGCCATTCACTTTTGGAATGCATGTGCAAGAGAAACTATGCACAAAGGCAGCAAGTTTATGAAACAGTCATTGTTTGCCGCTTTATATAAAAAATGACTCTGATATGATTTCCAGCCTGTCAAATAAATAAATAAACCAAGAGATTTATCGCTGTGGGAGCAATGAGTTCCTAGATCTCCATGATGCTCATACGGAGGTATCATTCTTTCCCCGGGGGAAGAGAAAAAGCTATTGAAGCACACATAAAATTTAGGTGCTTGAAGATTTTCTCCAGGACTTCTGTTTAGATTTGCTATCAGAAGAAGCAATAAAACTGGGATTTATGTTGTATCTTTAACAAATCTCACGCTTCTCGATCTGGTGTTGCTGCACTCCAATTAGTGCAGTTTCTTAAAGCTGAAGCTGCACATGTTCAGGAAGCATGAAATATATTTCAACACCTGAATAAGGAAGGTTGAAAGCTGGCCCTAGAAGCCTAATACGTAGGATAAGATGCATAATGTTAAATAGCAGGATGGGGTCACTATCTATTCAGCCATGAGTATGTTTTATACAAACTAGAACACAGGACTGAAGTCATGTTAGCATTCTAATATCAGTTGTATAAGCACTCAGAATGGACCAAAGCTCCAGTATATGATTTTTCATCCAGGAGAATATTGATTCCTTTTTCAAGGTTTGATCAGCCAAGCTTTCAGCTCAGTCTCAAAACCAAGCTATATATGACACACCCAGGTGTCCTTGGGGTTGGTGGTGAGAAGTAACAACGCAAACACTAAGAAGTTTCAGGGTGAAATTTATCTCATATCTAGTTCAACATTTCAACATTTTGGCATCACTATTAAAAATGGATACCTATATCAACATCAGACTCTTAACATATTCATCACTCTCATCATCCTTAGCAAGTAGCTGCAGCAAAAAATAGTTGAAGGAGAGACAAAGAGAGAAAGATATTTACTTATTCATATATTTAATCAACATGCAACAAAAAGCCCCTACTAAAAAAGTAACAAAATAGCAAAGGACAACCCCAAACAATCCACCAACATTTAACTTCCAACAAAGAGGGTTTCATATACCTTAGCCCAAGGCCTGGGAGAACAGTTGGATGTCTTTGGCCCTCCAGAACATCAGCAGAGTCCATCATGAGGGCAGGTACCACAAGGTGCCACACAAGATAACTGAGTGTATCTAGATAGCTTTGGACCTCTAGTAAGAGTTAGAATTCATGGTCTCTTGGTTTCTAACCTTTAACTACTACAACAAATTGGCTGTTGCTTATGCAGGTTTGAATCGGCCAATTACAATGCCTATTTTTCCTTTTTTCTGGCATTCTCTGTTCTTTCATTCTTCTGACATTAATAATCTATGTACCATGCATACTGCTAACATTATATTTTACACTTACCTCTTGCAAATTTGTTTGTTTAAAACCCTGTAGTCCTGGTAGTGCAGTGGTGAGAATGCATTATTGTAGGCTAACTGTGTCCCTTACCAGGGGTTCGATCCTGACAGGCTCAAGGTTGACTTAGATTTCCATTCCTCTGACATCAGTAAAATGAGGACCCAGATTGTTGGGAGCAATGTGCTGACATTTGTAAATTGCTCAGATACTGCTATAAAGTTCTATGAAGCAGTATATAATATGTTATTGTATTGCTATGAATGTCCCCAAACCTGGTCAGACTACGGTAGTTATTGTATCTTCTTCTAATACCAGCAAGGCAATGGTTTTTCTGAGTACTGCTTCACTTTGCCTAATGGAACAGCTTGACTATTCATATGTAGGTTATATGAAAACTAGGTTAGCGGTAACTTGTGCTTATCCTAAAGTAACCAGATTCAGAGTAAGACCAATATTTAATTGTCCAAGGGTGATAAATGTGGCCAAACATTTCATTTCCAAAATGCAAACCATTTCTGTATTTCTTCTACCATGTTACCCGCACCCAGGAAAAAAAAAAACATTTTCTCTTTTTGCTTTTATGTTAAGCTCAGTTAGGGGGAAAAAGATTTCTTTCATCAGGAACATATATCAGTATGTTTAGAAAAATATGGAATAAATACATTTAAATTTCCCAATTTTAGAATATTACAAGCTCTCAACTAAAAGGTATACAAGAAAGCGTATGCTCTGTGTGTGCACACATACTTTTGTGTGTATGTGTAAGAGAGAGAGAGAGTGAGAGAAACATGCATGCACATTGTATGACAATTGCATACAAAAATGTATACATTAAAATTACACCCCAAGCTGTGTATGAATATTCACAAGAGCTCAGATCCAAACAGAACTTCAGAATTTTTTTTCAAAATCTAAATTGACAGAATCACTATCCCTGGGGGGAGGGGATGATTTATTGAATGTTTAATGGATTTATAAGCACTAAGAGAAGGAGAATTTTTCCTGAATAAAAAAGTATGTTAGCATTCATTTTAATATTATTCTTCCCTCCCTGTCTTGTTGTAAAAATTCAAAAAAAAAATTATACTGTCAGCTGGGGCAATAGCAGTATTTTATTTTCAGATTAATCTTATATGATTCCAACTTTGCATCTTTTCATTATTAATAGGATGATTGGGATTTTTCAAATTATGTCATATTAAGTTTCGAGCTATGAGCCTGGCACATGTTTTTTGATATTTTGACTGAGCGGGCTTTCAAGAGTGATTTGTCATTTTCCTAAATGAATCTGAAAATACTATGCAAATCAACAGCAGGGAAAAGCCTTTGAACATTCTTGTCAGAGGATGAGTTTACTTTCATATATATTTCACATATATATATAGTCATCTGCTGATCAAAGCAATCTGTTCAAGAACAATCATTTTTATAAGTGAAATAAGCAAATGTGTTACGCAGCATAGCTGGCTGAAAGGTTGATATGTAGGCCTGCCTGGCTCTGCTAACTGAAGATTGCAATAACTCCTCGAGCTTGAAAGCACGAGCCAGCAACATGAATATGATAATGAGCAATGATGTTTGTCTTCTTTGTTTCACATTTCAGGGGTGCACTTGACTATTTACATAATTTGCAAATATTTAGCAGAAAGGAAGGGAGTGACATGAGACCTAAGTGTCAGATCTTGGAACTACAGCTTCCAAACGCAATCAAGATGCTTCTAAATCTGTCATTGAGGATGCATCTCTCTCTCTCTCTCTCTCTCTCTCTCTCTCTCTCTCTCTCTCTCTCTCTCTCTCTCTCTCTCTCTCTCTCTCTCTCTCTCTCTCTCTCTGTGTGTGTGTGTGTGTGTGTGTGTTTGTGTGTAAGGGGGAAGTTTTAAAGTGCAGAAGCTGGTTGAATTCACTTTTAAATTTCTCAGAGGCTTGGTTGGAAAACTGAGCGATTCATTCAGTCAGTTCAAAAAAACAAGCATCTGTTTAATTGGTCTTTTCAAATTGTCCCTGACAACTCTGTAAAACAAAAATAAAGAAGTGGGACCAAATATAAGAAAAGCTGCTGTAAATTGCCCCATCTCCTTGAACTGGCAGTGGCTTTAAAAGGTTTCAGCAGGAGCTTTTCGTAGTGCTGCATCTAAAATCCTTAACGAGTAAGATGGGGATTGAGCTTCAGATATTTTGCAGTGAATAGATTTTTATTCTAAATTACAATCTTTCGCTTTCTGGTCATAATACATCACTTTCTAAACTCTGCTTTTTAGAAAACAAAACAGATTGATCCTTGCCTTGATCAGTATTATCAGAGGATGCTATAAATCTGAACACTCCCCCCCCCACCATATTGTGCCATAAGAAACTAGATGTCTATGGAGATTCTCCGAACTCAAGAAGGTTCTTGGATGAGAAGTGAAATGTCTTCAAGAAAAAACAAAGTCCAGTTGCCTCTTGCAAAATCACCCTTGGGATATGAGAAATTAGCTGACTGTAGAGGCAGTGTGGACTGTGCAAAACACACTCACACAAACACTCAGGGTAGAGCATCATCAATGGATCAGGAAAAGGCAATAGTGAAGAGACTATAGAGAAGGTTGGCAAGGGAAACATAACTTTGAACTAAGTATCTTTAATGGTAATATTTTTTTACTGAAAATCAGTGTGGTGCAGTGATTTACTAAAATGGCACCAGATGTAAGTCCACCTTCAACTGCAAAATCTCATGGGGGTGACTTTGGGCCCTTGTTTTTTAGCCTCTTAGATATTGTAGAGAGGCAAATTAGGAAATAATTTTCCTTGCATTGGCAATGTATTTATTTATTTTTACACCCCAACTTTTGGTTAAGATCATTGTGTGCACTGCCTTGAGCTCCTGGACAAAATGTGGGATAGGAAATTAACAAAGACAGAGAAGCAATTATATTGCCAGTAAGGAGGAGGAAAAAAACTGTCTTGAATTCAGCCATTCAGCCGAAATGGCAATTATAATCTTATATGCAAGTATCCAGGTTGCCAGATTGTCATTGTGTTGTTGTATACAGTGCATCTAAGGCATCAGTGAGGTTTAGTTTTGAGTAGATGTACACTGAACCTGAAGGTACATTTGTGTAATAGAAAAAAACCCCATATAGAAGTGGGTTATATACTTAGTAGAAGTTTAGCAGAATAAAGCCTACAGTGAAAGTACAACATCCCTTTTGCAAACATCAGTTGTGACTCACAATCTTTTACAGTTCCTTGAGAGAATGAACACACATGGATCTAAAGGGATACTTTAGCTCACCATGCCCTTAGTTGAGTCAGGGACTAGAGGAATTAATACAAACCTTATAGCTCTGTTGGTGATTCAAGAATATGAAGAGACACAGGATAAATAAATATAGACAGTAAGGATACTGCCAGACAAGGCTTCTACCATAGTTTGAAATTAACTCCAGGTCTCAAGGACCTAATGATAGTGTTGAATAGCTGAGTTTCCTCACTGATTCCTCCTTGAGTTTTCTCTTGCCTCATCCCATCTCCCAGCATCTCACTTTCAAAGTAATAATTATTTCTTTCCTGCCCAAAAGAAGGTTTGGTTTAATTGAGATAACATTGCCAGGGAATTTTTGTTTCAAGGCAGCCACTAGAAAAACAAATACAGGCAAAATTTTTGGCAGGACATGACAACAGCAATAGCAACAACAATATACAGGTACTAATAACATTAGTACCTCAAAAAAGTTACAATGGCATTGAAAAAAAAGTGACATGACCATTTTTCACACTTATGATTGTTGCAGCATTCCCATAGTGGCATGATTGAAATGTGGATGCTTGACATCCAAATGATAGTTGCAATGTCCCAGTATCATGTGCTCACCTTTTGCCAGAAACTGTCACATAGAAGAGGGAGTCAACTTATTTTACAAATCACCAGAAGGCAAGGCAAGAAATAATGAATGGAACCTAATGAAGGAGGAAAGCAACCTGGAATTAAGGAGAAACTTCCTAACAGTAAGAACCATTAACCAGTGGAAATTGGTTATGGATTTAAAGTTAATGGGAAGCTAGATTCACTTAACAACATCTTACTAACCTAACAATTGCAGTGATTCACTTAACAATTGTGGCAAGAAAGGTTGAAAAATGGGGCAAAACTCACTTAACGACTATCTCACTTAGCAACTGAAATTTTGGGCTCAATCGTGGTCTTAAGTCAAGAACTATCTGTGGCAATTTGCTCTTTTCTTAAACAAGATGGATTTTAATAACAAAAATTTGAAGCAGGGCAGGTCGCTATAAGATTTCTCCTATTGTAACCATGGCTTCCCAGAGATACTGGTAGTAGAGTCAAAGTTTACAAGATAGAACTTTTGTTTGCCATAGTCGGGTTTATTTGTAAATCTTTTTCACAGCATGTTAAAACTTGAATTTGCATCAACAATCTTGGCTCCTCTCAGAAGGAAGAACAATTTAAAATCCCTGTGGAGCAGAGGACATTGGTTGTAGAATATCTTTCGGATGATTTTTCCAAGAATTTGTTTTTATACTCATCTTTGAAAATACTCAAATAGCTATTAGATAATGGTTTGGGGATATAGATCTTTAAAGTAATGGAGGCCAGATTTCATATAAATCTATATGCAGACATCTTTAACAGCTGTATTTCTACTGCTTACTATTCTTATACAAATTCTTGGAACTATCATACTTTTATCATGGCTCCGTTCCGATTGTATCAAAATATCTTAATTGAAAATTAGCTGGTTCTGTATAAACAGGGATGCAAGAAAACACTGGCATGTTATCTGTTCTTTTACCTTCTATAGAAATGTTGATTACAAGTACTGTAATTTAAATTGTCAGCCCAGTAGGAATTTTGCATTGTGTATATTCTACTTTTTATAAAACCAAATGTGAATGTTTCCTGTAATGGAAAGAGATTTCATGCCATTTGTGTGTTCCATGCATTCTAAGCAGTCAAATGTGAATCATATTAGCAGAATTTAAACCACGTTTTATTTGAATAAATATTCTGAGCCTGTTTAGGTAACAGTGAAATTACATGTTGTGTATTTGCATTAATCTCTGTTGCTGGACTTTGGGGTCACAATAAATTACTGAACTGAACTGAAATTCATATCCAGATTACAATCAAATTGTTCCAAGCTTAAACCCAGCTACTTCAGAATAACTGAATGGTTGTCAAAACTAAATATCACCCATTGATGGGAAGAAACAGTGGGAAGAAAATCTATTCATGCTCTTTTCATATTTCTATGTATTTATTTCCTTCACTCCCTTTTAAAAAGGAGAAGTTTTCAAAATTATTTTGCAAATTTGTAGTCACGTGTTATATAAATCCAAAGAATATGGCTTTCATGATAGACATGAATGCTATAAAATAGACAAATATTAATTTGAAGGGCTGGACAAGTATAATAGTAACAACCAGTACATGTTGATTCAGTCAGAATCAAATTCAACTGATCCTATATAATCTGATTGGCTCAATTTGTTCATTTATTTTGTTGTCTTACTCTAGTGATTTATAAAGTAGAACCATGTGGAAAAGGGCCCCTGAAGTATTTTTTTAACTGCAGCACACTTTTTAGTTAGAAGATGAAGTGAAGTTAGAAGTTAGAAGTGTGAAATAGCTAAGAGTCAAGAGAATAAATCTATGTACAACATACACAATCAAGGTAGTTGAAATAATTTTATGGCTTTATTTCCTTTTTCAATATAACTAGATTTCACAGATTTTTCTTCTTTCTTATTGTTTCTTTTAATTGTGAGAGTCATGGTGGTCAGAATGCAGTACTGTAGGCTTATTCTGCCAATTGCCAGCTGTTCAATCCTGATGAGACTCAAAATTGACTTAGCCTTCCATCTTTTCAAGGTTGGTAAAATGAAGAGATAGATTGTTGGGGACAATATGGTGACTGTAAACCACCCAGAGAGTGCTGTAAAGCACTATGGGAAAGTATATAAGTCTAAGTGCTATTGCTATAGTTAACAGTACACTTTTGCTCTGGAGAATCCAGAAAATCATCAACAGTCAATTACACTATATCATTGTGTAAATGACATCATCCCAATTACCTTCTATAGGTAGCCACACTTTTCTGGCTACTCAGACCAAATAGATAACCAAAGTTCCACGTTTAGTCAAAATGTATGTGTAATAATAAGATCTAAGTGTGGTTATGGAAAGCTCCTAAAATTGATTCTCTTGAGCTGGGGATTGATTGCTTGATTGCTTGATCAAATTTCTAAACTGCTCATCTCATCTAAGTGACTCTGGTTGGTTCACAAGCACGATAATAAAATTATATAAAACCATGGCTAAAAGCACAGTTAAAAAGGAAGTTAAAGAAGGCTGAAATTTTCAGGTTAAAAGTAAGAATCAAAGTTATTCAACACACAAGGCCAAAATATTACTAAGGCAAAAGGCTTGGGCTCAAGCCACCCAAGATTATTACATAATATTCAGAAAATGTTGCCTATTTTCTGAAAAAAAGGCATTAGACTGTCCTCAGCAAATAATAAGACAAGCTGATTGGAAGAGCAAGGCTAATGAAATTAAATGAACAATTTAGGAAGCAGAGCAAAATCATGTGTGTGTGTGGATGCATTACATGCAAAGGCTTCTTGGTGCAAGTCACCTTTAAAGCCCTGTATAGCATGAGATCAGGTTACTTGCAGAACCAAAGGTTTCTGCCCATCCTTTTAAATCTGGCAGTAGTGTTCTTTAGTCAGACCTCAGAACTATCCCTTCCCTGTCATGGCACCTACCTTAGCTTTTCCACAGAGATACAAACCTATTGGCCTTCAGGAAAGCAGTGAAAGCTGCTTTTCATATGGGGCATTAGGATAGGATATTGATAGAATCACCACAGTCTCATTAATGGATGGAGGAAACTTTTGTCAGACAATTTAGTATCCCATTTGCACCCACCACCCTTAGATGCCCTTGAGAGCAATATATTCTGAATACTTTCTGAATTTCCATTAACTTTCAACTTATTTAATATTAGTTTTTTTGGGGGGAGGGCTGCAGACTTTGCCACAATTTACACAAAAATATATAGTAGCACAAAATTAATTTAAAAAGGTAATTCAATTGAAAGAAATAATACATAGATGTTTTATCACAATAAAGGACATAGCAACTGTGTGTCTTCATAGATAACAGAATTCCAAGTAATAGCTAGAGTTTGTGTTTTCCCACAGAAGAGGCAGCTTTTAAATCACGGGGAGATCAAAGTTCAATATTCTTTTTGTGTTTCTGTTTTTCTTGCAAAGTCCAAATTTTGAATAGGAAATAACTGAAGAAACTAAAAGCATTAGATTATTTTTTGTTAATAAGGACAACATAATTCATTCTTAATTTTATTAATGAAATATATCAATACAGATAAAGGTGGCTTGTTTACACAATGGTTGTTACAGTTCTTATCTATATAGTTTTAAACCTGAGCAAAACATGTTTAAAAGTTTCTTACTTCCATTTGTAAGTTGGGCTGGAGCACTTGCTAAAATTAGATAAAATTTACATTAATATAATAATATAATTTAATTATATTTATGAGCCAATTTATGTGCAATATCCATTAATTGTTATCTTTTACAAATATAATTCATAACCTACCCCATCCCCAGAAAAATCAGATGTGCACAGTCACAATGATGTATTCATCTTGGTTGATTTTCCATAAGGTACATTGGAAATTTATTCGTTCAGAAAGAAAAATATATTATTCTATTTGATTCCTAATTTATGCATCTTAGCAATGTAACATATTTTCATCATTTGCCAATCACTTCATGGCCAATTATTTATATATAGAAGCTCAATTTCTTTTCTAAATTATCTATATTGTCCTATATTTGTCTGTAGAAGTTAAGCTATGTTTTGAATTTAACATTGGTTCATAATATTTTGCAAATTTTCAGAATATATCACAGATTACTGGTATAGCATGAAGGTATTTGTGATTATGGGATTATATGATGGGAATCAATTATATCAAAATAAAATGTTTCACTTCTTTTTGATACCCTCATTGGTGTTATTTATATGTATTCACATCAGAACTACAGATTTTCAGGAACTTTTAGCCCTACTCCACCACCAAGTGCTCCATTTCTATTGCAATCTTGCAAAACTGAAAGTATTTCTCCCCTCCTTCCCTTTTAGCATCCAAAAATCTAGGAAGGGCCCACCTGTCTGTAATGTTTCCCACACATTCCCTCTTTCTGTAGGCTGAGATATATATTACATACTGGTAATATATAAAGAGCCCACATCTCTCCCTCTCTCTCTCCTGTCTCCCAAGGCCATTCTGACATAACATTACAATAACATGCAAGAGAGTGTCTTGTATTAAATCATCTCTATATTCTGGATCCTACACCTAGTAGGGAAAGAGGTATATTAAAGTAGCTTATTTTCCTTTTTATTTGATTAGAACACTCTAATTCTACTTCTAATGGTTGCATTCCACTTGAACCTCGCATTTGCTACTATATAACGTTCAATTTTCAATGGGTAAGAGGAAAGGAAGTGTCACATGGTGGCTTAGCAATTAAGACACTGGATTTATTGACCAGAAGTTTGGCAGTTTGAGACCCATACACTGTCTGATGGGGTTAGCCCCCATTCTATCCCCAGCTCCTGCAGTCTAGCAGTTCAAAAGCATGCAAATGTAAGTAGATAAATAGGTACCATTTAGGTGGGAAGGTAACAATGTTCCGTATGCCTTAACATATAATCATACCAGCCACATGACCAAGTGTCTTTGGACAACACTGACCCCCTCGACTAGGAAATAGAGATTATCATCCCCACAATCAACATACTTTAACTTATTTTTTAAAGAAAAAAAGGCAAACCCATAACTCTATTATTGCATGTTCACTGCTCTGCCGCTCTGGTAGCCTCCATTCTCTTTGGATAAGAAAAATATCAAACAATCATACTATTACCCCCTTACTCTGAATATTCTGATTATCTTGCACACCAGCTGATTCACTCATATTTTTGTTGTCTTGAAATTGCTCACATCATAATGTATGAATTTCATAACTATATCTTGTTTGGCATGACTCAATCTGGCTTAATTAAAGCATCCTAAAACAATTCTTATGATATGATATATATGTCGTGCCACATATATTGCACAACTGCAACTGAAAACCATTTACACAAAATTGACTCAGATTTCCTTCCCATGAAATTTTAGAATGCAACGTTAAGTGAGAGCAGCCACCACAGGTGAGAAATGAGAAATTTTATGGACTGTTGAACACTAAGTATTTTCTCAGTAGGTCAAGGCAAATTTATTCCATGTAGAAGTTTTTGTTTTTAGAATATAACTTGAAAATTCCAGAATCTTCTAACTCTCAATGCATTCTGACTTGCTTTCTGGTGTCACTACTTTGAGATATTCTACTATGTGTTGGTGTTCTTAGAACAAAACCCACAATTTTGTCCGTTCATTCCACATAAGAATCTATTGCCCTCTAATCTATTATAACGATCTAGAGCAGGAGTGTCTAACCTTGGCAACTTTAAGACCTGTGGAATTCAACTCCCCCAGACAGCCTGTCTTAAATTTGCCAAATTGGATTCTCCTACTCTAGGCTTAGCAAATGAACATTAGTACAACTAATTTCCTTTGAATCTTGACCCAAATTTCTGTCAATCATAACATAATAAAAACATTCTCACATTCAGATATTATTGTGTGATTTTTGGCAAGCAGATTTAATGGGATTTTAAACCATCAACTGTCAGTGAAGCATACCATTGACAATTATCCCAACTGTACAGAAGCATTCTTCATGTAGTTTAATACTAGAACAAATTTTCAAATCCACCCTCCATAATCTTGATTTTTGAAAAATCTATCATTAAATTCAGAGTTCTACATCGTCCCAGGACTACTGCTGTGATTTCAAAGGGTTTTTTGTTCATCATCTAATGCATACCACTATTCACACTTTAATCAAGACATCCTCAAATTATGATTTTAGTTGTCCATAGAGTTTATCAAAGTTTAATCCTCAGAAATCGGATGCTGCAAAGTAATATAGCTGTGTTTGCTATTTAAACTTCCCAGATGAAAGATGGTTTATAAATGCTAAACAAGCAAATAATGTTAAATTTCTGGTTTAATATAAAATATTAAAATATATTTAATATAAAATATTAAAATATATTTTAATATAAAATATTAAAAGTATAAAATTGAAGCATATATGTTTATTGAAGTGAGTAAAATATTTTAATCAATATATTAACTTTCACAATATGATTTAGAAAAAAGGTTTCTGAGAATAGTAGGCACCTGTCTCCTTCAATGTTACTATTTTAGAAGCTATCACATTGCAAGGAAAAATCTAGCTTCTAGCACTGACTTAAATTCCATTTCCAAGAAAATGGAATGATGCTTCTATAGCATTAGAAAATAAAATAAAACTAGTTTATGTTCAAAACTCCTTTCCCTGAACTGCACTGGCTACTTTAGCATGCATTCACTCAATCTGCTGATCACTTTTCAAGATGTATAACAATCTTTTTTTCTTTTATAGCCAGAAAAAATAATCTTGGTACCATTCAGATCAGTTATACCTCCAAATAATTTAAACACGTTAAAATTCATTCTGCAATACACACACACACACTAACACACTATCCAATTAAGTCCTTAGTTAGGAGAAAACATGCTCTGTCTCTGTAAGATACAAACAAAATGAAATCCCTGATATCCCATTCTGAAATTTCTCCTCATTACAAATACCACCTTTTCTGATATGAAAACAAAGGTGTGTATTATAAGGAGAGAGAGAGAGAGAGAGAGAGAGAGAGAGAGAGAGAGAGAGAGAGAGAGAGAGAGAGAGAGAGAGAGAGAGAGAGAGAGAGAGAGAGAGAGAGATGCAGAAAACAGAGAAAGATACTTCTTGAAGTTTAATTGCTTTCCTGAATTACATATTTCATATGATTATGTCTAAGTAAAATAATATTACATGTTGTGAGATGATGTTGTAGGCTTTAAATAAGATGATGTTTTGTGATGCATATTTCAAGGAGAAATAATAATTGTTTTATTTCTATTTGTTTTGATGTTTAGCTGCATATATTTTCCACTATTTCATGGTTGCCTCCAAGGAAATTTTTAATCTAACCCTGCTAGCTTTTTTTTGTCATTTATTGTCTATGTGAATAAAGTTCATCATTTGGAATTTCACTTGTCTTGTATTTTCTGACTCTGTGTTTTTGGCTTTTTCTTTTTGGTACGTAGAATAACATGCATAAAGTAAAACAAAATTTTATCTGCCAAATTTAAGAATATATTGGCAGACAGGCTAGAAAGATACGAAGGCGGGAGGCCTGGGTACTTTTTATGGACCTATTTTAGGAAAGCACAATGAATTATGCATGAATTTTCACATAAAGCTATGAAATCTTTTGGGTTAATACTACAGTGTTCACAAACTAGAAAAGAAAGAAGGAAAGAATGAAATAGCCATTAACAGCATCCCTTTGAAATGCCTGTGAGTTGCACAGTATTGTGTTCTTAATGTTCATTTCACATGGGGTTACTATTCCTTAAATGTGGCCTCTTGTGATTGAAGTTGGTGTCATGCTACATAAAGGTTTTTGTTAAGATGACAATGCCAACAAGTATGAGAAATCTTCTTACTTTTACAAGTGATTTCCTGTTGATGGCATCACCACCCTTGCTACAAGGAGAGTGCCAGTCATGAATGTTTCATTTGCTATAGATAGGAAGCACCGCAAATTTGCCTCTTCCTGGTGTTGTGGTAGGGAACCAAAATGCAAACAATATTCATACAGGGAATGTACCTTATCCAGTTTATCATGTATAAAAACACTTATTATTTGGAAACTTACCACAGTAAGAAGAAGTAGGTTTTTGTTGATGTTATTAAATTTTAACTATCTTTCCTCAAATCTTCAAAGTGTTCCTTGATGGCTCGCTGAAATAATTGAATGACTCTTGAGTTGTTTAACAGAAGACATCTTAGCTTTCTTTCATTACCCAGCCCATAGCTTCTTTTCTATTCCCATGAAATCCCTGTACATACTTTACAAGCCTTCCTGAACAAGCTTGCGTCGATCTCTCACCAAGCTCTTAACACAATTTGAATACGAAAGAGATACTGAATAAAAAGCTTTAATCTCTTGTCAGCTTTTCTTTTCTTCTTCTTTTTTCCCCCTTTTCTTTTCTTCATCTCCCTCTCTTCCAGGAATTTTCTATATGTAAGGGAATACTTTTTGCATAAAGAATGTTAGTGTAATGCTCCAGAAAGGCAACCAATATGAAGGAAACTGAAAGGCCAGAGTATCAAGCTTTTCAGTAGCAGTTTAAGCTATATTTGTGGAAGGATACCCAAGTGCCTGCTTTTCATTTTGGGTTTGCAGGTGAAATATTAGAAGGAAGAAAGAGAGTGCCCTTTAACAAAATGATTCAATCAACAAGCAAGTTAAAGCAGTATCCAGTGTGTCCTGAACCTCAAATACATTGGTCCTCTTTCTTGAGTTACTACTGGAGCTGCTTTGAAAGGCCTTTCTGTTCTCGGGTCTCTTGTCAGTTTGAATGCCAGGAAATGAGACCCTTTTGTGAGATTAATTAATTGCAGGAGCTGATCGGCCCCAGTCCAATCACCATGCAACCGAGCTGTAATTGCTACTTTGTGGAAAGGAACGAAAAAGTTTTGGTTGCAGTTTAAGAAGAGGGTTTAAGGAAAGGTCTTTGAACTAAAGGTCTCAGTGCACTGGATTAAGGCAAGCAGCAAGAAGGCCTTTGAAGTTGGCTAAGAGGTTTTGGAGGAGAAAAAAGTTGGGTGGCAAATGGGAGTTGGCAGCATCAAAAGACCCAGCATCCTTCCCCCCTCCCCTCCTCACCTGCTTGCTCTCAGAACATGAAGGAGGCTGGAAGCATCATTTTCTGGAACAGTCAATTTAATGAGAGTGCTTTTTTTTTTTGTTAAATTATACTGTGGCACTCTTCTTGGGTGAAGCCATTCACATATCTCTAGGCTCAACTCAATTAAATATGCAAATAGATATTGGATAATCTGGATCACACAATTTCAGAAATAAATACTCTTGCCTAGTTGCAGATGGGATACCTTTGAAGCCTAAGAAATCTGACTTGTTTTCCCTTTGCTTGAGTTACTGTTTTCTGTTTTTTATTATTATTATTTGCAACAACAAAATTGTATCACAGTGGCCAGTTGTTTTGCCAGATTTGGCATTGATTACTAGTCAGCCCCACCCAGGGGCCTAGGACATCATAACGCATTTTCGTAATATGCATGAAGATCCAAGCAGTGCGGCTTTTTGCATTTGACTGATGGTGATTTTGTCAATTTTTAACTGTTTTAAATGTAATTCCAGTACTTTTGGAATAGCACCCAGTGTGCTGATTACCACTGGAATTACCACTGCTGGTTTGTGCCATAGTCGTTGAATTTTGATTTTTAAGTCCTGGTATTTTGCGATTTTTTTCATATTCCTTCTCATCGACTCTGCTATCACCTGGTATTGCAATGTCTATGATTGTAACCTTATTTTTCTCAATCAGTGTGATGTCTGGTATATTATGCGCCAGTGTTTTGTCTGTTTGTATGCAAAAATCCCACAAGATCTTGACCATTCCAATGGATCATTTGTGCTACTGAATTGTGCCGCAATTTATAATCAGTCTGCATGATTTTTTTACAGCAGCTGAGTATGTGATCAACAGTTTCATCAGCTTCCTTGCAAAGTCTGCATTTGGCATCATCAGAGGATTTTTCGATTTTGGCCTTAATGGCATTTGTGCGGATAGCTTGTTCTTGCGCAGCCAGGATTAGTGACTCTGTTTCTTTCTTTAATGTACCTGCTGTTAACCATAACCAAGTTTTTTCACTGTCCACTTTATCTTTTATTTTTTCCAGAAATTGGTCATGCAAGGCTTTGTTCTGCCAACTCTCCATTCTTGATTTTATCACATCTTTTCTGTATTCTTGTTTCGTCTGTTGGAACTTCAATAGATTTTTGTTCTTTACTTCAATTAATAGATGTTCTTGATTTTCTTTTAAATAATCAGCCAGTGCATGTTTTTCTTCTTCAACTATTTGCTTCACTTGTAAGAATCCTCTGCCACCTGATTTTCGGGGCAGGTAAAGTCTATCAGTATCACCACGTGGATGTAAACTGTAGTGCATTGTCATTAGTTTCCTGGTTTTTTGGTCCAAAATGTCCAAATCAGCTTGTGTCCAGTTAACTATAACAGCCGTGTATCTTATAACTGGTATTGCCCAGGTATTTATGGCTTTGATTGTATTTCCACCATTCAATTTAAATTTCAAAATTCTGTTGGTGTACTCTCGCCTGACAATAGTTTTTACTTCTCCATGCTTGATGTTATCCAACTGCAGAATGCCTAAGTATTTGTAGGCTTCATTTTCGTTGCATTTAATTAGTTGGCCATTGGGCATTTCAATTCCCTCACATGCAGTGATTTTGCCCGTTTTTATGGATACAGTAGCGCATTTTTCCATGCCAAACTGCATTGAAATATCCGTGCTGAATACCCGGACTGTGTTTGTCAGTGATTGGATTTCTATTTCTGACTTTCCATAGAGTTTCAAATCATCCATATATAATAAATGTGAAATTTTTTAAAGCCTCTTTGGCTGTTTGGTAGCCTAATTTCATTTTTTTTAAGATTACTGATAGTGGGATCATGGCGATGATGAAGAGAAGAGGTGAAAGTGAATCACCCTGGAAAATTCCTCGCTTGATATTAACCATTCCATAGTTCTCATTCCTTGCTGCCAACTCAGTTCTCCATTGTTTCATTGCCTTTTCAGTAAAGGATGTAATATTTTTGCTAATGCCAGTTGTTTCTAAGCATTTTATGATCCAACTATGTGGCAGTGAGTCGAATGCCTTTTTGTAATCAATCCAGACCATATTCAAGTTCGTTTTTCTGTTCTTACAATTTTCTAATATCATTTTATCAATTAGAAGCTGATCTTTTGTGCCCCTGCTCCTTCTTTTGTTGCCTTTTTGCTCTACTGGCAAGATGTTGTTTGTTTCCAAATAATCCATCATGTTATCTGCAATAATGCCTGTGAGTAATTTGAAGGTTGTTGGCAAGCATGTTATTGGTCTATAGTTTTCAGGTGTTGTTCCTTTAGTTGGATCTTTCTGAATCAAGTATGTTTTTCCAGTTGTCAACCATTCATCAATTTGGCCCTTTTGTAAAATTTCATTCAGTTGCCTGGCTAATATTGCATGTAAACTGGTCAGATATTTGAGCCAGAAACCATGTAATTGGTCCTTTCCAGGTGATGTCCAATTCTTTACCTTTTTAACTCGATTTTTGATCATCTCAGTTGTTATTTCTAATACTTGCATTTGTTTGTTGCCAATGCTTTTCTCAAAGTCATGTATCCACTTTGCTTCCTTGTTGTAGTCCTTTGCATTTTCCCACAATTCTTTCCAGAATTCAACTGTGGCCTGCTTCTCTGGTTTTTCACTTTTGGTGTCACGATTCACATTAAGACTTTGATAAAAACACCGTTGGTCTGATCGAAATTGCTGATTTTGTTTATATTGGATGATTCGTGCCTCATATCTTTCAATTTTTCTAGCTGTTGCTGTTATCTGCTGTTTTACAATCTCTACAGCTTCATTGATGTTTCTTGTATCCAATCTATATCTTCTGATTAGCCGATCTATGATTTTGTTGTTTTTAAGCCGTTGCTCATGCATGTTCTTTAAGTTACTAGCATCTGCCCTTAATTTTTTGATTTTTTGTTCTAAACGGATTTTCCACTTTGGCTTTGATGCTTTTTCTGTTGTGTGACTAGGTACTTTAATTTTAATGCCTAGTTCATTAGTGACTATTACAGCTGCGCTGTACATTAACTGGTTTGTTTCCAAGATGGATCCCGGTTCAATTGTTAAAAACACTGCATTAACCATTTTCATGATAGGGGCCAAAATTTTCTTAGGCACAGTTTTTAGTGATGGTAAACGTTGCCTTTCCTCATTAAGCAGAAAATGCTCCATGATCTTATCCTTCAATTCTTTTTGTTTTTGAGTTAGTTCATCAGTTGGTTCAATGATAACTGGTTCTAGTGGTGGTGATGTTATTTCCTCCCCGAGAGCTTCTTCTGGGAGTTCTACTATAGTGTCTTTAGTTGTGTCTTGAATATCAGTTATTTCCGCTTGTGATATTGTTTTTTGGGTTTTGCAATTTGCCTGAATCTCCTCATGTTCAACTTTACTAAACACTTTATTCCGTATAATAAATCGCCTTTGATCTGCTAGTCGTTGTTCACTAACATTTGAATCTGGATATTGTTGTTTCCATAATTCATACATTCGCTTTAAATATCCTCTTTTTTCTGGCTCTGAGTTGTAGAAAAATAAAAAATTATTATTATTATTATTATTATTATTATTATTATTATTATTATTATTGTTATATGTGTTAATCTTTCGTGAGATTCACAGCCTTTGGGGCTGTTTGGTAGCTCAACAGCTTGAGTCTTAACCAAGGACCTAGGAACTGTTAAGGTAATGTCAGAGGATATAAGCTGTTCCAGGTAGGGTGGTTTTTTGTAGAATCAGAATGTTCAAGTCTGATAAATTTAAAATTTCCAAATAGCAAGGTAGCCCTTTAGGTATTGCTCCAAGGGCTCCAATTACAATTGGGACAGCACACAATTTCTTTTTCCACAGTCGCTCAACTTCAATTTGCAGGTCCCGGTACTTTGTGATTTTTTCTTGCTGTTTATCTTCAATTCGTGCAACTCCAGGTATTGCAATGTCAATGAACCATACTTTTTTTCTTTTCAACTATTGTAATGTCAGGTGTGTTGTGGGCCAAGTGCCTGACAGTCTGAATTCTGAAGTCTCACAAAATCTTGACTTTCTCATTCTCTAAAACCTTCTGAACCTGATGTTCCCAGTGGTTTTTGCTATACTCATATCCAAACTTTTGGCACAATTTCCAGTGAATGATCTTAGCAACTTGGTCATGGCGTTGTAGTTAGTCAGTTTGTGAAATTTTGCTGCACCCACTGATCAAGTGGTCGACTGGCTCGTCTTTCTCATTACAGAAGCAACTTTTGCTGTTGGTGGTAACATGTTGAATTTTTGCCTTCATGCAGTTTGTGGCTAAGGCTTGTTCTTGAGCTGCCAAAATAAAGCCTTCTGTTTCTTTTTTCAGTGCTCCTGATCTTAACCAGTTCCAAGTTGTAACTTTTCAAGTATTGGTTATGCATAGCTTTGTTTTTCCAATTTTCAGCTCACTTCTCAATTACTTCTTTCTTATATTCAGCTTTTGACTTAATTGTCTTTAAAAGGCCTCCTTTATTTACTTCCTTTATTATTATTGTTGTTGTTGTTGTTATTATTATTATTATTATGCAATGTATCAAGTTTTATACACAAATTTTAATGATTTGTAACACGAGATTCAGCTAGATTGGTTAAGTATAGGTAGGTTCAGAGGTTTTAAATCCACAAGCAAGTTTTTCCCCCCAGAAATCAGAACTTTATATAATTTACATTCCATCTCCTTTGCTCTTCCTAACCTCTTTTTTACTGTTATGATTGTTAAAGAAAGCAGTTTTAATTACAGCAGGGGGAAAAATAGGATTCTGGTAAAAATGGAATATAAGAATGAAATAATACAAGTTTTGTAAATATTGGAAGCCCTTACACAAATATTGATTTGGAATATTTGATACTAAATAACATGAGCTTCTTAAAATTTGAGAATTAGTGGATCTGGCTATTACTAGATATAGCTAGGTTCATACAGTGCAAATATTTATATTTTATTGTGTGTGTGCAAATCCCCGAACTCATTGAAATTTAATGCAGAAGCAAAACAGTGAGAACTATGTAATTTGCCGAATGCCTTCTTTCCAAACAAACAGAACTATATTGGGGAAAAATATTTTTATACAACCAAAGGTTTTGACAAACTTAAATTCAGATGATTCCAATGTATGTACCTAAACATTAGTGCCTTAGTTAAATACTAACAAAGTATCAATTATGTGGGCACTCAGAATAGTGTTTGTGTGCACGCCAGTGGTGCGTTTCAAAATTTTTTAGAACTTCTTCTGTAGGTGTGGCCAGCTTTGTGGGAGTGGCTGGCAAGCCATTCCCATCCGGTCACATGGCTGGCATGTGACTGGGTGGGCATGGCCAACTTGTAAAATGTGGTGAAACTCACTTAACAATGCTCTTGCTTAGCGATCAAAATGTTGGCTCAGAAACTCTGGCATTTGAAGCATGCAAGTCTTAAAGCTGACCCTTTAGAAAAAAAACCCAGGGGTGTTCAAACTTGACAGCTTTAAGACTTGTGGACTTCAATTCCCAGAATTCCTCCTCTCGCTCTTCATCTTGATGATGTGCGGACAGGTGGGGGGAGGGAGCTGGAACCAGTTCTAAATGGCCCTGTAGATTTGTGGAACTTCTTCTATAGAAAAGGTTAGAACTGGCAGGAACCAACCCCTGGTGCATGCACACATGCATGTGTGTGTGTGCATGTGCATGCGTTTCTGTCTTAGATGAAACCTACGATGAAGGAATGAAGGCACAAGCTAAGGGTAGCCTGGTTTATTTAGATTCAATATGCAGATCTTGTCATGGCACAAATGGCATTAATGAACCAAATCCATGGCATTCATTTTTTTCTTGGCTGAAAAAGGTGTGTACATTGAGTACAAATCATTTAATGTACATTAAGAAAATTCATGTACAAGATGGAGGAAATTACTTTAAACACATTATCTGTACTAGGAACTGCTAAGCTAGATCGATAAACTTGTGATATAAAATATGCATCTAAAATAGGTATAACAATTACACATCTTCTGGATTTATTACAAGATTTACTTGGCAGAGAACAAAAGGAATAGAGCAGAGGTCAGCAACTTGTGGCTCTGGAGCTTCATGTGGCTCTTCCATACCTTTGCTGTCGCCAATTGGTGCCACAATTGATAGGGCTTTTTTTTAGGACAGATAAAGGGAAAAAGACGCCGCGCTAGGAGGAGACTCTATGATGGGGGAACTGGACTTCCGGTCAGCTCCAGAATTGAATGGGGGGGGATTCTGTTTAAGACCTGTGGCTCTTTGAGTGTTTAAGGTTGCCAACCACTGGAATAGCGTATGCCGAGCACACAAACACAATTGGTAGAATAGAGTTCTGCTTGATATGTAAACATTTGCATAGATTCCCATGATCTACCTCTTTTGTCTTGTATTTTTAAAATCTAAAGGTCTTTGTTTTTTTGTTTTCTGTGGCATTGTTACACTGGAGGCTTCAACTTAATTCATAATGGCTTCAGGAAATGTTGTAGCTTAAAGTTAAGGTTCTAGACTGCAGGACCTGTGAACCAGACAGGACAGCCCTTGGAAGAAAAAAAGAGTTTCTAAAGGCTTTAAGAGGTGACATTGCGGGGTTCTGCTATTCTCCTTTGGGAGTGATCAAGGTGCTCTTGCCCACAGGTTTTACACAAATTTTATGTCAGATGCATAGCCTATTTCTGCACAGCACGTTCATGTTATATGAGCTAGTCTTTCTCCGACTTGTCACTTTCTGTGGGGCTTTATGAAAGCTATCATTTCAATATATTGAGAGATTGCCAAGTTAAGAAAGCTGCTATAATTCTTCAGATTTTTTAACACTGTAAAGGAGGCTGTATTTTGATTCAAGGTTGAACACTTTACTTTCCATATTTTCTCAAAAATAGTATACTTCAGATTTTTTTTAAAGCAACTTGATTTTATATTTTATATAGTCCTCAGTACAGTGTAAGATTTAAAGGAATAATTGGGACTGATTGTAAAGTTAAAAAAAGGGGAGAGGGCAGAAAAGTTGCTTTCTTACCACTACCAATTCTCTTATTTAATTGGGAATTGCTTGGATATTCTCATGAATGGGATAGAATTAACTTAAATAAATGAATGAATAGAAAACCAAACAGAGATTCTTCCATCTGACCTTATCCTAACATGTAGACAGAAGTTTCAGAAATTGACATATATAGATTTTGATGGAAGGAAGAATGTTAAATCTGGCTCTGAAGAAAGCTATTCTTTGTTTTGGGGAGATCAGGTCATTTAGATATCTTGCCGATTCCCACACACACTGTTTGATTCTCTCCCTACTGTGGAGAGGCAACCTATTTAGTTCTTCTTGGAACTCCATGTCCCTCATTCTATTAATTACTACTTGCTTTGCTTGCTCAAAGCCTAGGGACATTAAGAATAATGGTGAGAGCCCATAAGAGCCCAGCTTGTGATCAATTGCTTGTTTCCAGGGGTTATAACAGGTCATGAATTCTAGAAAATCAAAAGTTATTTTGGTATATTTTGGTATAATGCATTGTGCTAAACAATAGAATAGTACAACCATTTCTCTTTATTTTTTCTGATATTAAATTCAATAAAGCAATTAGATTTACCAACATATTTTCTAATACAACAGCTGATAATTTTACTCCATATTATATTTAGTCCATAGCATATTTAATCTATGAGCAAAGCTTTGTCTAGTTGAATCCAAAGTATTAAATTTAACTATTTTGGTGCCCAGTTATTCTTCTGAAATGGATATGTCTAGCCAAAGTCTCACCTGTGGCAGACAGTAAATTGTTTGTGTGGTACAAGCATTTCCTTCTAGATAGGTCAATCACTTTTCATCTGCAGAAAATTTAAAAAGTCTGATATTGTTTCAAGATTGCCTTTCTTCTCCTTGATACAATTATGCATATAGAACTTGGCTTCCTTGACTTTTGGGAACGTGTTACCTATTACCACAGTGTCTGATTATGAGTGGCCTCATAGCAGCACCTACCAAGTGTCAAGTAGGAAATACATGCTACATACAGGAAAAGGTTCACACCTAATTTGAAGATTTAATCTTCCTTGCCTCTATTTACGCCTTTTCAAGTCATTGGTGTTTTCAAAATAAGATACATTAAGGCATTTTTATTTAGGCTACCATTTTGGGTCAAAGAGCAAATTTGAATGTAATTTAAACTGCTATTCTGAACTGCACCATTTTGAGATAAGAGGAATATGATTTATCATATTTCCTCATCCTGAGTTAATATTAAGCTTGGCTTGTATTTCAGAGTCTTTCACAATACTTAATATGAATACTTTGGAAAGTCCAGTTACAGGTTTTTACTCGAATGAGATGTTACATAGACTTACATGGAACCATGGTGACGCAATGGGTCAGTATTGCAGGCTAATTCTGCTAACAGCCAGGGGTTTGAGCCTCACCAGATCAGGGTTGACTTAGCCTTCCATCTTTCCAAGGTCAGTAAAATGAGGACCAAGATTGTTGAGGCAATATTCTTCCTCTGTAAACAGCTTAGAACAGGCTGTAAAGCACTATGAAGCATTATATAAGACTCAGTGCTATTGCTCTAAAATGCATTTCCCTTCCCAAGATATCTTAGCTGTCAACAACTTTTCACGTAAAGAACAACTGTTATTCAATAGTTTTATGCTCTGACTGCATCAGTTTGATAGTGCCTAGCTACCATGATTTTTGGCACCTTGGTTTCTTTTTACAACTCACCATTCCAGACATAACTGCCATTTCAAGTGAGTTTGATAGCATGTCATGGTCGAAATAAGTAAGGTAGAATTTTGTGATTTTGCCTTCCAGCGATATGTCTGGTTTTATATACAGCAAAACTTGCTTGTTTTGTCATCTTTGTTGTTCAAGGAATGCATAGGAGCCTTCTCCAACATCACAGCTAGAACAAGTCAATTTTCCTCCTGTTTAATTTTTTCAAGATACAATTTTTGCAACTGTAGGTAAGTATGGAAAGTCCAATAGTCCAGATTAATCTACATTTAGTTGCTCTTTCATACTTAAGTCATGCTCCTCATTGCCATGCGATCCAATATGATTTCATACTTTATTTCTGGACTCCATTCACTGCTTTGATCAATCTGCAATCCTAGAAATGTGAATTCTTGCATGCATTCCATCTCTTCACCATGAATTGTTATTTTGACATTTTCAGTCCTTGCAGTGTTCATGAGCTTAGTCTTTTTGACATTCAGGGAGAGGCCAAATTTCTCGCTTTTTTCTTTAATCCTTTTGATCAGAAGTTTCAGGTCTTCTTTGGTTCCTGAGAGAAGAGCTGTGTTGTCAGCATATCAAAGGTTGTTGATGTTCTTTCCTCCAATCTTTACTGATTTCTGATTGTTCAAGTTTCAGATTCCTTGTGATCAAGTCAGCATGTATGTTGAATAAGAAAGCTTAAAGATTGCAATCTTGCTGCAGTCCTTTCTCTAACCTGAATCCATCAGTGCTCCATGTAGTATTTACATAGAAGCCTTCTTGTTTATGTACAGGGACTGCACTAACTTGTGAGAACTAACGGGTATTCTAGTGCTCTCCATGACTTGTCATGATTGGCATAATCAAAAACTTTATTCTAGGCAATAAAGCAGTTATAGTTATTTTTGCAAAGGCACAAATAATCAGGACCAATTGTAATGTTGCAGGATAGAAGATTTATTCAAGCTTATACAAAAGAATCTTGTCAACTAATGTAGTCAACTAAATTGGCACCATATAAGGGTCAATGGAATACATGAGGGATTGGACTTGGAGCCCTTGTGGGAACACAATGAGTCTAAACTGATGACATGCTTAACTTCTCCCCCAGATCTCTTTCCTATATTTCTTTTGATATTCTTGAGGTTTTTTTTCCATGATCCTTTATAGATTTGCAATATGGTCATGAGTGCCACAACTCCTTCTAAAACCAGCTTGATCATCTGGCAATTTCCTTTCCATGATCAGTGCCACATATGGATATTAATGGGAATTTTTTTAACTTGAGGAATGAGGACAATTGTGTGGTAACTGGAGCAATCCTTGGTGTCACACTTTTTTGGGCAATGGAATAAACACTGATAGTTTGCAATCATGTGCCCGTGTGTTCATTTCCCAAATTTTCTGGAACAATTCTGCCACAATTTTCTGATGATTGTGGGTGGTGCAAGCTTCAGCAAATCTGCAGGGATGATATCAACATCTGGAGTCTTGTTGTTTGGCAGTTGGCTCATTGCCCATATGATTTCTTCCTAAAGGATAGCTGGTTCTATTTCTGCTTCCCTTTCCTCATCATCTTTGTTGCTGGCATACAGCTCTTCTATATATAATTGCCATCTGTCTTGATACCTTGTTGGTCAGACAGTTTTTTCCCTTGCTTGTTTTGATGATACTTTTATGAACAGTGTTTGAATCCTTTTGCATTCCTGGTGTGAACCTTCATTCAATCCTCTTCTAGCTGCTTACAGTGCTGGTCCCAGTAAACTTCGTTGATTTTTCTTGCTGCTTTGTAAATCTGCATTCAATCACCTTGTTTCCTCCTATTTGCCTGTTCTTTGACAGTTTCCTTTGCTTGGCTATTCAGATGGTTTCATCTGAAACTCACTTGTTTTAAACTTAGTGACCACATTTAGTAAGAAATAGACAATGGTGGGGGAAGAAGAGGAAGCTTCTTCAAGCAATTTGATTACATTATTGAGATATACCCAGCCTTGTTAGTTATCTCAGATAGGGAATCTTTCTCTGCTAGGCTCTTCCAGCAGAGACGCTGACCAGGTTTTTTTGGCTAACAATTTCTGCCTCCTCCCAAGAGATGTTTTAATGAGCCCCTCTGACATGGCCAAAGGCAAGAAGTGTCCTCTGGGCCACTGAGGTGAAGAGCCAAAGCTTAACCTACTAGGCTAACAATAATTAATACAGCATTTTCCCTCCAATTCATCTCAATGCTCTAACAAGTTACCTTTTTTGATTCTCAGTAAGCTGCATAACATTAGGTCTATCACATTACATATACGTAGGAAATGGAAATGTATGGTCTAATATAAATGAATTTAGAATACTAATTAGGCGAAGGCAATGGGCACACTATGAGCGACTGAAAATTGAGAAATCTACTTTTTGTTTTCTTTAAGGACAAGAAATGAATTTTGATTGCAAGGAGGCAGTCCATTTGAGCTGGAAAGGGTTTGACTGCAAGATTGTTGTTTAAAAAACATTTTTAAGTAAGAAATAATCTATTCATATAATCCACATATGCATACAGGCTGCTCAGATTTATGCTGTTGTATGCTGTGGTGATTATGTCATCGGATATCTGGGTGGCAGCCTTGAAACCATTTTATTTTTAAAGACTGACAATTTTCAAGGAGAAAGTATTTACTATATAAGCCATTCTGATTATATAGTGACTGAAAATAATGTATCAACCCTAATAATAATAATATACCAGTTTTAATATTGCCAATGCTATTTTTTCTTCAGTTATACCATCCTCAGTATGGGCATATGGATCCTTTATTTTTCATCAAGAAACACATATACCCAGTGACACTTTAGAGACAGACACATCATGTAGGATTAAAAGAAAGAGGGAAAGACATTGATAAAAAGATGAGTGTGAAAAAGAAATAAACATATTTAGTTTTTTTTTTAAAGGGTCTCGAGCCAACCCGAAAGCTCTTTAGTGATGCGAAGAGGGCATCAATCATGTCTCTGGGCACATTAAGCTGTTACATATTACAGCCATCTCGTTTTAAGTGGTGTAAGGCTCATCTCATTTGCATATGTTGTCTTACAATCTGGCTGCAGGCCTGTCTCCACTGTGAATAAGGTGGCTGTGCAAGGCAGCTTGGGGTTGGCATAAAAGATGTGTCAGAATCAAGCTGCTCCACTAATCAGCTTTACTGGGACAAATACATGATAGTCTATGTGAAGCAATTGAGATAACGGTAATGCAGCATCCACTGGAATCATCTCTCTGTGTGTGTCTCTGTGTCTCTGTATGTGCATGCACTTACATATATATATATAGAGAAAGGGGGGGATAGTGTATCTTTCTAGTGTGCATGTGTGTCTCTCTCTGAAGGGTTTAAGCTACCTTCAGATCCTTCCTAGAAAATGTGTAAATACTGCAGTGATGTTCTACTGACCTCTAAAGGCAGTTGCTTTGAGTTGTTGTATTTTTGTTAAAACTTAAGACTTAACACATATCATTAAAAAAATGTTAATGGAGGGATTCTATGCCTTCACCAACAAAGTCATTCAATTTTTTTATAAATATATTCTCCTGCATATCTAATGTTGTGGCTGCTGTTACTACTGCTATTATTATTTCTACTTCAACACCAGTCAATAAATATTCTCTCCAACCTCTATTGCTTGCATCATTCCTCTTCAATGCAGATTCATCCATGTTGTCCTATATCAAGACAGCATGCCCAACCCAATGACATCTTGTTTGCTTGATTCTTTTTTCCTCCTGGGCCAGATATTTGTCATTTGACCATGTCCCGTGGCTGTTTTCTACATTTCCCTCCGCTAAACAACTTTGAAACTTTATCCTCTCCACAATTTCCTGCAGTGGGGTGAAGCAAACTATAAATCCTGCTCCTAGAGGAAAAGACAGGACCTCATGGTGGGCAAAACAACATGGAGTTGAGCTGACATGGGAAAAAAGGGAGGGAACTTTTCAAAAGACTATATGCCATAATACTTGATCAGTTCCTAAGTGGAAACTATAGGATATTATTTTATTTATGAATGCAACATTGATGTCAGTCAATACTACCCTCTTAGATATTTGATTAAAGCCCAGCATTAAAATAACAGTATGTCTATCTTTCCTGTCCCCACATCAACACTAGCATGACAGTTGCTAAATACGACAGAAACCACAGTCGCTTTCTTTTCTTATTTGCTGCAATCATTATTGCAGTGTGCATATATTTTTGCATGTGTGTGAGGCACATGCATGCCTCATCGATCACCTGGAGACCAAACTCAGAGATACACCCTGGAATTCATGACATAAAATGAAATAGGCTATGTTGTATGGTTGATTTATGTTGCTGCTTCTTACATGAGGTCAGAAAGAACTTTTTTTTTCAGTTTCTCTTTAAGAATGATGGAAGGGTGTTTTTTTAAATGGGGGTTGCAGAGGAGGTTGAGTGTCCCCCCTCCCCCCAAATGGCACATTGAAAGACCTCTAACACTGAATAGTTAGAAGACAATAACCAAATGGTAAAAAGGTCCCTGCCTACATATACCACCCTGCCGCTGGCATTAATCCAGGCTTTGGGCGAATCTGAAATTTCCTAAAGATGTATTAGTGTCTTATACACATTTGCTCCTGTGCACTCATAATCCTTTTTACTGGCTTCTTAGTTGTATGCTTTGTATTTAAATTTTCCCTTCTGACCAAGTAAATCCCTTTAGATGAAGTGACAGCAGCTTTTCAGCACCCATAGCTGGGTGACAGCTGGTGTACAAGCTCTGAAAAGACGGCAGAGTGTTCCTCGCTAGCTTTCCTCAAGGCCAGCGTCAACCACCAACTGAGCGATTTGTTAGTTCCTCCTTTAAGCATCAGTCAGCTGAAGAGGTTCATATTATATAGCGAAGTAATACAATCGCTATCAATATAAACAATATCTGCACTCCTGGCTTTCAGCCGTGCTTTTAATTAGCTACTGAATTATGTGAACCTAGTACATTTTCATTAAACCCAGTATAACCCTTTATTAACTCTCTGTGAAGGACAGTAAGTCCGTTGTAGCCTGGATTTGGGCATAGTCATTTAAAATCTTTGCTTGAAAGGAGTAACCATTAGGAGTTTTTGAAAGAGTAGACCAGCAGTTAAAACACTGTAGGGAGAGGCCATGGTGGTGGTGGGGAATAATTCTTATCCCCCCCATCCTCTCTCCATGTAAAATGTATCTCTTGGTCATTCAGTGACTAATATATTCTGCTCTTTCAGCTTAGATTTGCTAATTTTCTTTTTGGAAATTAGCAAGGTTTGGGATAAGGAAGAGAAAGTTGCTCTGGCAATCTCTCTGGAAAAGCCATCGCCAAAAATAAATTATTTTGGAAGCGGGCTATGCAAGAAATACAGGTTTTCTGGATGCACTGTTTCTTGTAGAGAATTTCCAATGGCTGCATGAATAAATAGAGGTGCCCCTTTTGGTAGTTCTCAGTATTTAATCCTTAAAAATCGTTCTGTTTTTAAAATGAAAAATCACATTGTTCAAACTTTAATTTAACACATTTTTTTATTTGTAGACTTGAGATTATGTGGGAGTTGATGGTGCGAGGAAAGTCACGCATTTAAATCACGGGTAAGGTCTATGACATGAGTCATATCAGTTAATGCTTATCTTTGTACCAAACTGATTCACATGCACTTAGACATACACAAAAATTATAACAATGTATTTGAGTGATATCAATGATCTTCTGAAAGGACTTAAAAGATTTCAGCTAACCGTCAATCTAATTTATGATAATCAGAGAATTTCATAGCAGTGATATTTTCCTGTTTTTTTTAAATGATATTCTTATTATATTTTTCTTAAAATCGAATGCTTTCAATAGTAACAGAATTTCAATGGCACAGAAACAT
Organism: Thamnophis sirtalis; assembly: GCF_051295495.1. Classification (NCBI taxonomy): domain Eukaryota; kingdom Metazoa; phylum Chordata; class Lepidosauria; order Squamata; family Natricidae; genus Thamnophis; species Thamnophis sirtalis. The sequence continues at coordinate 33,262,140 of NW_028261392.1, forward strand.
TGCCAACTAACAATCCAAAATTAAATATTTGACACCTTAATCTCAAATTAGCTACATACAATTCCCATCAAAATTAGTACTACTACTTAATATTTTTTGTTGGGTGGGGATGTCAAATTTGCAACTTGCAAGAAATTCAGTGTGTATGAATAGAAGATAATTTTTAAAAAATTATGTTTACTGTGTGTGTGTGTGTGTGTGTATGTGTGTGTATGTATGTGTGTGTGTGTGTATATATATATATATATATATATATATATATATATATATATATATATATATATATATATATATATATATATATATATATATATATATATATATATATGTCTGCCACCCAGTGGCACTTCTTGTGAGATGTGTGGTAATATAAACTTTGTAAAAAAATAATCAAATAAGTAATGTATGATAAATATCTATTTAAAGGGTATATATCTCTATATATCTATCTCTATCACTATATATCTATGTCTATGTCTATCTATGTCTATGTCTATAGTTATAGCTATCTCTATCTCTATCTATCTATCTCTATCTTGTCCTTAAAGAAAACAAAAAGTAGATTTCTCAATTTTCAGTCGCTCATAGTGTGCCCATTGCCTTCACCTAATTAGTATTCTAAATTCATTTATATCATTCTTATTTTCCATACATATCAATATGCCTTTCAACTGGAATTTTAATAGTATAAAATACACTTCTTACTGTCAAGTTTGGCATAGTTTGCAGACAATTCACATCGATAATATTGGACTTTTAATAACACCATCTAGTACCTAAAAAGCTCTTACTGCTTCTTTTTTTTCCTCCTATATTTTAAAAGCCATGTCAACTAGCAACACCTGTCCTATCCCAGATGTTTGAAAGAGAGACAGAATCTAATTCAATATATTTCCTCAATTCTGTATCTAATTTTTTCCCCCTTGTCTTACTAGGATTTTCAGAAACACTCCCTTAACACATTCCTTCCCTCGTCTAAGACTGAAAACACTCATGCACAATTTTGTTTTTAACTTGTTTGGAAAGGAAGGCAAAATCAGCTCAAACAATCTGTATTTTCCTAACTAATATAAGAAAACAATCTTGTCAAAGATGTTGCTGGAAATATAATGTAGTTTTCTATATTTATGTTCTCTGAATACAGGTATGGAAAGAAGTGAAGAGAAATAATAGCGAGAATAAGAGAAGGAGGCAATTTGAGAGGGGCATGATCCAAGCATGAAAAATTCTAAGACGCTTAGATGTTATCCTCATCACAGTTAAGGGTACAAACTTAAGAATGGATTTTAAAAAATGTTGAAATCAAATCAATGAGAGTAGCTACAACTGGCTTTAAGGAATTGACTACTTTTTGCATAACCTACTGTGTAGATATACTAACATTAACTGCAGATCCACAAATAGAGGGAAAAATCTTTTAAACAGATATTGCGCATGTTCACTCCAGCACGTCCCAATACACAAAATAATCTTTCCTTCGAATCCATCATAGTTGAGAAATTTAATTTTTATTCAGTGCAGACACTGGAACCTTATTCTTTGTGCTTCATTCTATTTGTGTATTGAACATCTTTGCATTTTCAGACATACGCACATGCACACACACCGCTTATATATTTTTTTCAAAAATAGTTTTTTTAAAAAAAATCAAGAAAGGATTAAAAAAATAGGGCATACCTGTATGTTTGGTGTCTGTTTACATTTTCTGTAATGTAGTCATTAAGCACACAACGTCGACTTAAAGGATGTCAAAACTGACAAGCACACTATGATTGATGATGCTGTGCTAGACTAATTCTTACCAGGTGCAGTGTGATGTGAATTCAAATGTAGCTCAGAGAGCTTATTTGTATTAGTAAAGTTATGCTTTGTCAAAGTTCTCTGACTTCTTTACCTATCAAATCTATCTTTTAATCCAAAGTGTGTTCTCCCCCTTCTTTTTGGTCTTAGATCTGTGAAAAATGCCCCCCTCCTTTCCAACCTTACAACCAGTTCCCCCCTGTGCATAGTGATTTGTTAAATAACCATTTGTCCAACTGAAAGCAAGGACTGCCTGAGTGGAAAATCTTTGGTAACACTCAGATTGTACATTCCAATTTGCACAAACAACATCAGCATTGAATTTTCTCTACATAGTCACGTTTGGGGTTCAGGTGAAAGAAAAATATCATCGAATTGACTAGTACAGATGTGGGGTTTTTTTTACAGCTCTGTTTTTAGCAGTTTTAGGGTGCTACTTTGATTATGAAATTCTCTACATGGTATAGGCAGAAAACATCATATTTTTCTGGAAAATGTAACTGAATGTATACATGCCTTTTTAAAAAAATAATGCTGCACTTCTATCAAAAGTGATTCATCTAAAAAGGATCCACAGCTCTATTATACATCCTCCCTTTTACACCCTCCTAAACATCCTCAGAGTCTACTCCAGAGAGCTGGACGGCTCTCTAGAGCAGATTCTAACCTTGTTTGAGCTGTTCAAATTTCCTGTAATGTAATACTGAATAGATATGCCAGGGAGCGGGTTTAGCTTCAGCATACATATTTCACTGATTAGAAATTTGAATGTCTGGATAGAATTGTGATGTCACTTAGTGCATTAATTCATTTGCCTAAGTCCCGCATGCAACCAGAAAATGTTGCCCTGGCTCTCAGCTGCCCTACCTCCTGATGTCATTAATTAGCCAAATCTGATTGGCTATGCAGGATTGTGATAAAGCCCCGCCATTAAAATGCCCAACCAGTGAAATGATTCATGCCTGGCAGGGAGTGCCTATGTGATTAATCCAGCCAAGAAGGAGAAATATTTATGGAAAATAGTAGCGAAATAGCAATCGCTTAGAAAGAGATGGGACATACCAGGATTCTTTAAAATATTAAACAATGAATAAATACTTTTCAGGAAATATGTATATTCTACAGAAATAACTATTTGAGTATTTGACAATTCATAAATCGGTATTAATGAATACTTTATGAAGCTCTAGTGTCATAAATAAGAACAAGTCCCTGTAGGTTGTTTAGTGAAGTTAATGATTAAAGTAATGGTTGCATATTGCATTTCCTGGCACCACAACTTTAGGCAACTGTGCTGATTGAATTAAAGCCCATGAACCTTTGCCATTTATAAGGAGTTCATTTCCCCATTAACAAAAAAAAGCAACTTTTGCCAAGCCAATCAGCATGATTAAATCAGCAGCAGTAGTGCTTGAGATGGGTGTTTACGTGTAAAATATGTTTACCTCAGAACCATGGCAACAGCAATGCTGATATCATTCTTATGTGCTTTTTGAAAGTAGCTTGTCTTCTCTGTGCCTGCAAGAAAGAGAGAAGCAGAGGAAATAAGAACAAGCCTATATTTAACTAATAACCTAAAATGAAATAGAAAGATGCTACAGTTGAACCAAAAGAATAACAAGTTGGAGCTGGAAATGAGGATTTGTTTACAAGAAGCCTTGAAATAAATAAAGGTGTCAAAACAAAGTTTGAAAACAAAAAATGGTTGAAAACATTATGCTTAAAAAAAAGACCCTTTATCATGTCCAGTGGAACAGAGCTGTCCTGAATTATTTTTAACATAAAATATCTCACTTGGCTATCAGCAGTTTAAATTTTTTTAAAAAAATGCTAGCTCTGTATTTTAATATTCTGCTATTGCAACATGTCAGCAAAGTCCCTATTTACTATGTTCCCTACTATATCTTTGAGGTGTATCCAGAAAATCCATATTATATGTTTCTACTATATTGGTCACTAGAACATCATAATGCAAGCAGGTAAAATGATCAAGTTTTCATCTGTTTGCTAACTAATTTCAAAAAGGTGTTTTTTTTTAAAAAAAAAAGTGAAGATGGCATCTGTAGCAATGCAACTAAATCTCTGCTCTTTTGTTTGGTTGGTTGTTTATAACTAAAATCCAGATACCTACTGGAAAGGGATGCAGTGGCTCGGTGACTAAGATGCTGAGCTTATTGATCAGAAAGGTCAGCAGTTCGGTGGTTCTAAACCATAGCACCGCATAGCGGAGTGAGCTCCTGTTACTTGTCCCAGCTTCTGCCAACCCAGCAGTTTGAAAGCACATAAAAATGCAAGGAGAAAAATAGGGACCACCTTTGGTGGGAAGGTAACAGCATTCTGTGCACCTTTGGCATTTAGTCATGCTGGCCAAATGACCACAGAGATGTCTTCAGACAGTGTTGGCTCTTCAGATGATCACCGTCCCCTAGAGTCGGGAGTGACTAGCACATATGTGCAAAGGAAACCTTTACCTTTACCTACTGGAAGCCAGTGCAGCTTGCAAAACAGAAGTGTTACATGGACATACTAAAGTGTACCCGTGTCTATTTGTTCCTCTGTTTTCTGGAACAACTGAAGCTCGGTTGCTCTTCAAGGGCAGATTTACTTGGATGGCTAGTGGCTTAGATGTACAGTTAAGTAATCATCAACATACTGGTGATAGTCACCAGATAATCTCTCCCAATGGTTTCATGTAAACCTTAAACAAAAGCAAGAAAAGATATCATCTGATGATATTCCATTGAATTGATGGGATTCCTTGATCCTTAGAATTAAAGGATTAATTTTTGGCATAAAGCATCTGCTATGAAAGAATTTTTTCATCTCTGCTTGAGATGTTAGGATCCTGGTCCCACTGTAGGAAGCAAATGAAGTCATTCACAGATCAACCAGAATTGTGAGGGTAAAACACAAGTTACTATGGAAAAGATATCAAAAGATTTATATGCTGTTGGGAAATATGTTTGAAGCACAAGGTATATCAAAGTCTGATTGCTGGAGTTTAGGTTCATGGTCAGAAGAGCTTTATTTGAGAAACCACAGTGGTGTAAGTCATTCTGATTTCTAGCTTTCCTCAAAGGAAACTATTATTTTTAAAAAATGGTATTCGGAGAATTTCTAGAGAAATAAAACTTGAGTCAGCAGTATAGTTGACATATGTAGATCCTGATTCCAAGGGGATCCTACCAGTTTCTTAAATGAAGTGCTATGATCAAAATCCAGCAAGGTACTTGTAATCGTGCTTTGGGAATCTGGACTGGATAAAATCTAAGGACTTTTACATTTTTATACAAACATACATAAGTGACATATAATATCTGAAAAAAATAGTTATAGCTTTAAAGAGTTTCATTACAGTAAGTATGCTCTTGTCTTCTGTGATATTAAAGAAATCCAAGTATGAAAGTAAGCATGACCAGAAATAGTTTTAATTTGTGTCAGATTTATGAGAGTTGTAATACTGTGCTAATATTTGAAGAATGAAACCTAGTCTACAATATTGTTCTTCTGTCATTGGAATTCACAGCATCTCAGTCTTTCTTTTTGTTGGGTGGAAAGAACATATTTTACAATATTTGGAATATTGTATTCTAAGCTTTTCTTCCCGAGAATAATCCACAAGGGCCTATAGTTTCTTTCTGAAGTCATCTTAAGTTAGAAAGAGAGCATAGACTTCTATCATCAATATAAAGTCATACATGCAACTGGATATTAAACATCAGGAGAATTAAATTGTTGTTGTTGTTGTTGTTGTTGTGGTTGTTGTTGTTGTTGTTGTTGTTGTTGTTATTATTATTGTTGTTGTTGTACAATTGTATCACAGCGGCCAGTTGTTTCGCCGGATTTGGCATTGGTTACTAGTCGGGCCCCACCCAGGGGCCTAGGACGTCGTAACGTATTTTCGTAATATGCGTGCAGATCCAAGCAGTGCGGCCTTTTGCATTTGACTGATGGTGATTTTGTCAATTTTTAACTGTTTTAAATGTAATTCCAGTGCTTTTGGAATAGCACCCAGTGTGCCAATTACCACTGGAATTATCACTGCTGGTTTGTGCCATAGTCGTTGAATTTCGATTTTTAAGTCCTGGTATCTTGCGATTTTTTCATGTTCCTTCTCGGCAACCCTGCTATCACCTGGTATTGCGATGTCTATGATTGTGACCTTATTTTTCTCAACCAGTGTGATGTCTGGTGTATTATGCGCCAGTATTTTGTCGGTTTGTATACGGAAATCCCACAAGATCTTGACCATCTGATTTTCAGTGACTTTTTCAGGCTGATGTTCCCACCAGTTTGTTGCTGTTTTAATATTATAATTTTTGCACAGATTCCAATGGATCATTTGTGCTACTGAATTGTGCCGCAATTTATAATCAGTCTGCGCGATTTTTTTACAGCAGCTGAGTATGTGATCAACAGTTTCATCAGCTTCTTTGCAAAGTCTGCATTTGGCATCATCAGAGGATTTTTCGATTTTGGCCTTAATGGCATTTGTGCGGATAGCTTGTTCTTGCGCAGCCAGGATTAGTGACTCTGTTTCTTTCTTTAATGTACCTGTTTTTAACCATAACCAAGTTTGTTCACTGTCCATTTTATCTTTTATTTTTTCCAGAAATTGACCATGCAGTGCTTTGTTCTGCCAACTCTCCATTCTTGATTTTATCACATCTTTTCTGTATTCTTGTTTTGTCTGTTGGGCCTTCAGTAGATTTTTGTTCTGTACTTCGATTAATAGATGTTCTTGACTTTCTTTTAAATAATCAGCCAGTGCATGTTTTTCTTCTTCAACTGTTTGCTTCACTTGTAATAATCCTCTGCCACCTGATTTTCGGGGCAGATATAGTCTATCAGTATCACCACGTGGATGTAAACTGTAGTGCATTGTCATTAGCTTCCTGGTTTTTTGGTCCAAAAGGTCCAAATCAGCTTGTGTCCAGTTAACTATACCAGCTGTGTATCTTATAACTGGTATTGCCCAGGTATTTATGGCCTTGATTGTATTTCCACCATTCAATTTAGATTTCAAAATTCTGTTGGTGTACTCTCGCCTGACAATAGTTTTTACTTCTCCATGCTTGATGTTATCCAACTGCAGAATGCCTAAGTATTTGTAGGCTTCATTTTCTTTGCATTTAATTAATTGGCCATTGGGCATTTCAATTCCCTCACATGCAGTGATTTTGCCCCTTTTTATGGATACAGTGGCGCATTTTTCCATGCCAAACTGCATTGAAATATCGGTGCTGAATACTCGGACTGTGTTTGTCAATGATTGGATTTCTATTTCTGACTTTCCATAGAGTTTCAAATCATCCATATATAGTAAATGCGAAATTTTTTCAGCTTCTTTGGCTGTTTGGTAGCCTAATTTCATTTTTTTTTAAGATTACTGATAGTGGGATCATTGCGATGATGAAGAGAAGAGGTGAAAGTGAATCACCCTGGAAAATTCCTCGCTTGATATTAACCAATCCGTAGATCTCATTCCCTACTGCCAACTCAGTTCTCCATTGTTTCATCGCCTTTTCAGTAAAGGATGTAATATTTTTGCTAATGCCAGTTGTTTCTAAGCATTTTATGATCCAACTATGTGTCAGTGAGTCAAATGCCTTTTTGTAATCAATCCAGACCATATTCAAGTTCATTTTTCTGTTCTTACAATTTTCTAATATCATTTTATCAATTAGAAGCTGATCTTTTGTGCCCCTGCTCCTTCTTTTGTTGCCTTTTTGCTCTACTGGCAAGATGTTGTTTGTTTCCAAATAATCCATCATGTTATCTGCAATAATGCCTGTGAGTAATTTGAAGGTTGTTGGCAAGCATGTTATTGGTCTGTAGTTTTCAGGTGTTGTTCCTTTACTTGCATCTTTCTGAATCAAGTATGTTTTTCCAGTTGTCAACCATTCATCAATTTGGCCCTTTTGTAAAATTTCATTCAGTTGCCTGGCCAATATTGAATGTAAACTGGTCAGATATTTGAGCCAGAAACCATGTAACCAGGTGATGTCCAATTCTTTACCTTTTTAACTCGATTTTTGACCATCTCAGTTGTTATTTCTAATACTTGCATTTGTTTGTTGCCAAAGCTTTTCTCAAAGTCATGTATCCACTTTGCTTTCTTGTTGTAATCCTTTGCATTTTCCCACAATTCTTTCCAGAATTCAACTGTGGCCTGCTTTTCTGGTTTTTCACTTTTGGTGTCACCATTCACATTAAGACTTTGATAAAAACACCGTTGGTCTGATCGAAATTGCTGATTTTGTTTATATTGGATGATTCGTGCCTCATATCTTTCAATTTTTCTAGCTGTTGCTGTTATCTGCTGTTTTACAATCTCTACAGCTTCATTGATGTTTCTTGTATCCAATCTATATCTTCTGATTAGCCGATCTATGATTTTGTTGTTTTTAAGCCGTTGCTCATGCATGTTCTTTAAGTTACTAGCATCTGCCCTTAATTTTTTGATTTTTTGTTCTAAACAGATTTTCCACTTTGGCTTTGATGCTTTTTCTGTTGTGTGACTAGGTACTTTAATTTTAATGCCTAGTTCATTAGTGACTATTACAGCTGCGCTGTACATTAACTGGTTTGTTTCCAAGATGGATCCCGGTTCAATTGTTGAAAACACTGCATTAACCATTTTCATGATAGGGACCAAAATTTTCTTAGGCACAGTTTTTAGTGATGGTAAACGTTGCCTTTCCTCATTAAGCAGAAAATGCTCCATGATCTTATCCTTCAATTCTTTTTGTTTTTGAGTTAGTTCATCAGTTGGTTCAGTGATAACTGGTTCTAGTGGTGGTGATGTTATTTCCTCCCCGAGAGCTTCTTCTGGGAGTTCTACTATAATGTCTTTAGTTGTGTCTTGAATATCAGTTATTTCCGCTTGTGATATTGTTTTTTGGGTTTTGCAATTTGCCTGAATTTCCTCATGTTCAACTTCACTAAACACTTTATTCCGTATAATAAATCGCCTTTGATCTGCTAGTCGTTGTTCACTAACATTTGAATGTGGATATTGTTGTTTCCATAATTCATACATTCTCTTTAAATAACCTCTTTTTTCTGGCTCTGAGTTGTAATAACAGGCCATTATGGCACGGTTTTCATCTGCACTATATTTTTGTCGTTTTGTTGGCTGGTCCACTTGTAGCCCACTTGTCAACGGATGTCCAGGGACCCCAACATCCGCCGCGGCCCTTGTTAACCCGCGTGACGACCGATGCGGTATGGAATTCTTATTTGTTTTTTTCACCATATTGTATGGGTTGGCGGGTTTGTTTTTACGGGACCAGATGCCAACCTGACCCCAACCCTCCTCCTTTCTCATCCGGGCTTGGGACCGGCAACGGCAGAGTTGTTGTTGTTGTTGTTGTTGTTGTTGTTATTATTATTATTTCAAGAAAAAAGGAAACAATACAGTTAAAAGTGTATAAGAAATGTAGGAAGAAAATAAAAAAAACATGATGATGATGATGATGATGAAGAAAATAATGTTTTTATCCATTCACTTGAATCCAACTCTTGGCCAGGTTTCTCCACGTCTTCTGAGCTTGCACTATTTCTTTGAGCTTTTCTATGCTCTATCTAGTGTCAGCTTTGATAGTGTCCAGCCACCATCTTCTTTAATGGCCTGGTTTCCCTTTACTTCTAACTGTTGTGAACATAATTGCTTTCTACAATGAATTCCCCTGCAGGACATGGCCAAAGTAAGTGAGAAGTAGTTTTGTGATTTTGCCTTCTACTGTGTACATATTGGCATGCATCAGACACTTGCCTGGTGTATGCCAATACATACACAGTGCACTAAAAGCCCGTGATGGCCCCCTCTCTGTGGGCATGGGAGCTGTAACCCTTGTTCTGCTCCACCATGCATACATGCATGCCTCCCGCCAGCCAGCTGGTCATTGTTCTCTGTCGCACATGTGTGGGGGGCAGGAGGCATGCAGCCCCCCCCCCCCGCTTTGGGCACTTGGCCTGGAAAAGGTGACTGGTATAAACAGTAAAATATGGGTGAACAACTAACATATCTCTAATTGTCAGTAACATATCATATGGATAATATATTTTAACAGCATTAAAAGTGAGATGGAATTCTTCCTGAGTTAAAGTGGTGACTATTGAGTTCACACTTAAGTTTTTAAAAATGGGAGGAGCAGAATACAATCTTGTTTCACTCCTTTATGATTGACACATCTACAGATAGATAGTTACTGCTGTCACATATAACTAATTTGTCTTAACATAGTAATATTCTAATCAGGCAAAGTAACTTCCAATCTGCAGAGGAATGAATCAGCTTCCAACACATTCATTCCCTGGGAATGGAATGGAAGGTTGATTTTAAATCATTGAAGGCAATATAAGGGAATGGGAATAAGTGTGCATGGATTTTTCTACTTGAACATATAAAATAGCATATTGTTTGATCATTGATTTGCACTCCCTATAGTCCACTTATTCATTACATAGATATTTCTGCTATTCCAGTCAATCTAGAAATGTGCATATATAGCATCCTGGGAATTCTTAGGAGACTAATGGAATGATTACTAAGGGAGTTCATGCTGTTACCTTTTTTGAAAATGAGACAGTAATAGAACGATCCCAGTCTTTAAGCATTGGGAATATGTTACTAGTGTGTGTAAAAAAAGAGGGACTCAAAAATCAACATTACTTTTTTTATTTTGTAAGTATCAGGTCAGTGCCAGGGGATTGAGGTGCTTCCAATTATTTGTAAGTAAATGCCAAGCACCCAATTTTTTATCACATGGCCATGGGGATGTTGCATCAGTCATAAATGTAACACCTGAGTGTAAGTCACTTTTTCAGGGTCATTGTAACTTCAAATGATTGCTAAATGAATGGCTCTAAGTAAGGACTACCAGCTAATGATGCCCACTTGTCTTTCAAGGGCATTGGTTGAAAAAAAAAGCAAGCAACTTGTGAGCATATGTTAGACAAGTCCATTTGAACTATTTCCCCAGGACTGCTAGTGTCCAGAAAAATGTCAGGATTGTCTTTCATTGATGAAAGGACCATGTTTTTGTAGTCTTATGATTTCCCAGTTGTTTTTGACTGTCATTTTATGTTAGAAGTAGTTTGGAGTATTTATTTTATAGTATTAGAGAAGCAAGGGACTCTGCAGTCTCTTCTTGGTATTTTGTTGTGAAGCAGGCCCTTCTGTTTTGAATAATATCTTTGTCTGCTCTTCTTTAGCTATCATACTGTAAGAGTTAATCAATGTACTTTCAAAAGAACCAAGCAGTATAATCCTATGTTGGTAGAACCTTTAGTAATATTCCCTGCTGTCAAAGTCAAAGAAAAGGTAGAAAAATCCTGGCAGCTCTCCAAGTTAGACATGGCCGTTTAGAAGGTGTGAGCTGATGAAATATTTAGAAGTAGGCTCACATTTCGATCAGTTAACACTTAAGTGAGGATAATTCCAAAAGTATAAAATATAGAAATCAATAATATAGAATAACAGAATTAGAAGGGACCTTGGAGGTCTTCTAGTCCAATCTCCTGCTTAGGAAGGAAACTCTAATGGCTATCCAATCTCTTAAAAACCTCTAGTGTTTGAGCATCTACAACTTCTGGAGGCAAGTTGTTCCACTGATCAATTGTTCTAAATGTGGAGAAATTTCTCCTTAGTTATAAGTTGCTTCTCTCCTTGATTAGTTTCCACCCATTACTTCTTGTCCTACTCTCAGGTGCTTTGGAGAATAGCTTGACTCCCTCTTCTTTTTGGCAGCCCCTGAGATATTGGAACTATCATGTCACCCCTGGTCCTTTTTTTTTTCATCAGACTAAACATATCAAGTTCCAGCAACCATTCTTTTTATGTTTTAGCCTCCAGTCCCCTAATCATCTTTGTTGCTCTTCTCTGCACTCTTTCTAGAGTCTCAAAGTTTTCAAAAAGATCTTCATTTCTAAATGTGTTTATGGCATGATTGACTTGCTAAGAAAGAACTGAATCAGATGAAATAATTGATTACATTGATACAGGAGGGCAGAGTCCTTGTTATTTTCTGGGTCTAATGGAGCACAATTGTTTTTAGGTTGCTTTATCAGTTGGTGGCATAACCAATGTAGAAGTTTGATGAGGGAAATTTGCTGTCTGTAATCACTGCAAAGGAAACTGTGTAGGCTTCAAATGTTTTCTTCAAAGCATCCATCTTTTGAGAGGGAGTTGTTAGTTTTTCAAACACATCTATTATAGTCTGAGCAGCTAAGCCAAATAAATCTGAAGTGTGTGTTTCTGTGTGATTGAGATTTTATTTAACTCTTCAGCTGGTGCATCATGGGTATAAATAATATATAAATAATTCCACATAGTCAGAGACAAAATTTTCTTAAAATCTTCATTCACTGGAATCATCATTCTCAATGAGGAGAAGGGAGTTTGCATGTCTATTGATTGCTAGGTAGAACTTCAAATATTTTCATAGAAATACAGGAGATTAAATCCTCAGAAGAAAGTTTGAGATGAGGAACTCATTAATTTTCAATTATTTTGCTCTCTGCGCTGATTTCAAAATCTTAACGCTGCTATATTTCTTTTTCTTTCCCTAAATTGAATGTCAGAAATTTAAAGTCATAAATAAAATATTAAATGGGGGGAGGGGAAAAAACAACGGTAATAATAACAAAAGCCTGATAAAAAGAAAAACTTGCAATGATTTTACTAAAAGAGTAAATTCATACCTTTTAATAAAATGTATTAGATGAAGATGTGCTACTATATTCCATTTTGGACTTGGTTTTTTGGTCCACCATAGAAATTATTCAAAAGATATATGAGATTGTCTGGGATATGAGTGCTTCTCAGGCTACCTGCACTCTGTGGTGATATACAGTGTCAAAGGTCTTTGAATGATCAATATGCAAAAAGTGGTAATATTTCCAATATTCAAAACTCTTTATTCTGTTTTTACTCCATTATCAATAATGGTAAACTTGATTAACTTGATTTTAAAGTTAATGTTTATTAATGCATGAGAAAGAGAGAGACAGAGAGAGAATATATATGTGTTGTGCATTTATTGTGTAGCATATACTTATACATGTTTATGTACAACAAGTTCCATATTGCTGACAGAGCTTCTTTTATTATAATTAATATAGAATTATAATCTATCTTGAGGATTTTAATTAGATAAAAGAGATGGGATATCTTGACATTATCTAACCCACTTCCAAAATTGAATAACAGAGTTGGAAGGAACCTTGGAGATCTTCTAGTCCAAGCCCCTGCTCAAGCAGTAAACTCTATACCACTCTCGACAAATAACTGTCCAATCTCTTCTTAAAAACCTCCAGGGATGGCTCACTCACAACTTCTGAAGGCAAGTTGTTCCACTGATTCATTGTTCTAACTATCAAGAAACTTCTCCTTTGTCCCAAGTTGGATGTCTCTTTTATAAGTTTTCATCCATTACTTTTGGTCCTGCTCTCAGGTCCTTTGTAGTATAGGTTGAACCCCTCTTCTCTGTGGAAACTCCTTGGGTATTGGAACACTGCTATCATATCACCCTTAGTCCTTCCTTTGATTACATTAGATATATCCAGTTCCTACAACCATTCTTCATAGGTTTTGGCCTCCAGTCTCCTGAACATTTCTTCACTCTTCTCTGCACACTTTATAGAGTCTAAGCAAATATTTTTGTATTGTAGTGACCAAAACTAGACACAGTAATTCAAAGTGTGGTCTCACCAAAGCAATATAAGTGTCAACTTGTAAAGTGTTGCCATGACTACTATCAAGTGGCATAGAGAAGGGAGAAAAATTCCATGCATACTTTTGGCTGGAGTCAGGTCTCATATTCTTACAGCTGCGCTACCTACAGTAGCATCTTGTTGGTGAATGTGATTAATGACTTCAGGCAGAGGGGAGGGGACACAGGGGTAAAGTTCAGACGCCATTAAATGTAAATCAACTTTGGTTCCGCAGGAGCACACGCCAGAATGTTGATCCTAATAAATGAATGGATTTCTTTTGAACTTTGTCTCGAGGCTCATAAATTAATTTGGTTATCTTTTGGGAACTTCACAATAAGCACACTACTGGCTCATATTTAAGTATAAAACATTAAGACAATAAATAGAGATCATAAATTTAAAATTCTATTAAAATTATATTATTCGCTTTTTTAATTTCTTCAATTTAGCAAGGTTTAGCAAGATAGGTTTTGGACTGACAAATACAAACAGAAATAAAATAAATATGTAAGAAAAACTCTTATTAAACTGCAAATGTTAAGGAGATTTGCATGTGAAAAGTATGTATTAGGACAAATTACCTTGGAAGTTATATGAGAGGCATACCCATTGACACACGGTCATGTGCATAACTATGCATATAACATTCTGTACAAAAAGGATTTTCAGTGTAATGTAGAAATGGGAGAGATAAAACTTCCTGATTAAATGAGAACATCACAGAAATTAAACAGCTGTGATAGGAGAGCTGATACACACACATACACACGTGCACTGTACACACACACGCACACGCGCACACACACACACACACACACACACACACACAATAAAATAATGAAGAAATTCCAGAAGTGGGAGGAAAAATATATATTTATTTATTTATATTTTATATTTCTAAACCACAATCAGCCAGAGTATTGTTAAGCACCCGTTCCACATATAAGCCAGATGTGGTATTCTGCTGGTTCACACCGGTTTGGGCAAACCAGTAGTGGCCGCAGCGTGAGGCTCCACCCACCTACCCAGACGTCATCAAGGACCTTCTGCGCATGCGCAGGAGGTTCTGCACATGCCTAGAAGAGCAGGTAGCACACTCCCATTACCAAATCGGTCTGGTAGTGAAGATAAGAGGATACCATTACTGATATAAGCCATGTTGTCAACATCATCAAGATGGTTTAATGTGCTTGCAATGGAACAAGCACCAGAATCAACTCCCAACTGAAGCTACCTTACTTTGCTATTTAGTTCATGTAATCTTTTTCAACTAACAGTTAGCAGACTCAAATGTAAGTAAATCATGCCCTGTCCTCTTTGATGTGATACCTTGGTTGCTCTTATGCAAGTGGCTCCTCATCTGTATGGTGGGAATTCCCATGGGTTCAAAAGCTCTGAGTTTGTATCTGGGAACATATGGCAACTTGGTCCTTTCTCCGTTTTCGGTGCAAAGGGTGGGGAGGCAGAGAGATGTCATTCAGCTTTATTTTTCAAAGTTTAAAATAAGCCATTAGAGCCATAGGCGTGCATAAATGATTCCTAAATAAGTAAGTCAATAGTTCATTGTATCTTATTGAACAACAAACAAATATTAAAACAGAAATTTCATATAATGCTGCTTGAATAAATAAGTAGTGTTTTCTGTTTAAATGTATGCCCATGATGATTAATTGAAACATGAACACTCCAGCTGCTTTTGAATATTGACAGTGGCAGTTCTGGAGTACAGTGTGCAGGTGGTGTGGCAGTTGCTATTCAGCATGGCATGATGTGCGCATGTGCTGAGCTTGCCCTGAAAATATGTTCCTGTGCCAAAATCTGCCTCCTGGTTTCATAACACTTCTTTGCCTGCAAAAGAGGTTTCTGTTTTCCTACTTCATTCTCAGAATGGTTCCAAATTTCTTCCCCAGTTCTTTGCTAATACTTTTAAGTTTATTTACTGTTTCAGTCAGGTCGTTTTTCTCTGACCCTTGTCCTCCACATTTAATGGTCAAGTCTCTTGGATTGTTCATGATTTCTGATCTCAGAAAATTCTTGAGTGGACTTGCCACATGTTTTTTGTAAAATACAGAAGGCCTGGAGAAAGTAATCCCTGATTTTTGTAATCCTAGAGCAGTGCTGGCTAACCTTTTCATCGCTGTGTGTGCCGAAAGCACACACCTGCATGCACACCCATAATGCAATGCACATGTGTCCCCCTATGTGCACCCTGCACATGTGTGCATGATGCCTACGTGACCTGCCCCCCCACATACATGTGCCACTCCCGAATGTGCCCATGCATGCACAGCAGAGATCCGAAAACCAGCTGGCTGGTGGGAGGCGCTCACATATATGCGATGAAACTGTGCTGGGGTGATGGCTGAAGTGCCCATAGAGAGGGCTCTGCATGCCACCTGTGGCACACCTGCTATGGGTTTGCCATCACGGTCCTAGATAAATTATTCTGCAGTTTTGAATTTCTTTCTTTCTCCTTCAATTGAATGAAAATTAAGAAAAGTGAAGAAGATTTTTTTTTAATGGAGCAATTCATTGCACACAAGTCCTTACTTCATGTTTCACTTTACAGAGAGTTCAAGGAGTTATTTTTCCTTTCACAATATTTGATGTATTTTCAAAATTTAATTTTAAAATAAGTAGCAGAAAACAGCAGAAAAGTCTAAATGAAATCATTGGGTGGCTTTAGTTACTTTTTAACTCTTATGGTTGGGTTTTTTAAAATTCCCAATTCCTTTCTTTCTTTTAAGAAAGCATTCCAAAAACCATGCATATTATCTGTTCAATTAATGGCTACCAGTGTTAGAAGTTCCAATCAGCAAATTTTATTGTTGATTAATTCTTATTTGCTTTTTTATTAACAGCTTGAAGTATCATCTATTGGTGAAAAAGGAGAATTGAGAAAGAGCAATGGCTAACCCCAAACCCCAAGGATGGGACTGCCCATTTATGTTCAATGTTTCACTGTGGTTTTGTGATATATTTCCAGTTGCTATGGGTTTTATACTTATGTATATGTGGTTTTTATTATTTTTAATATTTTAAGCTGCCAAGTCACGTATATAATAAGGATGGCCATATATATCCACTTGCAAAGCAAGCATTTTTTAAAGGGCAATGTACTCTGTTTACAACATTATTGTTCCAAAAGAAGAATACAATGGAAAAATTATTATACAGCCAAAAGTCCAGAGCAATCTGCAGTTTCTTTAACATGTCAACCTTGTTTTGTCCACACCAGTAAACCGCCAGTAAAATCAGTTTTAGATAATCCCCACATATAAGCACAATATGTGTACTCGTATATTTAGAAGCATATCTGTATGTTTTATTCAGAATGTGTATATGTATATATGTTTGTACATGCATACACATATTGTATAAAGGCCAGAAATTACTCTCAAAAAGTGTTGTACCTAGAACTAGATTATCTAAATCAGTAACTACAAATAATAATTAATTTTCTGTAAAATAATGCATTACAAAGTGAATTTGTGCATGCAAGTATTCATATACTTCAGTTTTGACTAGGAATTCTGAGTGTTTAGGACAGCAACTCAAGAGGTCAACAAGTTGGTGTGACTGTAGCACATGTTACATTTTTCTCTCAAGCACATGCAGTCTAGCAGATGGTAGTCATTGTCTTGGTATAACATTTTGTCTCACTATGTCTCACTATAACCAATGCCATAATTTGCTAATTTCTATTATAGCTTTTGTAGAGGAGTAGTAGCTTTATTCCTACATTTCACTCAGAGAAAAGCCAAGTTTAAGATCATTTCATAATTTTGAGCCAGCGACTTTGGGCGCATTAGAAAGGACCCAACTCTCTAAAAAGGTTTTAATGCTGTGGAAGTGAGATGAAAGAGAAGAGAATAACAAGATAGACTCAGGTAGATAGACTTAGGTAGAATAGTGATGTGGGCACCATTGAGAGACTTGAAAGAACAGGTTTGGTATAAATGGTCATGAAGAAAATCTACCTATGTGGTCACTGGTAGTCAAAAAGGACTTGATGTCACATTATCACTCACTACCTCTCCACCTAATTTTATCTCACAGATCTAAGATAATTCTCAATTAAAATATTGCTTTCTGTTTGAGATAAAAGGAGATGCTATTCATTTTATTTTTACAAAATTAAAAGTTATGCTTGAGTTATATAACTGGTAGTGCAGATAATGTTCTCTTTAGGACCCACTTTACATGTGATGATTATGTCTTCCTACATAGTCCAAGTGTTTAGCTCCTTACAGTTCTAATAGTGTTATTACTAGTGTTATTACATCATCTGTTCACTCCCTGAATGGAAACAAAGCTGCTGACACTTCTATTTGTAGAAGGCAATAAAAAAATCATTGCATTTTATAAGAGGAAACTGATCTTTGAGCAAGTATATGTGCCATATTTCTGTCTCTTCAGTTGGAGACAGAAATATTATTTGTTATCCTATTACAGTGATGGCAAACCTTTTTTGGCTGCCATGCCAAAAGTGGGGGGTGCCCCCCCCTTTTGCTGTGTTTTTTTCACCTTCCCCAGGCTCCAGAGCCTAGGGAGGGTGAAAACAGCCTCCTCTGCCCCCTTGCCCCCAGACACCATCCGGAGGCCTCAGGAGCTTCCCTGAAGCCTCCGGAGGGCAAAAAATGGGGAACCCAGAAGTTTGGGAATGGTGACTTCTGTAGGTCCGAATTTTGACCACCAGAGCCTTCACGAGCCTTCCCTGAAAGCTTTGGATGGTGAAAATAGGTCCTATGGACAAACCAGAAGTCACCATTCCCAAACTTCCGGGTTCCTCAGAGGACTGATTTTCAACCTCCGGAGCCTTCAGGGGTCTTCAGGAGGCTTCCCTGAAGGCTCTGGAGGGTGAAAAACGGTCCTAGGAGCAAACTGGAAGTCCATTCTTGAATTTCCGGTTTGCCTGTAGGGCTGGTTTTTCGTGCTTTGGAGGCTTCAGGGAATCCTCCAAAGGGCGAAAAACTGCCTCAAAAGAAGGCTGAAGTCAGCTGGAGCACTGGCCGGCTGACAAGGCAACACCTCATGTGCCCTGACAAATGGCTCCTTGTGCCTTATTCGCTGGTCCTATTAAAAGAATAATGAATTTGATTCTGTGGCTGGTGTAATGAAATGTGGATCTCAAGATTGGACACTCGTTTTTTATAGTTTGCCACATGTAGATTTCATTCCAGGCTATTCCTGATGTCTCTCCAAGAAACAATAGTGCCGGCATTGTTGGTTTCTCCCTGCTGTAAAAATCCTGCATGGATCCATTTGAGTAAACAATTATAGTCCTTTCTCCAATCTTTCCTTTTGGATGAAGGTTGTAAAGATAATGATAGCGTGAAAACTGCAAAAAGCAATGGAAGTAATATCTAATCTGGACCAAGAGAAGCCACTTTTCTAACTTTTATGAGACCAAAAGTTCAAGGGTGTAGAGCACAGGAGAAATCCATTGAGGAATAGGAGGGAGAGCTACTAGCAGGGAAATTATCAAATAAAAGGGGCGTGAGTCCAGGACAAGAATTTAATAAGACTAAACTGCTCAGACAAGCTTCTTCCTAATTCACGCAGAAATAAAGTAGTGCAGTTTTGCAAGATTGATGTTAGCCCTTCATGGTGGTTCATATCACAAAACCAATGCCAGGTAAGTTAATGCTAGTTGAAAGCCATGGCCAGCTCTGGCTGCAGCACCAGTGCCAGAATTACTGAATCTGGGATGACTGAAAAAGATCACTTATGCCCACATTATCTCATGAATGGATTACTGTAATTTGCTTTAAATTGACTTGCCCTTGTAAATCATAGCTCGCCCAATTCAAGATTGTGGTTCTTCCCCCCATGAAGTCTTATATAGTTCAGGTAGGTAGCCTAAATAGCAAGAATACTTTCATAATCTGCAAGGCCAATTCAGCTGAATGGAGAATGCATGGAGAAAATCTTCACCTATCATCTACTCTAAAACCAACGGGAGGTGTTAGAGAAGTGACAATATCTGTGAGAATACCCTGATTTGGGATTTGAATTTGAATTTGAATTTGAATTTATTAAAATTTATAGGCCGCCCTTTTCCCTGAGGGGACTCAGGGCGGCTCACAATCACAAGGGAGGGAAGTGCAACATCAAAAACAAAACAAAATGTGAACAAAGAAAAAAATAGTAAAACGCAACTTTCGTTCAACAATCAAACACTCGGGCGGGTGAATTAGGAACCTATCCCCAGGCCTGCTGGGAGGGCCAGATCTTGAGGGCTGCGCGGAAGGTCTGGACGGTGGTGAGGGTACGGATCTCAGCGGGGAGATCGTTCCACAGGGTCGGAGCTGCAACAGAAAAGGCTCTCCTCCGTGTAGTCGCCAGTCGGCATTGACTGGCAGATGGGATTCGGAGGAGGCCCAGTCTGTGCGATCGAATTGGTCGAAGGGAGGTAATCGGCAGGAGGCGGTCTCTCAAGTACCCAGATCCACTACCATGGAGTGCTTTAAAGGTGGTCATCAGTACCCTGAAGCGCACCCGGAGACCAACAGGTAGCCAGTGCAGCTCGCGGAGGACAGGTGTAACGTGGGCGAACCGCGGTGCGCCCACTATCACTCGCGCGGCTGCATTCTGGACTAACTGTAGTCGCCGGATGCACTTCAAGGGCAACCCCATGTAGAGCCCATTGCAGTATTCCAGCCTAGAGATCACAAGGGCTCGAGTGACTGTTGTGAGAGCCTCCCGGTCTAGGTAGGGCCGCAACTGGCGGACCAGGCGAACCTGGGCAAATGCCCCCCTGGTCACAGCTGACAGCTGGTGGTCAAAAGTCAGCTGTGGGTCCAGGAGGACTCCTAAGTTGCGGACCCTATCTGAGGGGTATAAAATTTGACCCCCCAGCCTAAGTGTTGGTACATTCGCCAAATTATTGGGAGGGAAGCACAACAGCCACTCGGTCTTGTCCGGGTTGAGTACCAGTTTGTTAGCGCTCATCCAGTTCCTAACGGCCTCTAGACCCTGGTTCATCACGTCCACCGCTTCATTGAGTTGGCACGGGGCGGACAGATACAGTTGCGTATCGTCCGCATATTGGTGGTATTTTATCCCGTGCCTCCGAATGATCTCGCCCAGCGGTTTCATGTAAATGTTAAATAGTAGGGGGGATAAGACCGAACCCTGTGGCACCCCACATGTTAGGGGCCTCAGGGACGATCTCTGCCCCCCGACCAACACCGACTGCGACCTGTCCGAGAGGTAGGAGGAGAACCACCGTAAAACAGTGCCTCCCACTCCCACCTCCCGCAGTCGTCGCAGAAGGATACCATGGTCGATGGTATCGAAAGCCGCTGAGAGGTCAAGGAGAACCAGGATGGATGCATAGCCTCCATCTCTGGCCCTCCAGAGATCATCGGTCAATGCGACCAAAGCGGTTTCTGTGCTGTAACCAGGTCTGAAGCCGGACTGGAAGGGGTCAAGATAACTAGCTTCCTCCAAGGCCCGTTGAAGCTGGAAGGCCACCACCTTCTCAACAACCTTCCCGATAAAGGGGAGGTTGGAGACAGGACGAAAGTTGTTTAAAATGGCTGGATCCAAGGATGGTTTCTTCAGGAGGGGTCTCACCACCGCCGTTTTAAGTACGGCGGGGAAGTGCCCCTCCCGAAGGGAGGCGGTCACGACCGCCTGGATCCAGCCATGTGTCACCTCCCTGCTGTTGGCAACCAGCCAGGAGGGACACGGGTCCAGAATACAGGTGGAGGCACTTACAGCTCGAATGGCCTTAGGAACATCAATAAATAATCATTGCCGTGGTGGCAAATTGGTTAGAATGAAGTATTGCAGACAAACTCTGCCCACAGCCAGGAGTTTGGGAACGGCTTCATTATCTAAGCAAGATAGACTCACTCTGATGGCCTTTCACACACTTGTAACAAGCAGGCTGTTAGGAAAGGGCCTGATTATGTAGTTGATGCCAGTTTTCAATAGATATTGTCACTCTCATGCTAATGTTTAATTACAATGATTTTTAAAATTTATACTGTAGTTTAAAAGTTTTAAACAATTCAGCGGTGATATCTAAAAGGTCCTGAGAGAAAAAGAGAAAGTTTTCGCATTACTTGGTCTTTTCAGTGATAATTCTCCAATTGTGGAATTTCCTTTGGAGAAAGATAGATTTATATACTGCCTCATAGTGCTTTATAGCATTCTCTGGGCAATTTGTAATGTCAGCATATTGATTGCTGGAACCCCAACAATCTGGGTTCCTATTTTACCAGCTTTGGAAGGATGGAAGGCTAAGTCAATCTTGAGTCCTGTTAGGATCAAACTCCTGGCTGTGGGCAGAGTTTGTCTGCAATACTTCATTCTAACCAATTTGCCACCAGGGCAATGATTATTTATTGATGTCATCACCAGAAATATATGGGCTACTCTAAATATTTTATCATGCTCTGTATATTGTTGGATGTCTCTGTCTTTGTTATGTCTTAGAAATCATCCCTGTAGGATGTTTAAAAGCTTTATAAATGTATTGTTTGGGAAATTCTTATTTTCTTATTTGTTGTAACTGTGTCTTTTGACAACATTCTGATTTTAATTTTATTTACCATAAACACAATTAACATATTGTATTTGGTAAGACTGACACAAATGTTTTTCTTGTAATTTTCTTCTCTTTTCAAATCCCATGTCCAAGGAGATTTAAATTTTCAAAACAAAACAGCTGGAAAGAAATTTAAATATATCCTAAGCATGGTGACACCTTCCCATCATTCAACCTTGGCACAGAACAAAATAAAATCTAAGAAAATCAGTTCATACCTTTTATTTAACATGATGTTTGTCTCTGAAATGTTTGACTCTCAAAAATGGACTATTAAATTATAACTTTTGAAAATTCCACATCCATTTTCACCTTCAAGTGTTCTGAAATGTTAATGCACAATTTGCCCAAAGATTCTTTTGCACAAATTTTCTTTAAAAGAAAAATAGCGGCATTTAATATTTTCTGATTTACAAACTTGTCATTTATTTCAATTGAGTTTAACAGATTTTAAAATGCAGTCACTATATGTTGAAAAATTGTACTTAATTTAAGATGGGACTGTTAATTGTTCAAACGAGAGCTGTGTTATTCTGAAATAGGCAACTCAACATACAAGAGCTCCAGGTCATTCCAAAATATTATACTGTGATATCAGAGCATCCTGAATTGTGAGAAAAGTAAGTAAAAATGTGAGAAAAAATAGCTAATTTTTAATTGTGTAATTTTTATTTTTTTAACAAAAGTAAACTTTGTGGGTTAAAATTTTCCACTTTGCTATCCCCTCCAGAAATAGCTTGTATATTTCCTATCCAGTCACCCATCTACTGAATGGAGTTATGCCTCGTATCCTGAAATTGAAATATTGTTAAAAATGTAAGTTTGAAGACTTTTGAGAGGAGTTTGATAAATATTTGAAAGCTTACTAATGTAAGTTCTGACAATATCTCAATGGATTACTACCATCATTTTATTCCAGGGTATTAGCTGTTTTGCATTTTACGTTAAGGCCAAACTGAGCAAATTATCTGCTCTTTCACATTGTTTCATCAATATTGAACATCTGAAGCAGAACTGTTTAGGCTGTTCTAATTCAAACATAGGTTTCATATCAGAGAAATTGGCTGAAAAACGTATTGAAATTCCTATTCAGGAGATGAATATAATGGTTCACCTAAACCACTATAAATGTTTCCTATATAACTAGATATTGAAGTTCTATGGTAGTTGAGTCTTTTGTAGGGTGTGGACAATTCCATTATTCAATCTATGTTTCAAATATTGCTAGTACTGTACAGCGAGAGCTTATATTAAAAAGCCAAGAGAAAAACAATACAAATAAGGAAATAGTTAGGGCTGTTCTATGCAAACCTGTTTATTTCGGTTAAGTATATTAAAATAGGAAATTCTTTTTTCCCCATCCTTCAAACTACTGTCAGAACAACATTCTCATCCCCCACTTTTTTTCTCTATTTGCCAATTTGTAATTACAGTATGTAAATACTCAGCAGAATGGGTCTTTGGTTAATCAAATTGATTTAATTGCTGAATCCCCACAGATTAATGTGAATGGAGTCTTCTTTTTTACATTTTTGTTGGCAAAACACAAGCACATGCTTGACGAAGAAAAGTTTTTACTAAATAAAGGAATAAGATTTGAGGAAAACTTGAAAATATTGGTGAAATCTTTAATATTATATTTCATATAATTCTAGTGAGAATTGTACTTTGAAGCACGTCAAATTACAATGTTTAGTGTCTATGATATCTAAGCAGAAAAGTTTACTATATTTCTAAAATGGCATGATATATAAAAATGAACATGCTGAGAAAAAAGAAACTTTAATCAGAAATATGATAAACATGGAAAAGTAAAGACAAAACAAAAACATAGAATGTAATTAGTACTTTAGCTAGTTAGTTTTGTTATATATTCTTGTAGTAAGTGTATTATTTTTTTAAATATTTCAAGTCATTTAATCTTCTCTTCTTCCTATTTACCATGTTTCTTTACTTCTTTTTACAATGTGCTAGTGCTTATTTATACAAACTATTAAAAATCTTTCTCTGGTTCTTAAATAGGACAAGGAAGGAGAATCTAAAACTGAATCTTTCTCTCTTTGACATTCAACTTCGAGTATGAATTTCCTCTCTTGCCCATTTGTCCCAGGAAATTAATAGGAATGTTTTAACACCGGCCTGTCCTCTCACATATTTAGACCACATATCAATCCAGATTTCAAACAAACATATTCCTTCTGTGGTGATGCAGGAATCTCTTTTACTAACTTAGCTGCATGGCAGACTATATCATATGTCAACATCCACCCCAACTTTAAAATTATTTAATACTTTAGCTAAATCAGAAGCAGATGAACATTGCAATTTTCTTTATTTTTCTCAGAGAAAACTGGTACCCTTCTACTGCAACTGAGTGACTTCATGGAGTAGGCCAGTATGCAATTATGACACTACAGCTGAGCAATGGACTTTTCATGGCCATTTCTCTTCATGAAAATAATTCTCAGATTTATAGCTGAAAAATCTTTCAGATTATGAATCAGCTAGTTTCAGAACAGTCTGGCCTATATACTTCAGAACAAGTCACCATTTTGAGCAAGCTTCCTTGAGTGGAAATAAAGCAGACATTTATGAAGCAATCCTGTATGAAGCATTCTTTATGACTAATATTCTCCTACATTTGTGCAAATACGATTTGGCTTCCTTGCACTTATAATTGCCTGATTAATTTCTTTTCGCAATAGTGAGACCATCCCTTCATAGAATGCTATTATGTCTTGGCATGCAGTTTTGGAATAACTGTCCTATGTGGTATGCAAGAATATTGTAAGATTGTTTAAGATGCAACTACATTTTTCACAAATCATATTCAATTAACAATTAAAAATAATAGGATAGCATGTAAATAGGGGCTGAATTATAAAGTACATTGAGAGCTCTTATACCTTTTTATCAAGTCACTTGAATACATCAGACAGAAAAATGCCTTGCTATGCCACAAAACATAAAGGGACATGCATAATTATTACAAGATTATCACCAAGCATTCCAAAACAACAATGTATCAGCATCTCACTATAATTTCACCTGTTCACAAATATACAGAGCAGAAAAGTCAGGGTTAATTGATTTGCTAATATACAGTAAATGGCTTGGATAGGGCTGTAGTCTTTGTGGTCCTGAAGTCCTCCGTTGAACAGGTCAACTTAGATTTAGACTTAGAATAATTTTATAGTTAGTTTGAATATACACTAATCAGCATCAATTATGGTAAAATGAAATTTCATTGCATACAGCTCTCAAAGGGTCACCACCTCCAATATACACTACATAAACAATATACAGTATATAAACATGCATACACGGACACACATACATACATACATACATACATACATACATACATACATGCATACACACAAACTTACTTATACATATACCTACACACCCACATATATTATATGACAGAGAAACCACTCAGTCTATTTCAGATGTATACATATACATGGCAAGAGAAACAAATCTTGCAAGTTTATCGGATGGATGGCATAGAGAACAAAGCTGTTACAGAATCTGGTAGTCCTGCTAGAAATACTTCAAAACCTCTTCCCAGAGAGGAGCAACAGAAACATGGAGGTGTAAGGTCTCTAACAATGCTTTGAGCTCTAAGCACAAAGCGCTTATAAGCAATATCCTGAATAACAGGAAGCACGCTTCCTATAATCTTATTGGCTGTCCTTACCACTCTCTGTATGGACTTTCTATCTGAGGCACTGCTGCCACCAAACCAAACAGTGATGCAGTTTGTTAAAATGCTCTCAACTGTGTGTAAAAAGTGGCTAGATACTAGATATTAGAAAATATCTAATACTAAGAATGAAGATATGCCCTTAACCCTACAATCAATTTGTTCACAGGCAAAGCTGACTATCTTTTCTAAAATGGGAAAGCAGGCTGCTGGCTTTCCTTTCTATTTTAAAGTGTAAAGTATCAGGCCAGGCCAGAAGTCCAGTTTAAGAGGTAATCTAGATAACATCCTCCTTCCTTACTTTATTTGAAAGGGAATACAATGTTTAAAATGTACCTTTCTGAAAACCAGCTTTCTGGTTTTGCAATAATTTTGCCTAGGAAGTATTGTGAAAATTGTATACAATTCATCAGGTTCTTAACAACAAAAGAAAGACCAAAAAAGCATGAAGATGGAGTGGAGTGGAGTCACTAATGGATACTTGTCAGAAACCTATGTGAGTTCCAGCTCTCTACCAGTATTCTAGATTCCCCTTATCACCACATCACACTTTATCTGTTTCCAAGAACTATCTCTCTTTTTCTTCTTCTGTTGGGTATGTGAATAGTTAATTGACATGCAAAGGTTGCAAAGGTTATTTTAGAAGATTGGTCAGAATCTCTTGTACTTAAAGAAAGTTGTATCATATTTTTTTTAAAAAAAATCATTCTTACACTCTAGGTATAGGTATAAATAAGTAAGATTTCAAACATTCCAGGGAAAACATAATCATGTTAAGCTTTGAAATACATGTATATGTATAAACATAATGTATCTATTAAAAATGGTACTTTCAAAGTATCTCCAAGAAGCAAAATTAGAGCTCTAGAAGATGTTTTGTTTTATCAGGTAACAGAACAGGGATTGTCCCTGCCCTAGTTGTAAGGACAGTCTCGGTGTATGCATTACACTAACTAGAACTGCTGATCCTAATCATGCAACTTAATCAATGAATACTTGGCAGGCCTTAGTGCAATAAATCATTTTCTACTTGGCAGCAGGATCACTTATAAGAAATATGGGCTATATGAATAATGGGCTGTTAATTTGATTTCCTGAGAAGCCTTCATTGGACACAACCTTATAACAGTACCTCTATATATGTAAGTGTGTGTGTTGAGATTTAGCTGGAAATAAGAAAGAGGTGAAAATGTATAGGTGTTGTGCTTAAGTTTGTAAATCTCTGACACAGAGACAAATGGGTAAAAAGTCAAACCTTCACATATGGTTTAGCATTATTTAGTATGTTTGCTTTTGGTTATATCTTTTAAAAGTCTCTGCTGTGCAGAATTTTATTTATGTATTTATTTATATTTATTATTTATCATATTTAGAAACTGCCTATCCCAATCACCTTTCGCAAGAAATAGTTATAAAATCCCTAGGCAAAAAAACTGCCCATTTCAATCTTATATTAAGAAACCACCTATAACAATCACCAAAGAACTACCTCTTTTCCTACTAATAGCAATAACAATAGCACTTAGACATATACCACTTCATAGTGTTTTACAGCCCTCTCTAAGCAATTTACAGAGTCAGCATATTGCCCCCAACATTTTGGGTCCTCATTCTACCCACCTCGGAAGGATGGAAGAAGAGTCAACCTTGAGCCTGGTGAGATTCGAACTGCCAAATTGTAGTCAGCTGGCAGTCAGCAGAAGTAGCCTGTAATACTGCACTCTAACCACTGAACCACTGAGGCTCTTAAGGATTTTATCCAGGATTTTTTTATCATTCTTGGACCTGTTATGGGATGGGATTGATTGTTCCTTTGTGAGTTGCCATGAACTAATTGTTCATCTGAATGGCTGGATGGTTACTGAGAGCTACTGAGAGATACTATTCCTATATCCAGTGGGTACAAACTATTGCAAAGGCTTTTCTCTAAAGAGCACCATTATCTTATTTATCCAAACCACAGGAATCTCCTTAACTGCATTCAGCTAAGTATGGTTATAATTCTGCTCACAAAGAATTGAGATGAAAATTGATTGGAGGATAGCACATGGTCTTGTTACACATTGTGTTATTTGCAAGGAATAGCCTAATGACCAGACTGAAATGCTCCTGTTACTATGAATACTCCAATAATCCCTGCTTTCTTATTCTTGGCCCAGATGTTACTCTATGCTCTTGTTTTATTACAAATGAAGGAGTTTGGCATTAGAACACAAATTAGTAATATGTAATTTAAAATACAAAAATACTGCTTTTTCAAGATGTCATTTTTGTTCAATCTTGTAGTATTGGATAATTACAATTTGCAAAATATCTTAATTTTGAACAAGCCACCAAACTGCAGACAAAATGTAATTGTTAATAGTAGAAAAATAGTAAATAGTAAGTTAGCTATCAAGAGAGTCGAATCAGCCAAACTCTATATTTGAACTTGAGATTTGATATTCAGAAACAGTATATTTTTATTTGACTTTATGAGCTGAATTTTAATTCAAGTTAAAGACTATTAACTTTGAAAGATTTCAAACAGGAAACACTAAGAGTTTACTCACCATATAATTGTGAAATATTTTCTCCATGTACACTTCTCCATACTGGGGCGTACCCGTCGTAACCCACCACTGGTCTGTCTGGGCATGTTTGATTCTTAAGAAACAAATGAACCATTATTGGGTATTTATTTATAGCTGGCTGAAATATGTCTTGCAAAAATGAATTGCAGTTTAGTGGCAAGCTTGAAAAAGTGGCCTAGCAAGATGAGGGGTGGAGTTGATATTGGTGCCCAGTAAATATCACCCATAGGTCTCTTTAGTTGCATTGTCAAGAAATTGCAGCTTTGAAAAAGCTGCCCTGCATGGCCCAGGTACAAAAAGGTGAACTTAATCATTCCTGATTTTGAAGATTATAGTTATTTCTCTCTATTTATTTATTATTAATGTTGCTCCTACCACTGTTACAACTGTTATTCGATCTGTTTCTCAAACGATAATGTGCTCTCCAGGATACTAGGTTACTCAGTCCAATCTGGAGAACATTCCTCCTGCCCCTTCCTCCCCACTTATTCTTTTCATTCTGACAACCGTATTGATGAAGACCTCAGGAAAAAAAAATAGCAGAGTCCCAGACACTTTGATGGCCTTTCCGCTGTGTAATTATACTTACTCTTGATAACACTAAAGACATGCCTTATTGGTAATGGCACGGGCTGCCTTCCTTTTCAGCACGAGATGGATTGTTTCTGCAGGCCGTGATGGCCTTCAAATTATCTGAGCACCGAAAAGAGAGCAGAGTGAATTTTATTTTAACTCATTTTATTTCTAAATTTATTTCCCAGTAGCTAGAAGGTGATGACTGCCCCAGCAGTCAAGTCAATTGTTATCTGTGGGACTTGATTATGTTTAGACCCAGTCTCTCATTTTGAGCAAGACACAGTTAATGAGGAGAGAAATGAAAAGTGCATTGAGTCACAGTGTGTTTGTGGTAATTTGTGACACATTCACTCTACTCAGTTCTTTGTTTATTCCTCTTCCCTCTCCCCATCCTCCTCCCATTCTGAGTTCTGCTTTAAAAAAAGAGAGAAGATAAGTGAATTCAGTAGTAGACAGTTAAGGATGTTGAAAGTAATGAATCTATATCTCTCTGGCTTTTTCTCCATTGTTGGCAGTAATTGGAGTGGTGTTCATCTATACAGTAAAATGCCAGTAAAGCCCCATCTTAACGAAACATCTTTTTTCCCATTATTTTGCAACACATTTTTCATTGGCACTGTTAGTTTTTACTTTCACTAGCAGTAACTATGTATATCAGGCTTATCTCTCTGTGTGTGTCTCTCTCTCTATGTGTGTGTGTGTGTACATGTGAGCTCTTTTCTACTTTTCTAAATAATAGTCTATTAAACAGTTCACAGTGTGTGTTCAGTAGAAATGTAAAAAGTGATTGGATGATACTAATTAAGGAGAGATTTTGTTTCCACTTACTGCAGATCAATGGTGGGTTACATTTAAGCTGGGGTTTTGTGATGAGTTTGAGCACAAAAGAACAGCTGTGCTAAATACATATTTCTAGGCATATAGGTAAGTCAAATAAATCTCTTCTTTTTTTCAGGGAAATACAGTTAAACAGAAGTAATCAGTTGATTAAAGAAAATAACTGTGTAATAAGTGTTGACAAGTTTGGCTCATCATCAATTAATTCATCCAGGTGGGTCAAATCTAAAAACATAATTCTTAATATGACATTTTCATTTAATGTATTGCATATCTTCTTTTGTTTTTATTCTTTTGCAAGTAAGATGTCCAGCCCATCTGGTGTAACTAGTTTGTATGTTAATTTTCATTTCCAATTCCATTGTTCAGAGTTAGATTTTTGAAAGCTTCAAGCACATCTGGAAGGTGACAACCTAGTAACCTATGCACCAAGATGAATGTTATGCAACATTGAAACACTCAAAATTGCTTTCATGAGATTGATAGTGGTTAATCCAGAAGTGTCTGGAAAATGGAGTCTGTTTAAGCAGTTCTTCTAGGATTATTTCTGATTTCTCAATAGGATATGCACCTAAAAGTTTCTGACTCTTCTATTACTTAAAGGATATCATCCTCCTGATAATAAGTCTCAAATTTTATTGTGTACTTGATCCTTGTAAATCCAAGGCAATACAGTTGAAATGTAAATTATATTTCTGCCATTGGGCAGAGTTTAGTTATTCTGAAATATCAGGATTATAAAAAATGCAACCACGCTTTATTTTCCATTTTAAATCTACATAATTGTATTTCATAATTGAAGTGTGGATCTTGTGAAATGCAGCAAAAATCTGAAAGTCATTCAGATCAATTAGAATGTCTTTTGAATTTTACTGGGTTTTTTTCTCCTGTTCATGACCATCTGAGAAAAAGGCTGACCACTTTTTAAGTGCTATAATGGAAGCCATATGGTTCTGAGGTGTAGGCCTGCCAAACAAATCTTTAAAAACTGGGGAGAAAATTAATAATACAGTTATGATTTAATAATCTTAAGATTATTCACTAATTTTGCTATTGAGTGTTATGGATGACTAGGAAAATTGTCATTAGGATGTCACATTTCATTCCAAAATATCTAAGATACATAAGAACTTTGTGAGATGTATTAGATGGAGTATGAACTTTCATTTTGTGAACTACAAGAGTTAATTAACTAGCAATTTGCAAGTGGGATGTGTAGGTGACTCTAAATCAAGTCTGTTTCAGTCTCACTTATAATGATATTCAGTCAATTGCTTCAGCAAATTTTCTCATATTTTCTTAAGTATTCACAATAGCAATTGTGAATACTTAGACTTATATACCACTTCACTGTTCTTTACAGCCCCTTTCTACGTGGTTTACAGAGTCAGCATATTGTCCTCAACAATCTGGATCATCATTTTACCAACCTCAGAAGGATGGAAGGCTGAGTCAAGCCGGTGAGAATCGAACTGCTGGTAGTCAGCAGAATTAGCTTGCAATACTGCATTCTACCCACTGCACCACAATGAGTAAAATCTGATATTTCATGCTTTAACTTGTACACGTTGCATTAAACATCCATAATTCATGCCTTTTGAATTCAATTATTCTTAACAATTCTATTATACATTTAAAAATATTTTGAAAACTCTACCATTTGATACAGATATACTATAAGCAGTTTTAAAATTTATACAGTATTCTATGAAGTCTAGTGGCAAATTAACCATTAACCTCATGCTGTGGCAGTCTGGACTTGCTTGCATTAAGATATTGTCTCATTTTATCAGACATGCATGTTAGTTAATCTTGAATAATCTCTATAGATAATATATTCTTCTATGTGATAAACTGTACTTGGTAAAGGGACAGCATTGTGTCATTCCCCTATCACATGACTTTATGATACATTTAACATACATTCATATTGCCAATTCTATAATACGTTGATTTGATTGGAATACAGATTTGATTTGAATTTTGTAATACAGTTCTCGATAGAAAGAACAGAAGTGTACATAAAATTAAATATTTTATGGTGAAAAACAAAAGAAGGGCATTTTTTTAATAAAATGGGATTAAAATACATGACTTTTAAAAATAAATTATTTGTAAACTGTTTCTTACAAATATGTAATTTAAGTATACACCTATGCTTACATGCACAGTGCAAAGAAATTAGTATCAGTATAAACTCAAAGTTGATAAAGCTGCTAGTGATGGAATATGTGAAGGATACAAGGTTGATGACAGGTGTCAATAGGAGACTGATCTCTTTTTACTATTGTCAGGAAAACATTTTGAGGGAGGGGGAAAATGGACATGGATGAAAAGAAATTAGGCAAGTAGAATGACTACAGGAGGAGAAAAGATTAATCCCATATGAACAACTATTAGTAGATAAATATATATTTCATAGGCTTCCATGAACATCTGTTGCATCAAAACGTAATCATCAATAAAGAGCTAATGGAAAAAAATGATATTAATTGTTCTACTTTCGAGATATATACGTAGACTCATGTTTCATACGTCCATAATGGTTCTTTATAACTGTTTCCTGTTACTCTCTTTATTTCAGAAAATTGAATGTAAGGGGCTGTCAAGTAACAGCAAACACTTATAAAGGACTATAATACATATATTGTAAATCCTTGACTTATAACCGTTCATTTAATTATCATTTAAAGTCACAATGGCACTGAAAACAGTCATTTTTGCCTATTTTTCACACAACTATTGCAGCATCCCTATTGCAAATTCAAACACTTGGCAATAGATTCATATTTATGATGGTTGCAGTGTCCCGAGATCATGTGTCCATCTTGATAACCTTCTGACAAGCAAAGTCAATGGGGAAGCCATATTCACTAAACAACCATGTTATTAACACCTGCAGTGATCAACTTAACAACTGAGACAAGAATGGTCCTAAAACAGGGCAAAGCTCACTTAACAAATGCCTTTGGCTCAGTTCTGACCACCTGTATTAAACATGAATCTATTTATATGTCTTTCTTAATCTATTGGTTCCTGCTACTTTTTTTTTAATTTGCACAATGACTTTTTTATTAATGGCATAACCTATTACAAATTAATTGACTCATTTCAGTATAAATCTCTATCTGTTCAGTGTTGAAATATTATTTTTATTTAGAATAAAATGTCAGTAGGATTTTCTAATTGGGTGTCAGCAGTGTCCATGATATCCTATAAATGCACAAAGTAATCTACCTCCATTCAAATTAGGAGGAGGGAAATTCATTATCCACATACATCTTGATATAAAATCATTCACGTGCAACGCTGTGCTACAATTGTAGATATGAATGTATATATTCCAGTTCAGCTTGAGTTGCATGAAACAAGATGATGAATGGGAATGGTTCCAGGTGATTTCCTACCTGTACTTGTGAAAAATGCATCCCACAATTTCACTGGGTTATAATTTTATTTATTTGTTTGCTTGTATAGAACATTAATATCTCCTCGTCAGGCTTAAAAATCCTCTAGTGTAATATACAACACTTCAAATCTAAGCAAGCAGAGTAGAGCTGAGAATCAATAACAAAGAACAGATTTGCTATTTGAGAAAAGGGTTGTGATATATCTATAATAATAGGTATCAGGTAGATAGATAGATGATAAAGATGAAAGAAAGAGACAGAGATGAGAGAGAGTGGGAGATTATAGGTAGATAAATTAGAGCTATAGATATAATAGGTAGATAGATGATAAAGTTAGATAGATGAGAGAGATGAGAGAGACAGGGAGAATGAGAGAGATTTTATTGATTATATGAATTAACTATATCAAATATTAAAAAAATACAAAGAAAAACACAGAAAACAAGTGAACAGGTTCATAATAAGTTATTACTGCTAGTTAATACCAATCTGATCTAGATATTCTGTCCTCTTTCCAATGGCCTTTGAAAAGACAAATGCAGTTTTACTAGTAATTTGCTTGAATGTTCCCCCAGTATTTTTTAAATTTTTAAATAAGGATCTAAGCAAGTACCTCTTGACTGAATATGGCTCTCAGTTAACAAGAATGTGTCCAATGTTTTCAATGGCTGGTATTCAACAAGGCAGTCTTTCTTCAAGTAGAATTCCATAAAACTCGATTCCAAACTCGATTGCAGAAAATACAACTTCAGCAACCGAGTGGTCAATGCCTGGAATGCACTACCTGACCTTGTTGTTACATCCTCAAACCCCCATAACTTTAACCTTAAACTGTCTACCATGGACCTCACCCCATTCCAAGCGGTCTGTAAGGGGGCATGCATAAGCGCACCAGCGTGCCCACTGTCCAGTGGTGGGATTCAAAAATTTTACTACTGATTCTGTGGCCGTGGCTTGGAGGGCATGGCATGGCTTGGTGGGCATGGCTAGGTAGGCGTGGGAGGGGAAGATTACTGCAAAATCTCCATTTCCTCTCCATCAACTGGGACTCAGGAGGCAAAGAATAGATGGGGTGGGGCCAGTCAGAGGTGGTATTTATCAGTTTAGTAATTAGTAATTTAGTAAGTTAATAAATTTATATGCCGCCCAATCCCGTAGGACACCGGGTGGCTTACAAAAACAAGATAAAAGATAAGAGTTAAAAATAGAAAAAGAGAAATAAATTTAAAAACAACACATCATACATTCCGTCTAGGTGGGGCTGGACCTTGTTCATGGAGTCAACAGCCCTAGGCCTGCTGGAATAGCCAGGTTTTAATGGCTTTTCGGAAGGCCGAGAGAGTGGGAAGGGTCCGGATCTCTACGGGTAGATCGTTCCACAGGGCCAG
The DNA here is from genome assembly GCF_051295495.1 of Thamnophis sirtalis. Taxonomy (NCBI): domain Eukaryota; kingdom Metazoa; phylum Chordata; class Lepidosauria; order Squamata; family Natricidae; genus Thamnophis; species Thamnophis sirtalis. The sequence goes on from NW_028261392.1 coordinate 33,296,714, forward strand.
AGCAGCTACAGAGAAGGCCCTCCCCTGAGGGGCCGCCAGCCGGCATTGTCCGGTCGACGGCACCCTGAGAAGACCCAACCTGTGAGATCTTATGGCTGTTGGGAGGTATGTGGCAGGAGGCGGTCTCTCAGATATCCAGGTCCTAAGCCATGTAGGGCTTTAAAGGTGATAACTAGCACCTTGAAGCGCGTTCAGAGACCAATAGGAAGCCAGTGCAGCTCACGGAGGATAGGTGTAACATGGGTGTATCTAGGTACACCCGATATCGCTCGCGCAGCTGCATTCTGAACCAACTGTAGTCTCCGAACACTTTTCAGGGGCAGCCTCATGTAGAGCGCATTACATTAATCGAGCCTTGAGGTGACGAGGGCATGAGTGACCATTCAAAGTGTCTCTCAGTCCAGGTAGGGCCGCAACTGGTGCACCAGGCGAACTTGGGCAAAAGCCCCCTGGTCACAGCTGACAGATGGTGTTCTAACGTCAGCTGCAAATCCAGGAGGACACCCAAGTTGCGGACCCTCTCTGAGGCGTGTAAGATTTCACCCCCCAGGCTAAGGGATGGAATATATGGACTATCCTTGGGAGGCAACATCAATAGCCACTCGGTCTTGTCTGGATTGAGTGCAAGCTTGTTCGCTCCCATCCAGACCCTGAGAGCCTCCAGGCACTGGCACATCACTTCCACCGCTTCACTGAGTTGGCACGGGGCAGACAGATACAGTTGGGTATTGCCCGCATATTGGTGGTATTTAATCCCGTGCCGGCATATGATCTCACCCAGTGGCTTCATGTAGATATTAAATAGGAGGGGGGACAGGACCGAGCCCTGTGGCACCCCATATTTGAGAGGCCTAGGGGTCAACCTCTGTCCTCCAACCAACACCGACTGCGACCTGTCCGAGAGGTAGGAGGAGAACCACCGAAAAACGGTGCCTCCCACTCCCACCTCCCACAACTGTCACAGAAGGATACCATGGTCGATGGTATCGAAGGCCGCTGAGAGGTCAAGAAGCACCAGAATAGAGGAATGTCCTCTATCCCTGGCCCACCAGAGATCATCGGTCAGCGCGACCAAAGCAGTTTCGGTGCAATAACCAGGCCTAAACCCGACTGAAAGCGATCTAGATCTGCTTCATCCAAGGTCCGTCAGAGTTAAAATGCCACCACCTTCTCAACAACCTTCCCTACAAAAGGGAGGTTGGAGACTGGACAGTAGTTATTAAGGATAGCTGGGTCCAGGGAAGGCTTCTTAAGGAGGGGTCTTACCACCGCATCCTTCAGAGGGTGCGGGAAAGATCCCTCCTGTAGAGAGGTGTTAACAATCCTCTGGAGCCAGCCTCGTGTTACCTCCCTGCTGGTCGAGACCAGCCAGGAGGGACACGGGTTCAGTAAGCAGGTGGAGGCACTCACCGCTCCCATGGCCTTGTCCACTTCCTCAGGAGCGACAAGCTGGAACTCTCTCCAAGAAACCCGATCAAGGCCCTCCCCCGGCATCTCTGCTGGTACTGTCCAAGTGGAGTCCAGGTCCGTCCGAATCCGAGCGACTTTTCCGACAGGAACTGAACAAATTCCTCAGCTCTTCCCTGTAAGGGCTCTCCCACACCCCTCCCTTTCAGGAGGGAGTGGGTTATCCTAAACAGGGCGGCCGGGCGAGATTCTGCGGACGCAATAAGAGCGGAAAAATGAGCACATTTTGCCGCCTGTATCGCCATTAAATAAGTCCTAATAAAGGCTCTTAGTTGAGTGGTTCTCTGAACCACTCAAAACTTCCACTACCGGTTGTCAAAAACTGGTCAGAACCTGCTGAATATCACCTCTGCTACTATCTCTGTCCTACTGTCCCCATTTATTAGTACCCATTTCCTGTGTTCATGTCACAGGTGGGTTCCTACCAGTTTAGCCCTGTTCAGCCAAACTGGTAGTGGTATGGGGGCCTGGGTAGCTGGAACCGGCAGTGACCCAGGGCTGCCACGCCTCTGAACCAGTTCCCCGGCCAGTGCCATTGGTGCCGCCATCTTCTTTTTAAGTTCTGTGCATGTGCAGAACAATTTTTATTGAACTGTGCATGTGTGTGAACCGGCAGTAAAGCTGGCTGGAACCCACTCCTGGTTCATGTGCATGTTTATGCTTATACCTGTTTTCTCACACATGTTTGACAAACTAACTAAATAAATAAATAAAATAATACCTCCCATGTCTTACCATGGAATCCAGTTGTTCAAATCAAGCTCTAGAAAAAACACTTCTAAGATGCTAAGGCATCTAATTTGTTAAATAACTAAGAGGCTGATTTGTACTGAGCCAGCCACTTCAAAGTTTTGACATATTTAAGTGCTGCAATATCATCTTAGGAAGCTACTGTACATCAATAACTCTTTGTTTGAAAGCTTCCTTGACCTTTAGATCTGATTGGACTGGGAACTGGATGGATAATCCATTTTGAGAGATGACATTTGAAAGTTGGGTGGCTCAAGTACACATTATATGTTGTTCAACTGTTCTTCAAAACAGAATTTTGGTAGTCTGTCTGGGTCCATGGATATGATCTTCAGCCAGTAATTGAATACTTTAATTACTAAGTGACTTTGTATTGGAGGTATGCCCAACTCTGCCCTTACTACTGGGGCTGACATGGACTTATCCACCTACTTTCAAAAACAGCTTGTATCTGTTCCAATAGGGGGCATTTATATATCTTCCACAATTCTGTGTCCTTTGTGATCCTTGGGGCTATATGATTGGAATTAGAAAACTGGAGTAGTTGTGCTTGGTGAGCTGCCTTATGGTGTGAACATAAGCTGCAGCTCTTAAAGAACTCATCTTAAAATGTGGGAACCGGCCACCTGTTTCTGTAAAACAAATCCTAAGTGTAGAAGACTAAACTTGATCTATGCATTGATCTACAAGTATCATAGAAACATATTAAAATGAAGTATGATATATCAAGGAAAATTAAAAGACAGCTATTAGTTTTTTTATTAAAACACCTTTTCACTTTAAAAAAAAATCCATCAGGCACAAGAGTAAGAAACTATTTTGCCATCCTCCTTACATAAATGGACTGTGAATTTTTATGAAATACAACCCTAATATTGTTGAAAATAAAATACCTTAGTCACTGTCCTTTTCAAGTGCATCACTAGAAAATTATTAAGCTGGTGACTTCCAAATGCCAATGGCACCTTAAAACAATCCTTTATGGTTGAGAAAGGGGTCTAGGTGACGGAAAGATATATAGTGATTTTAAAAGGTTGCAACAAATCAATTCATAAGATGTAATCCTTTGGTAAACAGTTAAAGTTGGACTCTAAGGCCCATGCTTTGAAAAGCAATGTAAGAAACTGGAGTGTGAATCTGGAGTAGACTATTCTGAAGTTCAGCTTTATCCTGGACCAGCCGATAACTCGACATTGTCTGGATATTTATTTATAGGGGGGAAATGTCCTGACCAAACTTAATTTCTAATGTTGGATTTCCCCACTTAACCAGAGGGAGCCCCCTTGTGGAGTATTGTGAAGCCTTTACCATGACAACTCCACTGTGCTGTACAGTAGAAGCTATTTTATGGCAGTACAGTAGAAGCCATTTAAAGGCACAACATGCTGCATCTTAACAGAACACACACCCCAAGGGGTGTTATGGATGTCTTACCCGCACAGTATTTTTCTCCAGAGAGTAAGTCATATGTGTACACGTTTGGTTGAAATTGCTTGAGGCGTTCCAGTGTTATGCTGGAACATGGAACACACAGATGTGTGTGTGTGTGTGTGTGTGTATATGTTTGTTTGTTTGTATGTATGTATGCATGCATGCATGCATGTATGTATGTATGTATGTATATTAGTGGGATATGCTATGTGCCTTTTGGTTGGTATTCTCTTTGGGGTCCTGCTTATTGACATTAAAGCTCTACATAGCTTATATCCAAGGCTCCTCGCCTTCAGAAGGATCTACCCATCTATGAAGGATCTACCCACCCACAAATGATGCTCATTGTTTCTGTTCTTTGGCAGATCAAGGAGACATAGACCTGAAAAAAATCACATTCTTTATTTTGATTTAAATAATATGGTCAAAAGCATTTGAGAGAAACTTTTTAAACATTACAAAGCACCTATAAAATGTATATGTTAGGAAACACAGAAATATATTCTTTTTCTGTGCATGGATTTCAAAAATTCTCATATTGTTATGGAATCAAGGCAAAACAAATATAGGATTAGGGGAATGAGAAGCCGAAATGGATAGATTTTTTTTTCTCACTGCAGTTTATTTGTTTTACATCTTTAGAATACCCTTTTCCTATATCCATATTACATGTATTTGGTAAATGACCTCAAACTTTAAGAGAATTAGCAGGTCAGAAATATTTAAACAGATAAATACATCTCTAGGAGCTCTTTGATCACATTTCTTAACACAAATTCACAATTCTGTAATCCGAAAATAGTAATACATGGGATAGTAATGCCAGAAATCCCAAGCAAATAAGGACAATCTTCAGATCAATGGTAAATTAACCTTTATTACTTCTCATTAATCTCTAGCATTTGATTTGCATTCATATCAACCCGTGTATTTCTGACACTTAAGATATTGTAGCCTATATTAGTGCTCACTTTGGGTTTAGCATCATTAACTGTGCATTGTGAAGGCCTTGCAAATCTCACATTTCTCTTGTCTCTCAGGCTTAAAAAACTCATTTAACATTAAGGTCTAATTAATTAACTAGATTTTTCTATATTTAATAGAGACTACCCGAAGCCGCAAAGGAAGCCAAGCTGAAATTTAATTCACAGAAAAAGACTATAATTGCACAGAACTAGATTCAACATTTGTTCTAAATCTTATTTATTATTGGAGTTATATGATTATAATTGCTATAAAAAGTATAAACATCTCTTGGTAATATTGAAAAAGGAAGAATATATTCTTCTGTATTGGCAGTTTTGAACAAAATATAATACTATAGAGTTTTGGTTCTGTTCACAATGATATAAGGAGATTAAGGGGGGCAACATCGTTTTTATATATTCTCTCTCTCTCTCTCTCTCTCTCTCACACACACACACACGTTCTTTTTATTTTGATACAAGGTGTGTACATGTGTGTTTGCAAGTGCACGCATTTTTCTAAGCTTGTAACTTTTTACAAAAAGTGCTTATATTAAAAAAAATAGAATTCAATTTCCATAGTGGTTAAAAATGGTACCAAAATTATTTCATTTATTTGCTACAACTTAGGAAGCAAAGAGACTGCAAAGTATGAATCTTGGGAGTGGAATCAAAAATCAAGTCATGTAAGCTCATATTTCAATGAAGGTATTAAATATGTTTACTGAAAGCATTGATCTTTCTAGATCAACAATTAATTTGTCAGAGAACATAGCATTCTCGTTCCTCAAAGAAGCTTCCAATGAGCTCTATGATCACGAGTTATAAATCTCCTTTCTCATTACTTTTCTTCACTCAGGTTTAGTTCTTAAAATATCTGGTTCAGATGCTCTATCATAGATACAAGAATCGGTAGTCCATAAATATTTGGTTTATTTTTTTGCAAAACAATAATCACAGAATTAAAAACACACGCCTTTCATATTAAAATCCATAGTTTTCAGGGTGGGGGGGGGAATTGAAAAATTCAGACACTGTCCTCAACCTTTCGACACTAGGGGCAAATTTGAAATTTTGAGACATATTAGATTCATTCTCACCAATGCTTAGCAATATACACCAAGAGGAAAGTAAAGCATTTGGACTAAAGCAAGTCAATGTTCACTGTATGGGTGTAGAGTGAGTAGCAGAGGAGAAAAAATCTTACATTATCGTCTTTAAAAAAATGTATATTTATCTGCTTTTATCCCCGCAAATACAGAAAATTGACCTATTAAAAAACTACTATTTTGGTTAAATTGCAATGGAAGGGAAGTTGGTTTCTGTCTTCCAAGATTTTATGGACTTTGGAGTTTTAATTTTCATTTTTTTTATTGCACATCTATGATTTCAGACTCTGACTTCCTCTTTTCAGTGAATCCATTGGCTGGAGCTAAATTATTGGCATTCTGAGAAGCCAAAGATTCATTTGAACTGACTGACATAAAGCTGAAAGTAAAATTTTTAAATAAAGAAGATGGATGGAATGAATTTAGACCGTAAGTATTTAATTCGATGCTTGCTGAAGTGTTACATTCTGTGGTTTAACTAAAGCAGAAGACAGTGGTGGGGATCCATGTAGCAGTGCCAAGTGACAGCAGCATCAGGAAGAAGGAGATGAGAAACTGAAGGAGTACCTGAGGGCTGAAGGAAGAACTGGAGAAGATGTGGAAAGTAAAGGCCAAAATGATCCCAGTGGTGGTAGAAGCACTCATAAATTGTGGTTGTGGCTCCAACAGATTTCAGGCATCAGAGCTCTGTCCAAAAGAGTGCAGTACTAGGTACAACTAAGAGCTGCACAAAACTCTCAAACTCCCAGGCTTCTGGAGGAGGATCTGAGATTGACACAAATTACCCGGTAATGTGAGAAGGGATATTATGTTATGTTACATTGCAATATGTTACATTGCACTGCCTTGCATTGCTCTCCACTCCACTCCATTCCATTGCTTTACTGTACTGTACTGTACTGTACTATTGATGAAAGAAATATCCTTCTGGGTTCGGCGCCAAGTGGGAAAAAAGACACTGGAGACATGGAGGCTGCTTGGAAAGATGGTTTATTGGTGGACAGGACCACATGGCTTGAGCCCTGAACAGAAAAGGTGATCACATGCTTCACTGTTAGTGGAGAAGAAGAGAAGGCTTGCTAAGCTTTTTATAACCTGTTCAGTCTCACCTCTCTGTTTCCTATTCCTGTGTAAGAAATGTATTCTGATTGATTGTCAGACTCCCATGGGGCCATGCAGGGGCAACTCTCTAGGTTGTGTTTGGAATCCAGGTTTGGTTGAGTTCTCAGATGCCATGTGGTGAGTTGGGGCCAATATTATCATGCTTTAATCCCATCCCTGTGGAGCTGCAGTGGAGAAGTCTCTATTATGTAAAGTGGACTAGCTTGGCCTTCTTAATGGCCCATTGACAAAGTGGGGATGGGCAGGAAGCTACAGGCATCTATTCTGTCTTTTAAAACATGTTTCTTTCTTTTTACATCCAGAGAAATATTCTGCCTTTTCAATATTTCCTAGGATATTTCATTTTTCTGGGAGAGGACTACAATATACTATACTATACTATACTATACTATACTATACTATACTATACTATACTATACTATACTATACTATACTATACTATACTATACTATACTATACTATACTATACTATACTATACTATACTACACTACACTACACACACTACACTACACTACACTACACTACACTACACTACACTACACTACACTACACTACCACTACCACTACCACTACCACTACCACCACCACCACCACCACCACCACCACCACCACCACCACCACCACTATACTATACCATACTAATTTGAGATTATTTAACTTGAAATACATTTAGTCAAACCCACGGAAGAGAGCAGCATTCAATTAATTCAGTATGACATAAAGATGTTCAGCTCCATATACTTTACATATGTACAACTTTTTCAATATTACCTATTAATGAATAGAAACTCAGCCTAACTCCTAACATTTTCATAAATGTTTTTGAATTTATGAGTGTCAGTTGGTTTGCATGCAATTTTTATATGTACTTTTCGCTTAATCTACATACCATCTTCCAAAGATAAAATTACATGGGGAAAATACTCAACAAGAAATCCTTACTTATCTCAGTGAGAAGACTTTATAACAAAACCAGAGGCTGTTTTAATGATTATCTCCAATAACTCAGTTTTGGCTGCTGAGACAATTCCAATGATAGGGCTGCAAAGAGGAGTTTAGAAATCCAGTAGTTTTCTTTTAGAAATAATGCTATAATAATCCCCTTTCTAGTAGTTTTCAGGAAATACATAATTCAAGTTCATATTTCACATGGACAGGAAAATATGACAAGATAATTTAAACTGGACCATCCTATCTTTTTAAAAATGTTACTTTATGCGTACAGCATTATTTTCTCCCTTATACATTATAATTTACAACTCGGTGGAGTAGCATAGAAGTGATAGCACCTTGATTCCAGCCCTGGATATGATGGGATTGTGTGATTTACTATTTCGTTTCATATTTATTTATTTATTTGCACCCTTACTTACTTGCCAAATTTTCATTTTGTCACATTTATTATGACAATAGGATAAATGCCAAGTTTTGTCAACAATTTGTAAATGATGACTCTTAATGAGGCAATCTAGCATTTCTACTCCTCAGAGGAAGCTCCTAATAGGATGAGCAAAATATCAGTTTAACGAAAGTGGGATGGATTCCCCAACAGCAAATCTCTTTTTATGTCCCATGTATTCCTTAAGGCTTCTTTTGGAGTGTGTTCTAGGATGCAGGCCAATTTAGCCTAAGCCTCCCCAGCAACATTTTACTTCTGTTTTTATCAAAGCCAGCCAAAATTCACTCCCTGCTTGGAATACATTGGCAAACAGATCACTGTTAGGTTAAATCTAAAAGAGGAAAAGAGAAAAAAACAAGTGGAAGTCTTAATTTCCTCTCTAGATATGAACCTCTGGACAATAAATAAGACAAAACAACATTCAAAGTCAAATATCCACCAAGATATAGCCTTCCTTTTAATGACACAAATTTTAACTACGTCCAGCATCTCCCTCTCTATTTTACAGCTCTGTTTCAGCATAGCCCATGCTCACAGATTTATGTGTTTAACTGAAACCCAACCCATAATCCTGAAAGGCTTTTGCAAAGCTAGGGCTGAAGGTGACTAGTGGCAACACCTCAAAAATCCAAAAAGAAATGGAGAGGGAAAATTGAAACTGTTCCTAAAAAAGATTTATCTCATGAAATGGCTCTGATGCACAGCAAAATATAGTGCTGAAGGGACTTGCTTTAATTGAAATTTATATCCAGGTTTTGGTCCTTAACCAAAATTCCAAGAATTCTATACACAATTATGGATGTTCCAAACACAAAAAAGTAAAAATGATGGCTCTCGGTGCATCTTCCACAATAAGTCTGGAGATCACAGATCATTACAGATTGACTAATTGATTTGGTGATTGGTACTTGCCCTTAAATTAAGCAAACCTCCATATTTGTCCATTTCCAAATGATTTATTCATTTCCTTGAGATTCTCCTTTTTACAAGACTTATGGATTCTTGATAGGGGCTAGTGTCTCATTTGTAAAGTCTGGATCTGCTTCTTGTCTTATTAGTGAATGATACATTCACAACTACCTTGAAGAGCATTCCATGAGATGTTCATTTTATTTTTAACCATATCATTTTGTCTACTTTATCAAAGACTTCTAGAAATGCAGAAAAGGACTTGTGAAATAGCTGTCATCCTGCAAGTTAACAATGAGAACTTAAGCCATGCCAATATAGAATCTTCTGGAAAATCATAGATTCTCTGTGACTAGCTGATATGGTTGGCAGTTGTTAACTCAACCTTGGTCTCTAAATTTATAGAATATAGGCTAGTATATCAATATCTAAGAGTTTGCTTTGGATCTTTTGACATTTGGTGGTGCAGATATCGCAATAAGAGTCTGCATATCTGTTTCTAGAATGATCAGCTTGTGACCCAACACTGATAAGGTGTTTTCAGTTTGAATGCTATGACTAAAAAGCCAATAGTTATGAAAATCAGACTTGAGTGCATTTGCCAGACCACCCATGATATAGAAGGTTTTCAAATATTGAAGATATGCATCTATTAATATAAGTGCTTGCTTTCCTTATATAATTTTTAAATAAGGGATAACTCAGTGAGTCTTTGCACCACAGGTTATAAAACCCTCATGTTGAATAAAGCATAAAAAACACATACATGCATATGTTAGTGTGTAGTTCAAGCCTGAAACAATGATGTGAAGAAAGAATAAGACATTAAAAAATCATTAAAATGCAACTTTCTTAGAGGTTACAATACAAGAATAGTCTAGAACAGCTGTTCTCAACCTTCCTAATGCTGTGACCCTTTAATAAAGTTCCTCATGTTGTGGTCCCCAACCAACAATCCGTCATGCCAAACCCCACCCCTCGGCTCTGATTTGCTTGGAACCCAATAACCAGAACCCAATTTCTATCCCCTGCCCCCATACATGTAGATCCCCTTTTTTACGTTTGCATTTCTCCTCCTACTTCCCTACGTGTGCGCCTGCATGAGTATTTGTGGGTGTTTGCGTGCACGCATGTGTGTGCGAGAGAGAGAGAACGACACAGCATGCTTTAGAGTCTAAAGAATTAAAGAATTCTGATGGTCTTAGGTGACCCCTGTGAAAAGGTCGTTCAACCCCCAAAGGGGTCACGACCCACTGGTTGAGGACCGCTGGTCTAGAAGAATAGAATATTATCATTAAAAGAGCTATTTTTTCTAACAATAGTCAGTATAAGATCCATTTGCCAGTAGGCATTTTAGTAGTTCAGGTGATATGGTTTCAAACTCTGTATTCTACTATATACAGACAGGTACAATGTTCATATGGAGGCCTTTGCATCCCCTTGTTCCCCCAAATGATTGATTTGCACCAGGGAGGGGAGAAAAGGCTTCTGTGTGGGGTATGTCCCAATCAAGAATTAACAATCCAAAAATGACCAATCAAAAGCCAGCATGAACAAAGGACCAGTCAGAACTAACACTGCCAAAACAACCAATTAGGACTGGGCACAAAGAAAGAATCCATGAGAAACAATAGCTCACCAATCTGTACCAATTGGGAACCAAGTCAGCTAAAAACCAATCAGAACTCAGGAAACCTGACTATAAACAGAGAAGGCTAGTGAATCCCTGCTCAGTGGCCTGTGTCCAAAAGAAAATTCTGTCCTCTAAACCACAGTTGCCTAACCCAGAAATTTACTACTATCCAACATATGTAATCTGTGAAATCCTACACAGAATAATTTTTTAATTAAAAAAAAAACCTTCTTAATCAGTCAAATAAACCAAGAAGACCTGTGCAACCATCCTCTCTAATTTTAGCTACTGAAAGAACCCAATCATTTTATTTTTCCTGAGTTAAAGAGCCCTCTGATTTCTCTTTCCTGAAGACAATATCTTATTTTAAGAATTAGGAACTGGGTAGAACAAAGCTTTCTGTCTTGGCCCAGATGGTTGTTTGTGAATTTTGGGAGAGGATTGAGAATGTTTAGCTACAGATTTCTGCACCATTTCCCAAATTGGACTCTTGGTGAGGATGAGCAAAGTTGATTGGCTTTCCAGCAATGAGAAACTCATTGAAGATGAGTTTCTATAACTAATGGCTGACTGCTTGACAGGCGAGATTTGATCACCTCATGCTATTCTTTGAATTATAAGAAGAAAAGAAGACAGTTTTTTTAAAAATTTCAAGGCATTCCAATGCACCTATGAGCAAACTCAATATACATGAATTATAATGGGGAAAGAACCCAATGTAAAAGAAAAAAGAAAAAGAAGAAGCAGCTTTCTCTCTTGGCCACTCGTGTCCATATTCTTCACACTTTAATTTTCTTTTGCATGCCAGTGGAATGAGTCTGTACATCCTTATCTTCATTTAAGCTCATGAAGCTTGCAGAATGATTATAAAGCCCTGTAAGCTTATTAAACCCATAAGACTTTTTCCCTAATCAAGAGCACCACATTTTAAATTAGTGTAGGTAGAAGTCTATAAATATAAGTCCCCTTAAATAGTGAGACCTGGTTAATCCATGCTTACTTTATCCAAGTGCCTAGGTGTCTAAAAGATTTTAAGTCCTAGACAGTCTTAAAGCATGAATATTCTTTTTTATTTTTTCAACCATTTGAATGGGGCTTTGCTTTGAAGCACATCTTGCATCTGATAGTTGTTCATACAAATATTTCAATACTCTGACTCTGTCTTTCATAGGACTTTTCCCCACTAAGACATAAACTTATTTCTTTTTCCTTTTTACCATGAGGTGAAATTCACCAATGTCTTTGTCTATGACTAAGCATCCTTTCATCTACATTTCATGCCTTTTCCACATTTTCACTTTAATGTGTTTTTAACCCTAACCCAGTGTTTCTCAACCTTGGCAACTTGAAGATGTCTGGACTTCAACTCCCAGAATTCCCCAGCCAGCGAATGCTGGGAGTTGAAGTCCGGACATCTTCAAGTTGCCAAGGTTGAGAAACACTGCCCTAACCAATTTCATTGTATAACCAATTTCGTTGTATTTAAGTACAATGACAATAAAGATTATACCTATACTTATAATACCCATGTCCATAAATTCACTAATATTTTGGCTGCTCATAATTGATTGTCATTGCCTGTCTTTTCGTAATGGGTATCTGTGTCCACTGAAAGTTTATATCATATTCCACTGCAAATAAAGAGAATTGCTTTGACAGAGCAACAAACCTAAACAGCTGACAGATGGGAGCCACTGTGCATGTATTAAATTATTTTAATATATAATTCTGTATAATGCAGTTGGATGCATTTTAAACATTAACACACATCAATCATGTTATACCCTCTGCCACATACGTCACTATAAAACAGGAATGTAAGTGTTGCACTTGTTCAGTAGGCAAAGTCTCTTAGAACATTTATGAGAATTTTGCAAGATTTTGTAAAGAAACTTATTTCTGCTTGTAAAACCAGGTCTGTTTGTTTTTCTCTTTTGAGCTTTCTGTGCAAGATTAGAGCAACTGCAGACCTTTCCTCACTTTGTAAAACAATTTTGATGGTAACTTGACTCCTTGTTCCTAAGACATTATTTTTATTCTGTAATCCTATCGTATCTCCCAGCATCATTTGATTAGCTGTTCTGTACTTAGTTTGTGGTTATTGTTTTTTGACAAGGGAGTTGATTCTTTAGAAATTGCCTCTTTATTGGTGTCAGTTTAGGTCAATGGAAGTAGTTTTATGTTTTCCTGATTATGGCCAGTTTATTTCATAAAAAATGTTCCTTCTCTACTCTCTGCATCTTGCTTCCAATTTTTTTAATCTAATGTTCACCATTCACTAAACTATATGTAAAAACACAATCTGCAGTAATTGTACACTTGTGTATAGCTATGCGTGCCTAATTAGCATACATTGTATGCATAATGTAACATAGCCGTGTAATAGAAATCCATAAATTATGTAGATAATTGTTGGTTTGCTTTTCCACCGCTGACACTAAGATTTGCTGTTGTTTTCTCTGCTATGTCAAATTTGATTTGGATTTAGAAGTTACCCTGAGGTTGTGCAGCCTAAAAGCCAAGTGGAATTCAATCTTGAACAAAATAAAGAGATAGATATCAAAAATGTGTACTTCATAAATAAGGAGAAGCAAAAAGCTGAGGTGAGGTTATTATTTACTGCATATACTAAGTTGAGTAGACACCATCTGGTAACTTAATGGCACTGGGATAGACCACTATAATTCAAGGAGTTTAGCTGCATATTTTGATTTTTCCTTCATATTAAGAAAATTATAAAAGGGTAGGGTTCATTCTGAGCTATATTTAACCTGCTTGTTTTTCATTCTTGCTTGATGAATAAGAAAATGGGGGTAGATCTTCACCCAGCTGTAGTTTGTTTACTTTCGTTTCTTATCCCAGAGTTATGTACTTTCTAGTCAAAATCAGGTCTTGCAGTCTAATGATCAGGGAAACAGGGCCATGAAATTTAGCGCCAAGTTTTAATTAAAAACCTTAACATTCTTTTTATTTTCTCTCTATCTAGCCCTCTTTCTGATGAGAACTTGTATACATGGACTAGGTGAGGTCTGAGGGTTTGGCTGGGGAAATTGTTGTTTAATTCTATGGGCTGGTGTCTGGGAACCTTGGATGTAGTTTTGCCTCAACATTACCATCAGTGCATTCAATAAACAGTATGATTTTCAGAAATGGAAATGATCCTGGGGTTTCATTTAGATTCTTGAGCTGGATGTTGACAGCCATTGCATATTTGCCATCTGGGAAAATAAAAATCAGCAGATATTAGCTACATGCTGCTATGCTCCTTAGGGATGGAAATAGTTCAGTGTAGAGGTAATTCTCGACTTACAATGTTCATTTGGTGACTATTCAAAGTTACACAAAAGTGACTTATGACTGTTTTTCACAGTTACATCCTTTGTAGCTTTGTAGCATCCTCACAATCAAGTGGTCAAAATTCAGATGCTTCACAACTGATTCATACTTATGACCGTTGTTGTGTTCCAAGGTCATTTGATCACCTTTTGCAGCCTTTTGACAAGCAAAATCAATGGGGAAGCCAGATTCGCATAGCAACTATGACAAAAAAGGTCAAAACTCACTTAACAAATGTCTCACTTAACAACAGAAATGTTGGGCTCGGTTATGGTCATAAGTCCAGAACTACCTGTATTCTAATACAGACTAATCAATTATCTCATCTAGAAAATAAATAATTTTATAGAAAGAGAAATGACTGAAAAGCATGGCATTTTTTCCATTTACATTTCTTTATTTTTGCCTCCTTCAACTCATATGATTATTTTCTGAAGAAGTTACCTCCCCTTTTAAAAAAAACAGATAGAACAGACTGCTCAAATATACCTTTCCTTTTTCCTTCATTTCAAGATGCTGTGGGATTTGTTGACATTTGCAGCATGCCCTGTTGCTATTATAAATAGGAAGCAACATTTTAAGCTTCAACACACTCAAAATTAAGCTATACTACAAAGAAGAACAAATAGGTACTGGAAGAAATGTAAAGAAACATAATGGTACTATTTTATTTTTAACATGCAATCATCTTTGTTTTAGAGTGTTATTGGAAAAAATATCTCAATGACACTGCAAAACCCATAGATACTAACAGGAAAAAAAATTCTTTTGGGGGGCGGGCGGGCAATCAGTTTTATTGATGCTAGTCAATAGTACCCAATGTGCAATCCTGATATTAAAAACTTAGCTATGTTTAGGAACAGCTGGATTTCAGGCTAACACACTCCAAAACCCTCCCTTGACTATTGAGCTGTTTAACTAATTTTTAACCAACAGGATATAGATTTACCAGTTTCTCATGAGTTTCCCAGAACAAAGATAGGAATGCAAAGTCTTTGCCAGGTCTAAGAAATATCGGAAGGAAATGTAGAAAAAAATAAAATAGATTTCAGAATATTAAGAAATGGGTTCACTCACCATAGACTTCACTAATTGGTTAATGATAATTCCAGAAAGGATGAAAACATCTTTTACTTCCTGGTAGTCTCTAGATAGGCATTGAACCAGAAAGTATGAAGGCCTGAAAGACCAGCAGTCATAGGAAATCCATGTGCCTTAACTCTTTTATTAAACTTCTTCATATTATTCTTCTTTTCAATCATATAGTTCAAAGTTCAAAGTTTAATGAATTTATATGCCGCCCAATCCCGAAGGACTCCGGACAGCTTACATAAAAACAGCTCTAAAAAGAATACTAAGAAAAAATTTAAAATAAAGAGGGAAAGCAAGTTAAAAAGACACATCATGCACTCAATCTTAGTGGGGCTGGACCGCATTCATGAGGTCAACAGCCCCAGGCCTGCCGGAATAGCCAGG
Organism: Thamnophis sirtalis; assembly: GCF_051295495.1. Classification (NCBI taxonomy): domain Eukaryota; kingdom Metazoa; phylum Chordata; class Lepidosauria; order Squamata; family Natricidae; genus Thamnophis; species Thamnophis sirtalis. The sequence goes on from NW_028261392.1 coordinate 33,312,312, forward strand.
TCTTAGTAGATTTTCGGAAGGCCGCGAGAGTGGGGAGGGTCCAGATCTCTGGGGGTAGATCGTTCCATAGGGCTGGGGCAGCTACAGAGAAGGCCCTCCCCCGAGGAGCCGCCAGACGACATTGTCTAGTCAACAGCACCTGGAGAAGGCCCATCCTGTGTTATCTTATCGGATGCTGGGAGGTATGTGGCAGAAGACGGTCTCATAGATATCCCGGTCCTAAGCCATGTAGGGCTTTAAAGGTGATAACCAGTACCTTGGAGCGCATTCGGAGACTGATAGGGAGCCAGTGCAGCTCACGGAGGATGGGTGTAACATGGGTGTATCTCGGTACACCCAGTATCGCTCGCGTGGCTGCATTCTGGACCAATTGTAGTCTCCGAACACTTTTCAGGGGCAGCCCCATGTAGAGCGTGTTACAGTAGTCAAGTCTTGAGGGCGTGAGTGACCATTTGAAGTGCCTCCCGGTCCAGGTAGGGCCGCAACTGGTACACCAGGCAAACCTGGGCAAAAGCTCCCCTGGTCACAGCTGACAAATGATGTTCTAGTGTCAGCTGCGGGTCCAGGAGGACACCCAAGTTGCGGGCCCTCTCTGAGGGGTGTAAAGTTTCACCCCCAGGCTTAAAGATGGAATATCTGGACTATCCTTGGGGGGCAACATCAATAGCCACTCGGTCTTGTCAGGGTTGAGTGCCAGCTTGTTCACTCCCATCCAGACCCTGACAGCTTCCAGGCACTGGCACATCACTTCCACCGCTTCACTGAGTTGGCAGGGGGCAGAGAGATACAGCTGGGTATCATCCACATATTGATGGTATTTAATCCCGTGCCGGCGAATGATCTCACCCAGCGGCTTCATGTAGATATTAAATAGGAGGGGGGACAAGACCGAGCTCTGCGGCACCCCATATTTAAGGGGCCTAGGGTCGACCTCTTTCCTCCGACTAACACCGACTGTGACCTGCCAGAGAGGTAAGAGGAGAACCACCGTAAAATGGTGCCTCCCACTCCCACCTCTTCCAGCCGTGGCAGAAGGATACCATGGTCGATGGTATCGAAGGCTGCTGAGAGGTCAAGGAGCACCAGGATAGGGGAGTGTCCTCTATCCCTGGCCCACCAGAGATCATCGGTCAGTGCGACCAAAGCGGTTTCGGTGCAGTAACGAGGCCTGAAACCAGACTGAAATGGATCAAGATAATCCGCTTCATCCAAGGTCCGCCGGAGTTGGAAGGCCACCACCTTCTCAACAATCTTCCCTAAGAAAGGGAGGTTGGAGACTGGACGATAGTTTTTAAGAACAGCTGGGTCCAGAGAAGGCTTCTTGAGGAGGGGTCTCACCACTGCTTCCTTCAAAGGTTGCGGGAAAGATCCCTCCTGAAGAGAGGTGTTCACGATCCTCTGGAGCCAGTCTCGTGTTACCTCCCTGCTGGTCGAGACCAACCAGGAGGGACACGGGTCCAGCAAACAGGTGACAGTACTCATCGCTCCCATGGCCTTGTCCACTTCCTCAGGAGTGACAGGCTGGAACTCACTCCACAAAATTTGATCAAGGCCCTCCCTAGGCATCTCTGCTCACACTGTCCAAATGGAGTCCAGGTCCATCTGAATCTGAGTGACTTTGTCCGACAGAAACTGGGCAAATTCCTCAACTCTTCCCTGTAAGGGTTCCCCCGCATCCCTCCGTTTCAGGAGGGAGCGGGTTATCCTAAACAGGGCAGCTGGGCGAGATTCTGCAGACGCAATAAGAGCGGAAAAATGAGCACATTTTGCCACCCGTATCGCCACTAAATAAGTCCTAATAAAGGCTCTTAGTTGTGTTCGGTCAGATTCGGAGTTACTAGCCCTCCAGCGTCGCTCTAGGCATCTCTTTTGGTGCTTCATCTCCCGGAGTTCCTTGGTAAACCAAGGTGCTCTCCTGGATCCACTGCCACAGAGAGGCCGCAAAGGCGCAATCCTATCTAACGCCTCAGCTATGTTCCAGGCAGTGACCAAGGACTCAATCGGATTGTGGGCAAGAGAGTCAGGTATCTCTCCAAGCTCCGTCTGAAATCCCAATGAGTCCATCAGGCGCCTGGGGCGGAACCATTTAATCGGCTCCACCTCCCTGCAGTGGGGGAGCAGCTTCCGAAAAATCAAGCCTCAACAGGAAGTGATCTAACCATGACAGATCACGTCTCCACTGCCCCGAGAGAAACACAAGGTCGAGTGTGTGCCCCGCCGTATGAGTCAGACCCTGAATTACCTGGGTCAAGTCCATGGTTGCCATGGAAGCCATGAACTCCTGGGCCCCATCAGAACGTTCACCAAGAGATGGCAGGTTGAAGTCCCTCAGTACTATAAGTCTGGGGAACTCAACCGCCAGTCCGGCTACTGACTCTAGGCACGCAGGCAGGGCTGTTGTGACGCAGCTGGGAGGTAGGTATGTTAAAAACAAGCCCACTTGACCCCCCAGGTCCAACTTCACAAGGAGGGATTCACACCCGACAGTCTCTGGAGCAGGGATCCTGCGAGGGACTAATGATTCCCGGATAATAATTGCCATTCCCCCACCCCTTCTTTGATGTCGTTTCATGCCATTCATACCATGCACTCTAGGATGAGAGGCAGATCCGGGCCCCCATCCACTTCTGCTTCTGCACTCAGTGGAGGGGGCTCCAGGTCGCACTCTCAATCCCCTCATATATACCGGCCAGGCATTCTCCACATACATGGAGCACCTGAAACCCTTCTGGGCACATTTCTGAGAGGGGGACTCCTCCCTCGTGGCCCAGCCAGGTTTCAGTAATACATGCCAGGTCTGCCCCCTCGTCTAATATTAAGTCCCGGACAAGGGGAGCTTTATGAATCACAGACCTGGCATTTAGCAACAGCAACCTGAGACCAGGGCTCTGACTTCTCTTGTCACCTGGTCCTTGAGTTGAGCTGTCAGGGCCAGAACAAGGGATCGCTGTGATGTAGCGAACCCTCCTTCCCTGGTAATGGCTAGCCCTGTAGCTCCCATCATACCTGCCCCTCCCAGTCGTAACCGAGATGCTCCGGCCCGCCCCCATCCCCATAGACACCCCCCCCCTCACACGGCCCCGTTCTTCTCAGCAGGTCATTCATACCATGCACTCTAGGATGAGAGGCAGATCCGGGCTCCCATCCACTTCTGCTTCTGCACTCAGTGGAGGGGGCTCCAGGTCGCACTCTCAATCCCCTCATATATACCGGCCAGGCATTCTCCACATACATACCCCACTATAACATTAAAAATATACAATAGTACAATAAAATAGGGAATAAAATTCAATTAATTTAAAAACGTGGGATCATTCAACTACATGCATACCACACACATTCCACATACAGAAAGTTTGCGCAGATGTTAATATTAGTATTGTGCAAGCGGATTCATAAGTTCATAAGGCGGATTCATAAGTTCGAGTAGATGGAGATCAGCGGTAGTGTAGAGGGAGAGTGATTCGTCTTCCTTCCTTTCTTATGTACTAGAACAGTGTAACAAAGGGGTCCAAAAGTCTGGAGTGGCTGAAGTGGTATCCCTGGGGCATCGGCGGGCAGCAGTGGTCACAACAAATGAGACCAAGGTCGTATAGAACATAGCAATATAAAACCAAATGTGCTACCAGTTTGAGAATTATATAAAAAATATCTCCTCGTTTGAGACTTTTAAGCAACATTTAAAAGTATAATTTATCCCATGAAGACATCTAAATTTCCAAGATGATTTGCTATATTAAGATATTTTGACACCACCACCACCCCGCTTTTTTTTGGACTGAAGGTCTAAGTATGCAATCTCTTTTATTGATAAATTGCTTTTTAAAAAAAACAACCTACAATTTTAAGTAGACTATGCCTTTCCCATTTCAGGTTACCAAAATCAGCATCAAAGTAAGGCTATAAGCATGTTGTCATTCATTGTCAATCTGCAATGAACATAGTGATTCATCTATATTGCATGACAATAAAATACTTCCTGCTAAAAGGCTAATAAGGAGCTTATTCCCATTGTCATTCATTCTGAGAAGAATAGCAAATTGTAGAAAACTGAAAATGGAATCTGTATTAGTAATATACACCAATATATTACAACATTCTAAATTTTGAGAAGAACTGTATGTGAATGAAGGCCAAAACCAGCTAAAGAACTGACAGCTGTGATTTGTAAACAATAACAACAATAATAATTTTTGATAGAAGCATATTATTCCATATTAACTGTCCACAAAGATAGCTAAAAAGTTAATATATATCCCTGGGAAAGTTCTAACCTAAACACAATCCTTGAGTGGGTAGTTGGTACTCTTTGCTTTAAAAAAAAATACAAATGACAGGTCTCCAAAGGATTTTTTCCTCTCCTTAATTGATTACATATTTTCTCATTTTGTTAACCAACGTTGTGATTTAGTATTCTCATTATTATTTTAGAATGATCATATTTATTTAGAAGTCTTCACCAAAACAGCACATCACATTTCAGGTGTGTTGGTACAATGTGTATAAAAACTTGTTATTTATTGTGTTTCTATTCTTATCCTGATTATCTCTTTTTATGTCATCACTTTGGTTTGTGTGTGCACACATTGGCTAAGGAGGGTTACAGTTGACAGCAATAGCAGTTAGACTTATATACCGCTTCATAGGGCTTTCAGCCCTCTCTAAGAGGTTTACAGAGTCAGCATATCGCCCCCACAATCTGGGTCCACATTTTACCCACCTCGGAAGGATGGAAGGCTGAGTCAACCCTGAGCCGGTGAGAGTTGAACCTCTGAACTGCAGATAGCAGTCAGCTGAAGTGGCCTGCAGTACTGCACTCTACCCACTGCGCCACTTCGGCTTTTTCTGATCATAGTCCATTCTTGCTTACAGTTTAATAGATAGGATTATCCTGGGTTTGAATATCATAAATTAAAAGTAGATCCTGGCCCAATATGGTATTAACTATGAATTCCTCCAAGGACATGTATATGTGGGCTTTAAAACCCAGTTGCCCATTAGAACTGAACCCTCATTTACCCTTTCCAAATTATGCCTCCAGATACTTCCCCCACCCCCAGACACGATTTCTTACTTTTATTCACAGCAAAATAATCATGCCCATTCATCTAAAGAAATGAAGAACAAAAATAGATAAATTGCAAAAGATGATTAAAAACTCTATCATTCTCACTGGAAGTTAGAAGAAGTACTTCAGAAGTAAGATGTGATTCAGATAGCGAGAGAGAGCGAGAGAGAAGGAGAGATGGAATGTACTATGATTGATTCCTAGGAGGCAGGGATGC